>NC_057801.1:94685985-94998895 GCF_018294505.1 Triticum aestivum
GATGACATCTCAAACAAAATTTTGCATGCAATGTGTGTGAAATGGAGGCCTATCCATATCATATATAGAGGGTCGGGCGATCCATGAGAAGAGAGGGAGGGGTCATAGATATCGATAGAGTTGAAGAGAGGATCAAGTGGGTGGGTGCAAGATCGATGAAGAGAGCCATCGAAATTGTGTGTGTGCAAGTCAAAGATATAGGGCGACTGACCTAGCTACCGGAACGTTAGAGGGCACCGGTCAAGTTTGTGTGTGGCAGGGAGACATGACTAGAGCGCTCGATGTATCGGTGTGTGTGTGTGTGTGTGCGAGAGGATGGGGGGAGGGGTAGGCAGAGGCCTAACTATAGAGGTAGAACGACTCATATATGTGCTGAGAAGGAGAGACCCAACTATGTCTTGAGGGAGATCGGTCGACATCGATACATAACTGAAGGATGGGAAATAGGATGGGACAGAGAGAGAGAGGAGAGAGAGGGAGGGAGAGGGGTAGAGTGCTGGATGGGTGATGGAGTTTCTTCTTGAAGATGGTGGGAGAGGCCTACTAGACAAACTGAGGGTGGAACTACAATATTATCAATAAGAGTGGGGATGTGTTTCTGTGTGTGTTTGTGCATGATAGATCTGTCGGGACACATCCATGGATAATGACGGGGAACCATGTGTTTGGTAAGCAAACCTAACTAGATCGATAGATCAATTGTTGTTTGTCAGAGGAAGGGAGAGACATAACTAATGAGGTAGATCGATCGACGCGTGGGAAAAAACGAGTTATAAGGACCTAGCTAGCTATATGTATAGCGGGAGATCGGTTGGTGTACGTCCATTTGTTAGAGGCAAATAAGGCCCGACGAGACGGATAGACAGAGAGAATGGAGCTGGTGTGAGAGGCCCAACTACTAGCTAGATAGGGGGAGGAGTGTGCGGTTGTGAGATCGATGAAAAGAGGGGCGAGAGTTTACATGTGAGTGGGACCGTATGAGAGACACGAGGCAAGGACACATAAAGGAGGAGATTGAAGGTGCGTGTGTATGTTGTAGGCAGACATCGCTGGAGAGGTTTATCGATCGGTGTGTGTCGGAAAGGAGTTGTGGAGACTGTGGGAGAACGACCTAAAGAAGAAAAAAAATGAATGTGCGTGATGGATAGAATGCTGAGGGAGGGGGAGGGTGAGGAGGGTGTGTGCATGCACGAGAGAAAGTTAGTGGTAGCTACAAAGGCTAGAGGATTGTGTGGGTGTAAGAGACTAACAAAGATCATAATTTGATATGAAAGTGGATTCATATATTTGAATAGGAGATCATAGTGTTTTAAACATATGCATGCATGAATATAGCGGTGATACATGTGTTGTGGTTTTGCACATGTTATACCATAATGTGATAATGCATGGCGTTTGCAACTCACAGCTAAATGTCGAACAATCTAAACCATACTATACATCGAACAATCTCACATTTTATTTGAATTTGTGATAATGTGTGGCGTTTGCAGCTTACAACTAAATATCGAACAATCTAAACAATACTATATATATCGAACATTCTCACATTTTATTTGAATTTGTGGTAATGTGTGGTGTTTGCAACTCACATCTAAATACTTGTAGGCGTAGGGGGAGGGGCACCATACATAATGTGATAAACACATTATACATATGAGACATGGTTTAGTTTATGAAGATCTAGCTAGAGCTTGAAATGTCCTATGATTTGAAATTAACATAAAGTGGATTCAAAAAATCGAGTTCGAGTTCATATAATACACATAGTTCATATGTAACTCGAGACTAATCATGTGGTGTGCTGTGAAGATAATACACAAACAATGGTTTAACTTGACAATAATGACGATTGTAGATCTTAATAAAAAAGAGAAACGAATTCAAACGCTTTGACTTCACAACAATCATTATTGTAGATCTTATTCAAATAGAGAAACGAATTCAAATTTAGTTCATATTGACGCGGTAGTATATACGTTTGGAATGCACTAAAACATTCATTTGAGTACTAGGTTGCATGCATTATACACGTAGCTAAATTTTTTAATTGAACATAACATGAATTCAAAGTTTTGAATGACATTTGTAGTGCGAATTGATTTGGTACAGTACATGTTAGGCTTGTCGGTGTACTAAAGTAGGGGTACCTTAGTACCCCGAACTTGGGCACGGGCAGTTGCAGCGTCCCGCGGCAAGGCTTGCCGGGCGTCCGCCAAGACCCTTCGTCATTCATATTACTACCATTCAAGAACAAAGTGTTAACTTTGAAGACAAAGCCCCGGCAAGAGGAGCTTGCCGGGAAGGACAAGGCCCCGGCAAGAGAAGCTTGCCGAGAAGAACAAGACCCCGGCAAGAGGAGCTTGCCGGGAAGGCCAACCAAGGCGCTTGCCGCGGTGAGGCCACCACTCTGCGCCCACGCTCCAGCTCGCCTGATGACATGTCGCCACAGGATCATTCCTGGTGCACGTGGCGTGTGGCTGTGCAGCCTAGCAGTGCGAGGTGGCGAGCGAAGGTGACTAGGAGGCCATCGTGGCGATCGGTGGCGCCCCTAACGGTCGTTTCCTGCACTGTTGGAGCGACCAGACGGGCATTAAATGCTCTTGTCCCCTGCCGTCAGAGTTAGGTGGGGGGCACTGTAGATAGCAGTTGTACCAACCCGCGTTTTTACCTTTCTACCCCTCTCTCTCTGCGTTGCCACATGTCGGTGACCCCTTTAGACTATAAAAAGGAGGCCCGTGCGCACGAAGAAGGGGTTCGGTCAGTTCGACTCATTCGAGACCACAGCATACCCACGCTCTAGAGCAAGAACAAATACAAACACAAAGCAGCAGTAGGAGTTTCATCTCTCCGGAGAGCTCCGAAGATGGGTAAAAATCTCCCCCGCATGCTATCGCCTCGATCTGCTCTGCGCGCACCCTCCGCTCCCTTGCCGGACCAGAAGGGCCCCCCTGCCCCATAGGTGCTCGTGCCCTCAAGCCCCACGACATCTTTGGCGCGCCAGGTAGGGGGGCGATGAGGTCGTGCGTATCTGATCCGGCGTCTACGCGCGCTACATCAACATCTTCATCGACATGCGACCGAAGAAGAAGGCTTCGGAGGTAGCCGCTCCGTCTGCGACTGTCCTATCGCCACTGGAGCAAACTGGCGGTGGCGTGGACGCCGGCGGAGGAGCGGGCGCCGGCGGTGGGACTCACGTCATCACCAGGTCCAAGGACAAGGCCCTGCAAGCTTCAGCGTCTAGATATCCACCGCACCCCTCTCAGGAGGTGCAAGATCGACAACGCCATGGTGCCCCAAGCACCGTGCTTGCGTTGGAACAAGGCCAAGCCGGCGGATCGCGAGACGTTCAAGACCAGCGTGCACGCCAGCATGCTAGCACGAGTGAGGTGCGGTCGCCTGGATGGGGTACCGCTCCTTCCAACCCAGTTGGGAGTCCGAGCATGTCCCGCACCTCGCGTCGCTCGCCACCGCCGCCCAAGACTCCAGAGGAAGCACTGGCCCGAGCCCAGCTGCTTCTAGATTACCCTCCAGCGCCAGACAAGATCGACGACTGGAGGATGACCATTCAGAGCCTCGTCGGCTTCGCCAACGCCGACAAGCCCCGGCAACCGAGCACATCGAAGCCCCGGCAAGACGCCCAGGCGCAAGCCGACGCCGACAAGACCGGCGGGGGTGCCACTACCATGCACTCCCCACCCCAAAGGGCAAGATCGCCGACTCGTCGAGCCAACCTCGACACCGACTCCACCGTGTCGTCGGACCCGCGAGCTCGCCGCGATCAACGCCACGTTCTCCAAGAACGACGACATGAAGACGCTCGTACTCGCATCGAGCGCAGGAGAGAAGCGCGGCATCAATCTGACCAGCGCGCTGGGCCCACTGTCGATATGCATGCGCCAGGGGAACCAGGCGACTTTCCGTACGCGGTAGGTTGCCCTGCGTTCACTCGTGAGCTGCGGCAAGTCCAGTGGCCCAGCACCAAGAACTTCAAGCCAGACGTACCCGAGAAGTACGATGGCAGGATACATCCGTCAGAGTTCCTCAGCGTCTACACCATCGTGGTGCAGGCTGCCGGGGGGCGCGATGAGAAGATCCTCGCCAACTACTTCCCGCTGGTGCTCAAACCCAACGTCAGATCTTGGCTCATGCACTTGCCGGACAGCTCCATTTCTTCGTGGGCGGACCTGTGCCATCAGTTTGTCGGCGCATTCACAGGCAGCCACAAGCCCCATGGCCAGGAAAGCGATCTTCATTTGCTTGCCCAGAAGGAAGGAGAATCCCTGCGCAAGTACATACAAAGATTCAGCCAGGTGCAGCGCAACATCCCAGACGTCCACCCTGCCGCGGTTATCAGCGCGTTCCATCAGAACGTGCGTAACCGCAGTATGAGGGAGGAGATGGCGATGTGCAAGATCAGAGATGTCAGCGAGCTTTATGCTCTGGCCGACAAGTGTGCACGTGCTGAAGAGGGGAGGAAACTCCCCAAAGAGAATGTAGGAGCAGAAGGATCTGACAGTGAGGACGCCCCTCTGGCAAAGAGGAACCGGAGGCGGAATAACAGAAAGAGAAAGGCTAAGGATGTGCTAGTTGTTGAGCAGTCCGGCAACGGAGGCGGCTCCGACAAGGCCAAGGCTGGCGACTCCGGCGAGGCTGTGGTGTCCGCCGACAAGCAGGACGGCTCCGGCAAGCAGTACTGCAAGATCCATCGCACCAAGGGCCATGACCTCCAAGCATGCAAGAAGGTTGAGCAGATGGCAGAGCTGCAGAAGGCTGAGTATGAGCGTCGCAACAAGGAGAAGGCCCGGGAAGGTGGAGGAGGATCCGGCAAGAAACTTCCCGCCCGGGGAGGGCACCGCGCCAAGGCCAAGCAGCGGCAAGGAGATAGACCTCCCTGTGGCCGTGACAAGAACGAAGAAGAAGATGAGGATGATGAGATGGATGAGGATGAGACCGACGACCTAGAGTTTCAGAAGGCGACGGAGGTTTTGTGCGTTGACGGCGGTGCTTCTCTGCACACCTCGCACCGTCAACTCAAACAGTGGGTGCGGGAGGTGAATGCAGCAGAACCATCAGTCGAATCGCGCAAGCCCCTGAAGTGGTCCAACACGCCCATCGTCTTTGATGTTGAGGATCACCCTGATCGCATCACTACGGTCGGGTGCTTGCTGATGTTGGTTTCGCCAACCATCCACAACCTCAAGGTCACAAAGATGTTGGTTGACGGCGGGGCCGGCCTAAATCTGATCTCTTCCGCGGTGCTCAAGAAGCTTCAGATCCCCGACAGCGAACTTGAAGAGACTGGTATCTTTCAAGGGATCAACCCGGGAAGGAGCAAGCCGAAGGGGAAGATCACACTGCCAGTAACGTTTGGCAGCGAGCTGAATTTCAGGACAGAGAGAGTCACATTTGACGTTGCCGATTTCCCGTTACCCTACAATGGGATACTCGGCCGTCCAGCGCTCGCCAAGTTCATGGGAGCCTCTCATTATGCTTACAACATGCTCAAGATGCCCGGTCCAATAAGTGTTATTTCTGTCCACGGCGACAAGAAAGATGCACTTATCTATACCGACAAAATCTACCGGGAAGTAGCAGTCGCAGCAGAACGCAAACCACTTGCCGCTGAAGCTCCCGGGGGGAAGAAGAAGAAGACCAAGTTCGGCAAGAGTAACTCTAATGCCCACTCCGGCAAGCGCACCTCTTCGGAGTGCTGTGCTACCGTCGAGGACGCACCATCGAGCTCCACCGGCAAGTACAAGAAGGCAAAGACAGCTTCACCAGAGACCAGGAAAGTGGCCGCCAAGGAGGACGGCACTAGTGGTACCTTCACCATCAGCGCCACGCTTGATCCTAAATAGGAAAGCGCGCTCGTTGCTTTCCTGCGGGCGAATGTCGATGTGTTTGCATGGCACTACTAGGAAAAGGCATGCTAGTGGCGCACCGAATTTGCCTTCTAATGGCGCACTACTGGTGCGCCACTGGCATCACGCCATTAGAATTAAATTCTAATGGCGCACTACTGGTGCGCCATTAGTATCTGGTGTTCTAATGGCGCACCACGTAGTTCGCCATTAGTATAGCCTGCAGTGCGCCATTAGAATGCCTCCCAGGGGCCATATGTACAAATGTGCTTTGGCATTCTAATGGTGCACCAGCAGCTAATGCGCCATTAGTGTGATGATCACAGTGCACCATTAGTGTCTTGTGTGGTGCGCCATTAGTATGAATATTAGGTTTTATTTTTTTTTGCTTTTCTGATTTTTGCACATGTTACAAAATATACTATTGCATAGAATATAGACAGCAGCACACAACAACATCAGATTCATCAAATACAATAGAAGATTAGTCTCCGAATACAATTCATCATATTAGTCTCCGGATTCAAAAGACCGGACAAAGATAAAACATTACAAGTCTCAAGACCGCGAGTATCGAGTTTGCCTTCACATTACAAGTCGATATCGATCATCTAAACTACCATCACATAGAAGAGAGCTGTGGTCATCACGATGAGCATCATCGCGATCAAACTGGTCTTCATCCGGTTCCTCCAACGCTCCCTCCTCTCTCCCGCTAGATAGCGGGCGTATCTAGATTCGGCCTCCGCCCTAGTGGTGTACCCTTTGTAACTGTTACCGCTGAAACGGTGAACCTGTCTCCGACACTCCTCCCAGTCATCGTAGACTCCGGGAACCTTACCCTTGTACACGACATACGACGGCATCTCTATGCACAAGCCAAACAACAGACAATACATAAGCAATGTGTAAGTATGCAACAAAAGGATCGGAAGAGAAAAGAAAGACATTAATAGCACGATTCATGGTCCTACTAATAAATAGCATCGTTTACATCTAAGTTGAACAACCATCCAAACCAAAGAGACATACGAATTCATTAAAGTTTAATTACAACATGAGCCAATCAATGTTTCAGAACTACACATCACTACTTTCGACTCAACTCATCGGACAGGAGCGTGGGTGAAGTCGCTGTCTGTCGTGATGGTCATGAAATCACGGTCGTTGTCACCCTGCATTTGTAGCGTTACATCTATCTCACTGTTGGACGGTTGATATCTGAGGAAGAACTGCCCCGCGGTATGAAGGACATCTTGATGGATGATGTCCGCAAACTCCGACTGGATGCGAAAGAATTCTTGTCTGAGGTCCGCGTCCTGGACTGCTGACAAGATCGCGGCCCAATCTTTGAGATTATCTGGTAGCAGAAGGTGATGATGGTCCCTTACGATCGCCCGCATGTGATGGAGGGCGTAGTAGGCATCCTTCTGACCGCCAGGCGGCTGCTTGACGCAGCAGAACCTCGTATTGTGTGAGAAGATGTGCTTGCCGTACTTACGAACTGGCCTGGTGAAGGTGCCTCCAGATTGGGCGTAGCCGGGGAGAACATCATCAAGAACTTTCTTCACATTTGTGTAGTCTATCATGGAGTTACGGTTCGGGTCGAAATACGTGGCCATGGAATATTTCGGGCTTAAGAGGATGAGTGTGCAATGTGTGTCACTACATAGAACACAGAATGTTAGAAAAAAAAGAACGATCGAAATCTAAGAAATCATATGTTACGGGGCGGTTAAGGGATTACTTACTCGGGAAAGTAAGGCACAAGGAAGTTATCCTTATTTGCGTTTGCCAGAATGACGCCTTCGAGGTGTGAACTCGCAACTTGGCGGTCCCCAGCGGTGCTCAAGTGCTTGGCACGCATGTAGAAGGGGTCGACTATCACGATGTCCGGGGTATTGTCTCTAATGATCCGCATCTGCATGCTCAGCGAAAACAGCCGAACGAAGGTGTAGTGCAACGGATGAAGGTTAAACATAGCAAAGATGTCATCAAACCTCAGGACGATCATACCCCCGATGTCGCCATGCACAAAGCCCTTGCTCTCTGGCACCTTGGCCATGAAAACCGGGTATGCCACATCCTTCTCTCTGAGACGCCGCTTCTCCAAAATCAGAACACTGTCGTGCAGACTCTGCATAGCACCGGTTGCAGCATTCAGCATATTTGGCGGTAGCATCGCCCTACCCGCCACATGCACCCTCCTCGAGATATCCTTAGGTGAAGGTGGCCCGTCCTGAGCACGGATCGAACTCGGTGCCGGCTGGCTCGCACCGGCGCCCTTGTTAGTCTTTCGTTTCCGGCCCTTCTTCTTGATCTCCTGTAATGGGACCGAGTTCTGCTCACAAACCACCTTCTTCAGCGTGTTGGGGCTGATAATATTTCGCGCCTCAGCTATCTGAGGCTCGGTGAAGGCGGGAGCTGGAGGCGTGTCCTGAGAACTGAACGCCAGACGATGCTTGTTGCAATTGGATTTCTCTACCGTACCAGCTAGATCACGGTGGTCTTGGTTGGGTTCTTGAGAAAGAGGCCCGCAGAACTCGTCAGCGTACCCATGTTCGGCAAAGTACTTGTCAACTTTGGTAAATGTACCGTCGTCGTTGTCGTCGCCGTCCGGATCCTGTGCCATAGGGCTGTCCCGATCCTGTGCCATAGGGATGTCCGGCAGGTCCGGTAGCGTTGCGGCGTTCTTGCCATGGCTTGGCGCCGGCACGACTGGCGGTCATGTCTGTGGGGTGGTGTCCCCCGCCCCCAAACGAATCTGGCTCTTCGGCCATAGCAGGGGCCAGTTTACGCAGGTGCCGAGGGTCATCTCATCTTCTTCGTCGGCCCCAGCGGTTCGAATCGGAGGTAACAGCTCGTCGCAGCCTGGCAGCACCCAGACCACTTCAACCCTATACATTGTGGTTGGCATCGGATTACCGTGGAACATGGGGTTGCCAGGTTGAACGATTCTGCCCTTGGCGACATCGACCAACTCGGCGCCCACGAAGTGCAGAAGAGTGCAAGGAACGTCGGCGGTGCCCTGCGAAAACATGTATAGGGCGTCAGGGATGCCCAGTCAAAGGCAAGGAGATGAAGTCATCGGCCGAGAGGCTTAGTTACCGTGATGCCGTCGAGCTCGGCTAATGTCGAGGCACCGCCAACGGCGGACGTGCAACTGACGGAGGGGGCGCTTGCTGGCGAGGTGCCGGTCGGTGTAAACCCGGGTGCATTAAGCTCCAATGCCCGTGCCGGTGCCGGAGACACGAATACCGCCTCCGCCGGAGACACCAATGCCGCCGCCGCCGGAGACACCAATGGCGCCGCCGCCGGAGACACCAATGGCGCCGCCGCCGGAGACACCAATGGCGCCGCCGCCGAAGACACCAATGGTGCCGCCGCCGCGCTGTGCGAGTTGCTGGCCGTGAAGCTGGGAACCGGGGGAGGCCCCTTTTGGCCGCCCGCAATCCACGTCGTCAGCCCATGAATCAACGTAGGCACCATGGCGTTGAGCGTCGTTCCAAGTTGTTGTTGCACTTGCTCATGGACAAGCTCCGGAATCCGCGCCACTTGTGCCTTGAGTTCTTCAACCTCGCGCGTCTGGCTTTCCGAGCTGGTCTTTTTCTCCTTCCGCACACCAGCGGTATAGTATGACCCCCATTTTGTGGACAAGCCTTTGCCGGCCACACGACCAGCTGACGTCGGCTTATCGAGCTTATCCTTCTTTTTCATTACGTTCAACGCCCTATTTAAAGGGGTGTCGAAAGGGGAGCTCTTAGACGACCCCGCGCTACTGCTTTCATTGTCCTGCGAAAGGAACATGAACCATTTAGAAATATTGGGGATTAATTAGAGTGCAACCATATGGAGCTAATTACGCGGGGGTGTATTCCTTACCAGAACAAGCTCAAGCGCCCTGGTCTTCGGATCCGTGGTAAGCTCCTTTGTTATCGGGTCCTCCTTGTACCGGGCCCTGACATAGTTCCTGGTCTGCTTGTCACCGCTGTATTTCTCGAAGCGGGGCGGTAGGCCTTGCTCGGCACGCTCCGCGTCCTCCTTGTCCCATATAGGCTCCGCCACTCTATAACCGCCGGGACCGAGTTTGTGTTCCCCTAAGTTCAACTCCCGCATTTCTTTCCCCCACTGACTTGATTCGGAGGTTGCGGGGCTCTGGCACTTGATCTTGAACTCCTTGTACTCATCTTCGCTCATCAAATGATATTTCGCCTTGATCTTGTCATAACTATCACCTTTATCAATCATTCTCTTCACCGCGCTTCTCCAAGTAGACAGGGCCGTGCTCATCTTCGTGAGGGCGGCATTGTTCACTTTATTCCCTGAGAGGCGTGTGTTTTCAAATTCGGCGGGGAACTTGTATCGTTCGTGCAGCTTCGTGAAGAGGAGGTTGCGCAAATTCCCTCGGTCCTTATGCCTAAGGTTCTCGGTGTTGATCGAGACGGTGCTCCGGAGAATGCACCCGAGCTGAACCGAGTACCCCTTGACTATATGTTTGGGCTCCGTTGGATTCCCGTCGGAGTCCACTTGAGTGAATTCCTCCTTGACGGTGCGGAGCGCATTCGGGCGCCGGTCCTTCCTTTGCTTCTTCGGTTGGCTGCCATCTGTGTGTGCGCCGCCACCATCTGTGTGTGCGCCGCCATCATCAGTGGTGGCATCCTCGGCGGCACCATCAGTGGTGTCATCCCCGACGCCACTAGGGGTTGTGTAATCAGGATCGGTGTCTTCCGCGGCGTCATCATAGCGATGAGGTTGTTCCTCCATCTCTTGGGACAGCTCCCAGAATTGCTTGCCGCCCGAACCACCGGCCTCATCGTTATGGGCCATGTTTCTCTCTAAATAGGAAAAAAGTTTGGTCAAAAAGATGGTTATTGTCAAGGAACAAGATCATGGTCTCATGATTTAGGGTTTGTCGACACCGAGGCACCCTAAAAGCCTAAGCTTTCATCATTTAGGTTCTCATCGACACCGAGGCATCCGGGGCAGCCAAGTTAAGTTTTCATCATTTAGGGTTTATCGATGCCGAGGCACCCTAGGTTGGGCCTAATCTTGGCTCTATTGCCACCTATGTTGGGTTTATCATCTAGGGTTTATCGATGCTAAGGATAATTCTAAGTTGGGCCTAATCACTTGGCTCTATTGCCACCTATGATTTAATGCAGCAAGAATGGCAGGGCAGTTGATCCTACTTAACTAAGTACTAAGATAGCCCGGCCCATGCATTAGTCGCAAGTACCCCATATGTCCTATTTTTAGCAAAGTCATGCTAAAATTCACGGAAAATTTCAGCATGACCTTTGCTGAAAATAGGACATATGGAGTACCCGAATTTGCCGGAACGGAAGTTAATCGACATTCCGGCAAACTCAAGGGCCTCTCGGGGTACAACAGTAGCATCACAAGTTGACAAAATTTCCAAGTAGTACAGCAGCAGCATCACAAGTAGTACCAATGAACATATAGTCCAGCACATTCTGAATTTCGATAAATGACAGCAAGTTAACTCATGCTGACAGCAACAAACTTATAACAACATAAATGAAATTGCAGTTCCAAGTGGGTATGCGAAATAATAAAACCAGATAAATGATTTTGTTCGCTCCACTTAACAAAAATAAAGAAATGATTTCTTTCAATACATCTGATAAGCTGCACATGTGTCATAAATGACAAAGCTGCACACTGTCTAATATGTGTCATAAATGACACTAAGATCTCATTACACTCTACATATGTAGCATCTATAGAAAGAGGCCATCAGTAATATTCGGGTACTGTCACAAAAATCAGTGTTAGGCATGCAAAGATCCCCCACCACATCCTCGAGCCAGCTACCATAGCACGGTACTACTAGTTATACGTGTGCAAGGTTATTGTGATGGATCAGGGAAGAAGTTCTGGAACTTGTTTTACCTGCAGCCTATGTGGGTTCAGAAGGTAGCGAAATGTTATTGAAATGTTGAATTTGTTCTGGAGATTGCAGGTACAGTTACATGGATATTGCTCTTCATGATTTATACTCAAACATCAATGATGAATGATTAATGATTTATACTCCAGCAATTCCAGGAATGATTTTAGGATATTAGTCTAGATTAGGAGTTTTAAATCGAGTACTCCATCAGATTGGGATACTACTCTAGATTAGTGTAGCCACTATCTAACAAAAAAAATTCAGAACTGAATTTCAGAGTACTCTAAATGTTGTGTGCCCTAGTATTTCTGTGTTCCCTTGCATTTCTATAACATTTAGTAGCATGACAATTTTATCATGTTGAAAAAAATTCAGTAACATGAATTTGGCTAAGCCAAGCATGATCTTGCTTGCATTGCCGCCTTTGCTACATGAAGCAATAGGGTAGGTTCAGTTTCACTGAATTTTTGAAACTATACATCATTTGCTGAATTTTTTCTCTACATCACTTGCTCTTTGTAAATTATTGCATATATCCAGTGACTGAATTTTTGAAACTATAGGTGAACCTCTTCAGGAAACGCAAAATAGTTAACTGAAACTGTCTAAAATAGTTAAATCCACTTGATGCTTAGCTAATGCAGGCCAACATAATGAAATGAACTACGAATTTGTTCTCTGAAATACATGCAGGTGAGGGGATGGAGGAGAAGGGAGGAATCACCTGGGGGAGGGGATGGAGGAATGGAGGAAGACGCCGGCATTGAAGCTCCGGCAGCGGCTGGGCGTTGAAGCTCCGGTGACACGCGGTGGGCTCCTCCACTCGCCTGTCTCTGCGTCTCGGCTTGGGCGGAGGACGTCGAGGGCGCGGGCGCGGGCGGAGGGGGGACGACGAGGTAGGCGGCGCTCGGCTCGGCGTCGCGTGGCCTGGCTGAGCTGAGGTAGAGGCGGTCGTCGTCTCCTCTGGCTCGGGGGGCGACGGCGCGGGGGCGACGGCGCGGGGGCGGGGGCGACGGCGCGGGGGCAAAGTTAGGTCGAGTGGGGGGGATCTGGCGAGGGAGGGAGAGACGCCAGAGGGGAATAGGTGGAGGGAAGCTTTCTAATGGCGCACCACACGCCGGTGCGCCATAAGTACGACTGTTCTAATGGTGCACCACCCCTCGGTGCGCCATTAGAATTTTGTTTTAATCTAGACCAGTAGCCATATCTACAGCCCAACCCTATCTACAATAGAACCCACCCACTAGCCCGACTGGTCAGCATGCAGCACACACAGTAGGAGGTCCTGGGTTCGATTCCCAGGATCCCCAATATTTTTTATGCATTTTAAATGGTGTTTTTTATATTTATTTGTGTTTAAATATGTTCAAACTTGTTTAAATCATAACAGTAATATTTTTTATGCATTTTAAATGCTGTTTTTTATATTTATTTGTGTTTAAATATGTTCAAACTTGTTTAAATTATAACAGTAATATTTTTTATAAAAATAGTAAAAAAAATTTAAAAAATATGTTCAAAAAGTGCAGGTGCAGGGGGCCGGGTGCTCCGGCGGTGGAGTGGGGGAGGGTTGCGATGGGTGGAGCTAGCGGGGGAGGGTGCGGGTGCGATCGAGATGGAGGGGGATCGAGATCGAGATGGAGGGGGAATCGAGATCAAGTGTCCTCATGAATTCAAAAAGTGCCCATGAAATTTAAAAATATTCATGATATCAAAAAGTGCCCATGAAATACAATCAAGAAATGAAGACTACAAAAAGTAACCGTAAGGAAGTTTTACTCCTAGGAGGCAGGTGAAAAACTGCTCGATCTCCTCCTGACTTAGAGTGAAGCACGCGGGAGGGTAGTCATTTCTGGTCTTCTTGGCCTTTTTGCCTTTGCGACGACTTTCCATGTCCTGCTTCGCCTCATCATCATCATCATCATCATCATCATCATTAGCGTGAAGCTCCTCCCTGATGTCCATTGATTTCAAGTCTGCCCTTGCTTTCGGCCCATCTTTGGTCCTCTCTGGCATGTTGAGCAGGGTACCAAGCGGACTCTCGCACACGTTCTTCGTGATATGCATGACATCAAGGCTGTGAGGCACACGGTGGATCTTCCAGTACGGCAAGTCCCAGAAAACAGACCTCGTTTTCCATACCTTCAGCAGCGGCTCTGGCGCCTTTCGCTTCTTTCCCGGCAGTGGGCAGTCTTTCCAATTTTTCAACAGCTTGTCTATTTCCTCGCCGCTCCTCGTACACGGGCGTTTTTAGGGTTCGGTTTCACCATCGAACAGATCCTTGCGTTTCCTCCACGGGTCATCGTCGCGAAGCCACCTTCGATGTCCCATGAACACGGTTTTCGAAGACCCGGGATCTCTATCTAGCTGGCGATACGTTGTGTCATCCATGCACCTTACACATCCATAAAATCCGTGGACTACCTGCCCTGCGAGATATCCGTAACCGAGATAGTCGTGCACCATCGTGAGCAGTGCGGCTCTCATAGGGAAATATTCTTTCTCTGCGGCATCCCACGTATTGGCTGGCATTTTCCACAGTGTGTCTAGCTCCTCCTTCAGCAGCCCCAGATACAGATTGATGTCGTTCCCTGGTTGTTTCGGCCCTTCAATTAGCATACTCATGTGAATGTACTTCCTCTTCATGCACAACCAGGGGGGAAGGTTGTACATCCACACAAACACAGGCCAGGTGCTATGTGTGCTTCTCTGGCTGCCAAATGGATTGACTCCATCGGTGCTCGCACCCAGCACGATGTTCCTCGGATCCTTCCCAAATTCTGGGTCTTCGAAGTTCAACGCTTGCCACTGGCTCGCATCCTTAGGGTGACTCAGCATCTTGTCTTTTTTATTTATCTCCGGATCATTTCTGTCATCTTCCCGCTTCTTCTCCTCCCTATCCGCGTGCCAACGCAGGAGCTTTGCTACCTTAGGGTCCGCGAAATACCGCTGCAGACGAGGAGTGATCGGAAAGTACCACACCGATTTTCGAGGAGCTTTCTTCCTCTTCTTGTATCGAGTGACGCCGCACACCGGACATATGGTAGACTCCGCGTGCTCGTCCCGATAAATGATGCAATTGTTCATGCACACATGGTATTTCACGTGCGGTAAATCCATAGGACACACGATTTTCTTCGCCTCCTCGAAACTGGTCGGGCACTTGTTCCCCTTGGGAAGACGTTCGTGCCAGAATGACATGTTCTCGTCGAAGCATGCGTCGGTCATTTTGTGTTTTACCTTCATCTCCAGAGCCATGAGCGTTACTTTCAGGCGGGTATCCTCGGGCCTGCATCCTTCATACAATGGAGTAACCGCGTCTATCTCCAGTTGATCCAGCTTGGCTTTCTCTCGGGCGGCAGCTCTTGCGTTATCCGTCCGCTTGAGAAGCAGCTCTTGAATATGAGGGTCCTGCACCCAGCCTCCATCGTCGTCTGCTCCGGCATCTTCATCTTCATGATCATGCCCTTCGTCTTGATCTTCCTCATCATCATGTATGACATCTTCTACATGATGACTGTGTACAGCATCACCGTCGTGATCATGTCCTGGAGATTCTTCGTCTTCTCGCCCGCCCTCGCCGCGGTGGTACTTGTCTTGTTGCCCTTCCTCATTTCTTGCCCGGCCCCGGCCATGGACGACTTGATAGTCATCTTCATCACCTTGCCACCGATAGCCATCCATGAAACCACGCAAGAGCAGGTGGTCCCGCACCTGCCCGGAATCCGGGTCCGCAATAAGGCTCTTCAGCTTGCATCTTCGACATGGACATCTTATCTCCGTCTCGTTCTTTTGAAGCATCTCGGCCTTCGCGGAGCTCAAAAACCTATTCACGATGCCTTCAGTCATCGTGCGGACCATGGTCGCCTGCGGGGTAGAGCAAAACGATATGTTAGAACCAAGAAAAAATTTGGCATGACCTTCCCTAAAAATAGGACTAAAAAGAATGCATAGTGCCAAAATTCTCGCCGAAACGGAAATGAATCAAAACATTCCGGCAAAATATTGGCAACTATCGCATATTTCAAATACCGGTACCTTCAAACACAAACATATATGCAACACCACAAACACATGCAACACCACAAACATACATAGATCTAGCTAGGCCACAAAAAGTGCATGTGCACGTTGTTGGAGCGAGCTAGGGAGAAAAAAAAGTAGATCTATATCATGAAGATAGCTTTCCCTTACTTACCTATCAAAAAAGGTAATTTCACCACTTAATTTTGTTGAATATATGGTGGAAATGAGGTGAGGAGGAGGAGATGGCCGAAAGCTTGGAGAAGGAGGTGGATGGAATGAAGTGGGGAAAGTGAGTGGGTAGGTGTGGGCTGTCCAAAATATCTTGTTGGTCCCAGGTTACTAATGGCGCACCGTAGGAAAATGCGCCATTAGTAACTCTGGTTACTAATGGCGCATCAGCAGACGGTGCGCCATTAGTAGTTTTGCAAAAAAGTAAAAATAATAAGTATATATACTAATGGCGCATCTCCTCTTAGTGCGCCATTACTAGTTTAAACTAGTAATGGCGCACTGTGCAACGATGCGCCATTAGTAGTTTTGCAAAAAAAAGAATAAAACAAAATTTACAGTAATGGCGCACTGCCTGCTTGGTGTGCCATTAGTAGTTATAGATAGTAATGGCGCATTATGGACCAGATGCGCCATTAGTATGTATGGGAAAATGGAAAAAAAAATCATACTAGTGGCGCACCCTGTTTATGGTGCGCCATTAGTGTCTTCCACACTAATGGCGTATCACAAACAGGTGCGCCATTAGTATATAGTAGTGGTGCACTGCTTCCACGGTGCGCCATTAGAATCAATCCTATCTATAGCCCTTTTCCTAGTAGCGTGGCAACCATCCGATATCCCCGGTGTTCCCAGGAAAGTAATTGAGCACCACCTTGCTGTTTGCCCTCACGCGCGGCCCGTCAAACGGAGAGTCAGGAAGCAAGCAGTAGAGCGACAAGAGTTCATTGCTGAAGAGATCAAGAAATTGGAAGCAGCAGGCTTGGTCCGAGGAGTACTCCATCCAACGTCGTTAGCCAATCCAGTAGTCGTGCGCAAAGCAAACGGGAAATGGAGGCTTTGTATTAACTTCGCTGATGTTAATAAAGCTTGTCCTAAGGATCCATTTCCCTTGCCGCGCATTGACCAGATTGTCGACTCCATGGCAGGGTGTGATCTGCTTTCATTCCTTGATGCATACTCAGGATATCATCAAATCTTCATGGCAGAAGAGGATGAAGAGAAAACCACATTCATTACTCCATGTGGCACGTACTGTTTTGTACGGATGCCCTTCGGACTAAAGAATGTTGGTTAAACATTTGCAAGAGTAGTCAGCTATGCTTTTGAGCCACAGTTGCACAGAAATGTAGAAGCTTACATGGATGACATAGTGGTCAAGAGCAAGGACAAAGAGACTCTGATCCAAGATTTGGACGAGACTTTTGCAAATCTGCGCAAAGTCAATCTCAAGTTGAATCCCGAGAAGTGCGTGTTTGGAGTCCCTTCCGGCAAGCTTCTCGGGTTCTTTGTGTCTCAGAGGGGGATTGAAGCCAACCCCGACAAGATCAAGGCCATCGAGCAGATTGAAGCCCCGAAGCGCGTCAAGGATGTGCGAAGACTTGCCGGCTGTGTTGCTGCTCTCAGTAGGTTCATCTCTAAGTCTGCTGAGCGCGCCCTGCCATTTTTCAAAATTTTGAAAAAGGCAGGTCCAATGAAATGGACTCCGGAAGAGGAGGCTGCGCTGCAGGACCTGAAGAGATACCTATCCTCCACTCCAACACTTGTCGCACCTAAACCACAAGAGAGGTTGCTGCTATATCTGGCGGCAACCAATCAAGTGGTTAGTGCTGTGTTAGTAGCGGAGAGGGAGGCAGATGATGAGCCAGCCACCGCGGCAAGCGAGTCCAGCGACAAGCAGGGGGCTTCCCCGACAAGTTCTGGCTCCGGCAAGGATGGATCTGTGCAGCCGTAAGAAGAGAAAGTTGGTTACTGGCGACTACTTTCCGGCAGAGCTCCCTGAAGCCGCCGCCAAGAAGGTCCCCAGGATCAACACAGAAAGTGCTGAGGAGCAATCTGCTCCGACAAGCCCTAGGGTTTGTTTTCGAAGCAGACGCTCCCGACAAGTCGTGCCCCGACACGCTTGCCGGGGAGCATCACGCTCCGGCAGGATCCCAGATTCTTGCCGTAGAAGCGGATGTTCCCACAGCAGTATTTGCGCCTTTAAGTCCTCGTTGTCGGAGCTTGATAACGATGTGGACTAGGTGTCATTCAAAGAATCATGGCCTTGCCAAAACGCAAAAGACAGAAAAGCTAAGTTGCCAAAGTTTGAGCACAGTCAGTTTTTAATTTTTTTATGTTATCTCCTTGAACGACCGTGCCTTGTATGGAAAACCTGTGCGCGGAGGAATCAACTCGTGGCTAACTTGCACCCTTACTTTGTTTCGAGTCCGCTCAACAATAAAAGCGTGCTGCAACTAGCCCCGACGAGGTTTCTTGCCGGAGGCAAGACCGCCAGCAGGCTGCTGATGTCCCGCACTCAGCGCTCGCGGCAAGCATGTTAGCGCCGGCAAGTTCCCTATAAGCGTAGGGTAAAGACATACAAGGAATGGAACTGAATAAAGGAGATAACATAGCCAGCATTGCCCAGGACAAAGTTATATTACAGTAAATAACTTGCCGCGCTTTTAGAGATTGTTCCTATGACACGTCTAGCAGTGGCAAGAACAAGGAAAGGAGAGAAAGGTGCGCCGGCGCCTGGGTCCCGGCAAGCAAGTGTTGCTGGGGGCTGCGAATACCAAGATTCATCTCCGGCAAGCCAGAGTTGCCGGGGGCTGCGATATCAGATAAGTTTTTCGTCCCTCATCATGCATCCTCCTATGGACTGGGGAACGCGAAGTTATATTCTTTGAACGACCGTCCCTTGTATGGGAAACCTATGCGCGGAGGAACCGGCTCGTGGCTAAGTTGCACCCTTACTTTGTTTCGAGTCCGCTCAACAATGAAAGCGCGCTGTGACTAGCCCGACAAGGTTTCTTGCCGGAGGTAACACCGCCAGCAGGCTGCTGAAGTTCCGCACTCAGCGCTCGCAGCAAGGGTGTTCGCACCGGCAAGTTCCCTAAAAGCGTGAGGGCAAAAACATACAAGAGATGGAATCAAGTAAAAGATATAACATAGCAAGCTTCCCCTTTTCATTAAAAAAACATCCCACACAGATACAGTCCATAGAGGATGAAAAACATGAAGGAGAGGATTACAAGTTTTAGATGCAGCTAAGGCCCGAAGGCTTACAAATTAAAAAGATAAGATGCCCGTAATCCCTTTCCTGTCCCTCTCTTCAGGAGGTAGGTCAAGGAGGCGGAAAGGGCAAAAGGGGCGCATAGGCGAGCTACGGGTGCCAGAAGACACCAAGAGAACATCCCGGGGGCTGCCCGGAGGCTGGACGGTGATGGCGGCGCCGGAAGCGGGGCTCGAAGACGGGGCGGCAGGACGTCAGCATGCTGTCGAGGGCACTACGCCCTCATACTCCGACTTGACGGCCTTGTCGCCAGCCCTCTTCCCCTTCCGCAGCCTCCCTACGCCAGCCGCCCAAGGAGACGACCCCGGGGAGTTTAGGGAGCCGGCGACACAGATGATGGGGTTGCCGGTGACGCGCAAAGCGGCGCCCGACGCCCAGTCGGGCCCGCCACCCCGCCGTCCGCTACCCTCATCGTCGCTGTCGCTCTCCTCCTCGTCACTATCGCTCGAGGGGGAGTCTTCACTGTCGGACGAGCTGTCCACGCAGCACTTCGCCCGAGTGCCGGAGTCCCCGAAGACCTTGACGGAGAGGAGGTCGCCCTCCATTAACTTAAAATGGAGGGTAAACCCCGCCGTCAAGCTGTGGATACGGGCGAACGTCTTCCACCCATGGTCAAGATACATCACATTAGGGGCTGGGAATACAACGCGGACTCGCGTGCCGCTGATTCCACAGCCCCTCATGTGCAATCTCAGCGTCTCGAGCGGATCCGACTCCATCGCGCTCGCAAACGGATCTGGAAGCCGGAGGCGACGACGAGGCGCCCGACGCAGCTTGACGAAGAACTCGCAAGGGTCGTCCCCTGTGTGAACCGCCGTAGGGAGAGGAACCGCCGGCGGAGGCGGGGATGGTGCGCCGCCACGCCCGCCTCTCCCTCGAGCGCCTCGACCTCGTCCTCGACCTCGTCCACGACCTCGCCCCCTCCCTCTTCCCCTTGTGGCTGGCTCTGCCACCACGAGCGCGAGATAGGGAGGGGCGCGCTGCCTGGCGGCAACCCTCGCCGCCACCGATGAAGGGCCGGGCTTCCCTCCCTCCACGGCAAATGAGAGGAAGGGGAGCAGAAGCTGAAGAAAGGAGGAGATGAGAGAGTGCGGGCTTCTGCGCTCCCCTTCCGCTCTTTTTAAGGAGCGAGGTGGGGGCTCTGTTGCCCCGCTCAGCCAATCAAGGCACGAGAAGAGCAGGGAATCGGGGCCTACCCGCTGCCTCCGCTCGCGACGGCCCAGTTTCCCACTCCCACCGTCCGTGACCCCACGCGCATGGGAGCCGCGTGGCAGGGATGCAGAACCGAGGCAACAGATGACGTGACCTCGCCCCGCCCCATGATCACGGGGGGTGGGCGCCTCGAAAATCACGCACACCACCCGCGTCTCCCACGATGCCGCGATTGACGCGTGCCGTTACGGGAGGACGCGGTGGATTCGGAGTGGATTTGGTTTGGACTCAGGCCGCGCGTGCCCGTGGCCTGTTTTGGGCCTGGCCCAACAGCGCTCGACACCGTGTATGACCCAGGCCCGGGGGCTCCTGTCGGTGTACTAAAGTAGGGGTACCTTAGTACCCCGAACTTGGGCACGGGCAGTTGCAGCATCCCGCGGCAAGGCTTGCCGGGCGTCCGGCAAGACCCTTCATCATTCATATTACTACCATTTAAGAACAAAGTGTTAACTTTGAAGACAAAGCCCCGGCAAGAGGAGCTTGCCGGGAAGGACAAGGCCCCGGCAAGAGAAGCTTGCCGGGAAGAACAAGACCCCGGCAAGAGGAGCTTGCCGGGAAGGCCAACCAAGGCGCTTGCCGCGGCGAGGCCACCACTCTGCGCCCACGCTCCAGCTCGCCCGACGACGTGTCGCCACAGGATCATTCCCGGTGCACGTGGCATGTGGCTGTGCAGCCTAGCAGTGCGAGGTGGCGAGCGAAGGTGACTAGGAGGCCATCATGGCGATCGGTGGCGCCCCTAATGGTCGTTTCCTGCACTGTTGGAGCGACCAGACGGGCATTAAATGCTCTTGTCCCCAGCCGTCAGAGTTAGGTGGGGGGCACTGTAGATAGCAGTTGTACCAACCCGCGTTTTTACCTTTCTACCCCTCTCTCTCTCCGCGTTGCCACCTGTCGGTGACCCCTTTAGACTATAAAAAGGAGGCCCGTGCGCACGAAGAAGGGGTTCGGTCAGTTCGACTCATTCGAGACCACAGCATACCCATGCTCTAGAGCAAGAACAAATACAAACACAAAGCAGCAGTAGGAGTTTTATCTCTCCGGAGAGCTCCGAAGCTGGGTAAAAATCTCCCCCGCGTGCTGTCGCCTCGATCTGCTCTACACGCGCCCTTCGCTCCCTTGCCGGACGAGAAATGGCCCCCTGCCCCATAGGTGCTCGTGCCCTCAAGCCCCACGACAAGGCTTGTCCGGAAATTTCAACCCGCGCCTTGTTAGCCCGAAGTATTTAAGATATATCTTTGTCTCGTTGTGCTCCGACAACTCCCTCCATCTCAACCCGCGCCTTGCTATTCCAAAATTACAACGCGCGCAAAAACTCCCACCTCTTGTGAAATCCCGACACACAAAATGCTTGTGATACCCTTGAACCGAAAGAACCACCTCAAATTGGTGGGGGTACTTTTGTAACTTACCCCACATTTTGGACAAGCGCGTCCCTAAGCCATGGTTCCCCACTCCCATCCCATCCGCCCACCCATTCGTACACCGAGGCCAGGAAAACCCGTGAAGCCCCACACCCTCCTCCGCCCGCCACCCAGCCGGAGCCTCTTCCCCAACGACGTCGTCCACAGGAACACCTCGACGTCCCTCATCCACCGTACCAGATGAGGATTCGTCGTTGATTTGGTCGTCCTGCCGGTTCAGCCACACCGTCCTCCACCTCCAAGGAGCTACCCCGACGTTCATCTCGTCTTTCACGCCACCTCCATTCCCACACCGCCGTCTTCACCTACACCACCGAAAGAGCATCAGCATTACCGTTTCCTCGGATGAAGCTGCGGCCTAATCGGCGCCACCAAATAGGTTGTACACTAATCGCCGCATTTTCTTCTTGATTTGATCTCACGATGCTGCCGGCGCTCGGCACTACAAAAAAAAATACACTTCCGTGATGATACGTGTTTGTCACAGTAGGTCGCGTTTTTTGTCATGCATGTACATCCATGACAGATTTATGACAGAATCAAGATAGTCATACCTGTGCTGTCATAGAAGTGTTCCATGACATTACCAAAATTATCATCACGGAAGTGTCCACTTCCATGACGATAAATCGCGCGTCACAGAAGTGCTTTCGTCAAGGGTGACCGACACGTGGCATCCACCGTAATGGAACACCGTTAAGCTATCGAGTCGGGTTTTGGACCCGATAACCCATTAACATCCCCGACCAATGGGGATTTTCCACGTGTAAAATCATCATTGGTTGGAGGAAACACGTGTCGGCTCACCGTTGGGACTGATGTCATCCACTCATTCGATAGAAGGCGCCTATGATACGTCGACACGTGGCAAGGCCCAACAGAGGCCCATTCATGTGAAAAGGCCGGCCCGTTTGACTTGGTCAAAAGGTGGCGGGCCGACCCATGTAAAGCCTGTAAATGGCCTGTTCGCATATAGCCCATTTACAGCCCGCTAACCCAAGGCCCGTTACGCCCTATCCGAATTAGCCCAGTAACATCATCTGGGCCACCCAATATGATTCCAGCCTGTTTTCACTTCTGGCCCATGTATGGCCCATGACGTCTTTCGGCCCATATGAGGCCCTATGTAACTCTTGGCCTATTAACGGCCCATGGTGAAACTGGCCCGTAATGAACAGTGTATTACTTTACACCCATTAACGGCCCGTGGTGAAACTGGCCCGTAATGAACAGTGTATCACTTTATACCCATTAAGGGCCCGTTATTCCGTTGGGCCGTTTCCAGCCCATGTTACCTTTCGTCCTTCTCAGAGCCCATTTATTCTTTGGCTCATTTCTAGCATTCGTTTACTTAAGGCCCGTTACTGTCATTTTCTGCTTATGGGCCAAATTTAGCCGGCCCGTTTGTGGTCCGTTAACATGTTGGGCCGTTTTCATAGCGTCATGAAATACGGCCTATTAACGATGGCCCGTTATGGTCGGCCCATGAATGGAAGATTCCAACTCTAGCCCGTTTACGGCCATAATGCGGCCTGTTATTGGCCCATGTTTGACCAATTGATCATACTGCCCGTATAAGGCTCATTGATGATACAGCCCGTAGAAGGCCCATTGGTTCTGCGGCCCGTAGAAGGCCCATTTTTCTACGGCCAGTAGAAGGCCCACTGTTTCTACGGCCTGTAGAAGGCCCACTGTTTCTATGGCCCGTAGGTCCAGTGTCACTACAGTAAATATTAGCCCATGGTTATTGTGGCCTAGTTTTAAAAAATAGGTTATTGCAGCCACTAGCTAACCGCAGAAAAAGAACTGCACTGACTACAAGCAAACAAATAAACAAGACAACAAGGAAATAAATAAGCAAGCAACTTACACTAGGCTATCACGGCTATTACACATATTACATCTACTGGGCATAAAGTTCGCCACCAGTGCAAATATAGGGAACACAATAGCATATAAACGCCGCAGCAAAACAAGTCCAGAACTAAAATCACTTCAGAAGAGCTCAAGAAACAATATCCTGGGTACCCATAATGCTGGCAAGATGCTTAGCAAGCTTATTAACTTTCTCTTGTTTGGCGCTTAAGTCCTCCAGCGCTTGCTGTTGCACCAGAAAGTATGCATCTGAATTCTGCGGGGACTTTCTCAGTCCTTCGGCTTCCTGTCGCATAACATCTAATCGATGTCTTTCAACTTGAAGTTGAGACTCAAGAAGCCGAACTGATTCAGGCAACGAGTTCAAAGAGCTGGTGCCAGCAGTGGTACCCAGTAACTTGAACACTACATCAAGACATGACTTTGGAGTTGTCTCAATGTCCTCAATATAGTTTTTATAAGCTTTCTTGGAGACCAACAGGGATGTCTCACTATCTTGAACCTTATCTGCATTACTTCCTTTACCATTGCAAAACAGGGTACTCTTCTCCAATATTTTATCCGCGTTCTAAAAGAGAAACAAACAAACACATCTCAGGTTTACAATGTAGTATATGAAACTCATTTTGGTAAACTAGTTCAGTAGTAAGGTGGACAGGATAACAGCATGAAACAAACATATATCTATGTAGTATGGTCACTGTATGGTCTAT
Organism: Triticum aestivum; assembly: GCF_018294505.1. Lineage (NCBI taxonomy): Eukaryota > Viridiplantae > Streptophyta > Magnoliopsida > Poales > Poaceae > Triticum > Triticum aestivum. Next base: position 94,710,297 of record NC_057801.1, read on the forward strand.
ATCATTCTAGTATATGTTGCCAAATCAAGATAGATACAGTTCGAATCATATATATTTAAGACAAAGGAGCATAGACAGAATATAAGTGTGGGAAACTACACAGCAATAACAACACTTATAATGTGCATGGCATGGGAACATAACTGTTTATTCAATTGAAACTGAAATCAACATAGAGCAAGTTACAACAGCAAACAACCAAACACGTTGAAGAAACAGGTTTAAAACATACCTGTTGCGCCATTGGAGTTTCAATTGCATCCTTCAAATTTGAAATTGGTTGGTATCAGTAAATACAGTGATGCAAGAGCAAAGTACTATGAACCATAGCTACGGAACCTGACCTGAAAACAATTCTTCTTTTGCTTTAAGCGTTGACTTCGGGTTCGGAGTGGTGGTCCTCGTGATTTGGGCACTGCAGTTGCCTTACTAACTGCTCATGTTTGGGTGCTCTGAGGTGGAGACGGTGTTGTGTCAACGGGAACTGGGTGTCTATCTGCTGGGGTTGGGGTTAGAAGGGGTGTAGCTGGTTCTCTGTCCAACTAGATAGGGGTACAATCTGCATGAGTGTGGTTTATGTGTGGTGAGGCTGATTCTTGGGCAAGTACAACCGTGGTTCTATCTGCATCGACAGGTAGAACGATCTTTTCTGAAGACCGTGTTTTTACTCCCACAGATACTGCCATCACTCCCTCCAATTGAAATGGCTGATAAACAAGAAAAGTAATTGAATGTACAGACATTGTAAGATAGACAGGTGCAATGGATAGTAGGGAAGAAAACAGGGCATGAAATAATTCACATTTATGTTGTCTAAGCAAATAGAATAGCAGGATATAATTTCACATATATGATGGCTAATTAAACAGGATAGCATGACACAATTTCACATGTATGATGGCTAACTAAACAGGATAGAATGACATAGTTCAAAATATGATGACTATGTAAACAGGATGACATGATATAACTATACAATGTGTCTATTAAAGTGGTTGGCATGCCATAAATCACAAACATGCCGTTGATGGAAACATGATGGCATGATATAATTCATGGATAGAATGACATAATTTAAAATATGATGACTATGTAAACATGATGAGATGATATAACTATATTATGTCTTTAGAAAATGGGTTGGCATGCCATAATTCAGATACATGCTGTCTATGTAAACATCATGGCATGACATAATTCAAATATATGATTTATATACTAAGGAAGTGAGCAGAGGGAAATTGCATATATGATGTGTCAACTAAGGAGATGGCATTCAATATTGTGTATATGATGTAAAACTAAGCATTACAATACAACATATGCATTATATGAGTAATATAACCCTGCCAAGTTTGAGCATACACCTGAGGGGGATAATAGGACTGGTCATCTGCCTCTGAATCCTCCTCTGAAGAGCTATCTGTACCAGCAAGATATCTGCTTCAGCAGGTAGCATTGTCTGCTCTGAAGACCTTGTTTTCAATCCAGATTTCTCCATCACCAATTCAAATGGCTGATGCACAGGAAGAGCAGTTGAATATACAAACATTGTCGACAAAAGCAATGAGATATACAAAAAAAGGATGGCATGATATAATTCACATATATGACGCTTGCCTAAACAGCATGGCATTGCATAATTCACATACATAATGCCTTGCAACAAGATAACATTGCATAATTCACATATATAATGTTTTGCAACAAGATGGCATTGCATAATTCACATATATGGTAATTACACACTAAACAGGTGGCATTCACACAAAGCATGTCTAAACTAAGCAAATGACATAGCAATGCAAGATACCATACGCACGATATGAGTAACATAACCCTGCCAAGTTAGGGCATGCACCTCAGGGGGGAAATATGACTGGTCATCTATCTCTGAATCCTCCTCTGAGGAGCTATCGGTAACCAGCAAGACATGCACTTCATCAGATAGCATTGTCTGCTCTGAGACCTTGTTTCCACTCCAGATTTTTCCATGACCATGCCGAATGGCTGATGCACAGGAAGAGTAATTGAATGTACTAAAATTGTTGACAAATTTAACACATAATAAAAAATGATGACATGATATAATTCACATATAAGATGACTGGCTAACCAGGGTGGCATTGCAAAATTCACATATATGATGCCTAGCTAGACAAGATGGCATTGCATGATTCACATATACGATAAAGAAACTAAACATATGGCATTGACACAAAGACTGTCTAAACTAAGCAGATGACATCTTTAATGTATACAGTAAGCAATGCAAGGCACCATATGCATGATATTACTAACATCAGCATGCCAAGTTAGAGCGAAGACCTCATGGGGTAAATAGGAGTGGTCTTCTCCTTCTGAATCCCCCTCAGAACAGTTATCTTCCTCTTGATTACGATCCGAAATGGGTGGAGGGGGGGCTGCTTTTGCGCCCACCATGGAACAACGTCTGCATGAAATTTTATTGCCACACAAGGCTCGTCTCTTTTGCTCTACATGATCAGTCCCATTGTGTATAATAACTGGCACGCATAGGAATAAAACATAGTGAGATTATGTAAGGAGTGCATGCACAAATCCAGAATGATGGTAGCAAACTGTGGATAGACCCAAAACCAATGATAGCAGGCAGATAATAGCTTTAGTTAAAAAAATACAGATAATGGCTCCTTTAATGTTTGTTTGCACCCAACATGAAACTCATAGTAGACACCAGAGATTAACCAGATAGTAGACAGATAGTACTGATTGCTGCCCCAATATGTACCCCACAACCATTTAAAAACTCAAGTTTCAGCATTAGTTTGGACCTGACTCGGAGTCTAATAGGTGAACACGATGATAATGTAGCATGTCATCATATTAAGCGATGCATAACGTAAGCAGACACGAAAGAGTGCGACCTCTCTTGCGGACCCGTGTAGTCCTCAAGGTCATCTGCTCTGTTGATGATGGTAATGCAGTTGTCGTGGCTACCAGCGGCGGGGAAGAAGATCTGAGGCGGCGAAAGACAGTCTGGAGAGCGGATCCCTGCTGTGGTGAACCCTTCCGTTGTTGGAGCAGCTGAGCTGGGGTGGAACACATCGCTGCAGGAGCAGGACAAACCACACAAGGTTTTCTTTGACACATATCTGTAACAGAAGTAATTGAGTAAGGGCTTGTTTGAATTTGAGGATTCTAACAATGCAGGGATAGGAATAGGATAGGAATGCACGTGCAAAACAGAGAATTTAAAAACACAGGATTTCTGCCAATCTGGGTGTTTGATTCACAACAATTGGAAGATCACAGGACGCAAAAAAGCATGGTGAGATTAAGTCAAACCACAAGAAAATGTATGGTTATAATGCTATTATGCTACTATCTCTTAGTCTTGTGCTTGATGAATAGGAATATAAAAATGAGGAGAAGTGGAAATTAGAATTCCTACGGTTTTTTTTCAAGGAGATACTAAAGGAACAAATCCTACAGTTTTCCTTTGCCCCATTCCTTTGCACTAAATTCATGAAAAGTAGTACCATAAGAAACTTTCCAATTCCTATGTTTTTCATTCACTTTTCCTTTCAAGCACTGGCGATTCTAGTAGGCAGGCTTGAGCAAGGAAAATCCTTCACTAAAAAATGTTTTTGTGCTACTTCTATTACTTTGGACCCAGGCCACTGCCATACTAGCTCAACTCCCAGGCCCATCGACAAATGCATAGCTCAAACGCACAGAGATAAATAATGATGGCGTTCAAGAGAGTCCATCACGGATAGCTAAGTTGCCTGGTACCTCACTGCTTTTCATATAGTAGGATAAAATAATCATATTTCCCGTTACTACGAGTGCTCAGTGGACAATATATATAACATGTAGAGTAAAAAGAGATGCAACAAGTGTACAACCTCTTTGGCGAAGCCATGTTGATCTCAGCGTGATTGGGTTGGCCGGTGAGGATGCTCTGACTGACTTTGCTATTGGAGGAGGAGAAGAAGATCTTAGGCGTCTGGAGATGGAGCCCGAGGTACTGCTCCGCTGTGATGGAGGGTTTCGTTGTTGGAGCAGCTCCGGTGAGTTGTACGACGCCGAGGCTGAAGCAGGACAAGAGAGACAACAAACAACGTTAACCTGAGTGGAATTCTAATAGCATCTCCTATACATGACGTAAAATACATAACCACAAAGTGCTAGATGTAAAATACATCAGCCGCTCATCTCTGAACTTAACTGTCGAAACTGAACCTAACTGTCGAAATTGAATTTTGCTGTCGAAACTGAATTTTGCTGTCGAAACTGAATGCACTAGCAAGGTGAGGCTACACGCCGGTCGACTGACTTTTTCATCTCTGGTCAGTCGATTTTGCAGCCGTTGGATACGAAATCAAGGGCCTGCGGTTCATCTTCAACCTCCACCCCCCTGAGCCGCCAGCCACCACCGGCCAAACAGCAGCCCCGCGCTACCCGGGGCCGGCGGTGCACCGCCCCGCCCGCCCCGAAAACACTCCCCACCGTCGGTCCGCCGCCGCCTCGGGCATCCCTCTAGGCCCCTCGTGCCGAGCTTTTTCTCCGGCGATACCCACGCCACCGCCACCGCCGGCGACCACCGCCCCCATCCTGAACCCTAAGATAGATAGTAGGGTACCTCTCCGGCGAGCCCCTCTCCCCGCTGCGGCTGGTTCTTCCTTCACCCCGGTGAGCCCACCTGTTGAAAATCGACTGACCCAAAAGTCGATTCAGTCGACTGAAGTGTAGCCAAATCGAAGCAACATCACAAGCAAGAGCAAGAGCGAGAGCAGCAGCGCGAGCAAGAGCAATAGCAAGAGCATACCAGGCAGGGGACCGAGAGCAAGAGCAGAGCAGTAGCACGAGCGAGATCTAAAGCAGTAGTAGCTCCGACTGATGTGGACGTCACCGCCAAGGGAGCGACGCCGTGGAGGAAGTGGCCGGCGACGCCGCCGTGGATGGAGCCGCGCCGTGTCGGCTCGGGACCGAGCGCCGGCAGCACCGTGAGATCAAATCAAGAAGAAAATGCGGCGATTAGTGTACAACCTCTTTGGTGGCGCCGATTAGGCCGCAACTTCATCCGAGGAAACGGTGATGATGATGCTCTTCCGGTGGTGCAGGTGAAGACGGCGCGAATGGAGGTGGCGCGAAAGATGAGGGGAACATCGGGGCAGCTCCTTGGAGGTGGACGACGGGGTGGCTGAACCGGCTGGACGATGAGATCGACGACGGATCCTCATCCGGTACGGTGGATGAGGGACGTCGAGGTGTTGCTGTGGATGACGTCGTCGGGGAAGAGGCTCCGGCTGGGTAGCGGACGGAGCAGGGTGTGGGGTTTCATCGCGGGTTTTCGCAGCCTCGGTGTACGAATGGGTGGGCAGATGGGATGGCAGTGGGGAACCATGGCTTAGAGACGCGCTTGTCCGAAATGTGGGGTCAGTTACAAAAGTACCGCCCACCGATTTGAGGCGGTTCTTTCGGTTCAGGGGTACCACGGGCATTTCGCGTGTCGGGGTTTCACAGGAGGTGGGAGTTTTCGCGCGCGTTGTAATTTCAGAATAGGAAGGCGCGGGTTGAGATGGAGGGAGTTGTCGGAGCACAATGAGACAAAGATATATCTTAAATATTTCGGGCTAACAAGGCGCGGGTTGAAGAGGCGGGAGTTTCGCAGCACGATAGACAGAGACGCTAGCTTCAATTTTTGGCATAACAAGGCGCGGCTTGAAATTTCGGAAGAACAAGCTTAACGTGTACCAAAAAAAGACAATTTGCACCTCAAGACGCACAACACACACACAAACACCATTTAGACTAGAGTAAGGTACACGTGCATTGCACGCATGAGATTTGGCAACCAAATTATGAATAAATACCACATTATAGCATGCAAGCTTTGAGTCATATATGCATGATGTAGATGTTCGTTTAATTCTTATAGTTCATTTCATTCAAAATCATCTAGTTTTTATAAGAAAGCTAATCTATTTTAAGATTCATGAAATTGTGCGTTGTAAGACATAAAGTAAAAACAAATAATGGCAAATCATGTAGAAAAACATTTGGGCAATTCTGATACGGAAGATTCTAGAACAAATAAGAAGTGTTTGTGTTTATATGTTTGTGCATTATGCTTAAGTTTAACCATGGAGTCTTCTAGATTATACATGTGGCGAAATCTGGTGGAATCTAGATGATATCCAACGGCCAATAGAGCTCAAATTTGCCATCTTTGGACCATCGGATTCGCCTCATCCAACGACCATCTTTCAAAGTTAAATTTACCCACACACAATATATATATAGGAAAAGTACGTTCTACCATTGGGTGGTAGTTACCTCCACCCTCGCAGCCCTCCGATCTCACCCAGGCATATGCGTTGATTAACGGGTTTTGGTTTTTAAAAATAGACAGATTTGTCTACCCGATTGAGAAAACCAGCCACACCCTCCCGATTTATACGGCTAGATAATTGGCATATATAACTACCTCAAGTCAAAAGACCAAGCTACCGTTTCAAACATATCCCTCGTGAGCCAGCGCGTCATATTTCACGGCCAAGAGGTAACCATCGTGATCCATTTCTTTCATCCATCTTGTCTTGAATAGGCATGTTAATCTTAGATCCATCTCATTCTAATTTTTTAGATCTAGCATGTGTATATGTATTCTTTCTTCTTTTGTTCGTCTGATCGTGGACTTTTTCTGTGCGCGATTAATATGCAGGCGCTCGTGGTGGTGGTGGCCATGACGATGTACGGTTGCACCAACCACTGGCTGCTCCGGTGTGGCCCGGTGACGATGACCTAATATCTGGCAGTGCGATTACTTATGGGTAACGGCTCCACGCGGAGGCGATGGCGACTAGCGGTTGTACTCGGTCACCGCTCCGGCAAGGTTGCAGTCTTGCAGACACCTAGACACGGCTGGCAGGTGACTGCTCATTCATCACCGGCGGCGGCAACAACGGCGAGGCTACACATCGCCGGCCGGTGGCTGCTACGGCGTTAGCGCGACAGTGACTTAGCCCTTACATATTCCATACTCCAGTGTGTATATCAAGTTATAGATCTATACACGCACGTACATAAGCATGCACCACAATCTGGCAAAGAGACGTGCTAGTGCTCACTTTTTGCTTCAGAGTGTACATGCATAGATATTTCATTTTGCTTCAGAGTTTAGTACGTGCATAGGTACTTCGCTTTGCACCACAGAAGTATGCACTTTCGCCGCCAAGCAATCTCATCACATATTGTACTTGTACATGTAGAGGGAACAAAATGAATATACTTCTTTCAGTATCTCTACTAATATCTACAAGTATTCCTTTATTTAGAGATACTCCTTATATTTGGAGCATATACTCTTCCTCTTTTTTTTTTGGAGATACTCCATACTTTCTTGATAACATTCTCTCGCTAGATACTCTATTCGTTATGAAATACCATGTACTCCATACTACTTTTTTTTACAGAACCATACTAGTTTATTTTCATACTACAATACTACATACTACCTTGTCTTATGAATATACTCCCTTTTTCGTGTGAATTTATGAATGTACTTCCTATATTAAAGGGCACGTCTAAGACACACATACTATATTAAAATATGTGTCATGCACACAAAAATACATGCTCCACACTCTTAATGGAAAATATACATATACAACATACTTCATACTCCGCTAATTATATGCTGAACTCATACTCCAAGTATACAGTAGTATACTCCATGCGGCTAAAAAGTAGGTATGTACTATATTGCTATCAAATTTTGAAGGAAATTTATAAGGTCATACTACATACTCCATAGTCCATACTACCTATTTGGCTATTTCTAAGAAAAAGTAGGTACGTATTCACTAGGAAATTTTCTTTCAGTCTACAAGAGTAATCAACGTATACTACTTATTTGGCTATTTCTAGTAAAAGGTAGCTACATATTCACCGAAAAATTTTCTTCCACCGAACAAGAGAATGATTAGCGGTCAACGTGGTTATCCGATATATTGCCTGTTCACGTACGTACGTAGGCTGGAATTGAGGAGGTGGTTGAACAAATGCATCAGCTACCGGATTATTTTATTATAAACTAAATTAGTTGCTACTGTTTTGATTTCACCACACCCGTTAAGCCAATCTCTCTACCCGGTTGAGTGCAATGGTGGAGGACACGTGGAGGACAAACAACTAGGTGGTAACTACCACCGGTGGTAGATAAAATTTGTCCTATATATATAGGGGTATAGATATAGATATGTGATGCGAAAGCCGCCCATCATCTCCAATTAGAATAGTGTGTCCATGCACGGATGCGACTTGGGCAAATGATGTCTGCCATTGGTATCTCAAATTCAAATCGGTCTGACCTTGTTCAATGTGTATACATTACAACATGCTCGTTTCCAAACCACACCGCGCAGATCTCTGTTATATTCATGCATGCATGGGTTTCAAACATCAGGATCTCTTATTCAAATATTTGAATTCAACTTAACATTGATTATGACCTCACCTATTCTTTTACACCCACACAGTAGTCTTCTCTTTATAATTGTACCACTAACTTTCTCTCGTGCATGCATGCACACACACTACCAGTCGGCATTGTCTATCGCACGCATGCAATCTTTTTCTTCAGGTCGGTCTCCCATGAAGGCACACACCCACACACATACCCCTCTCCATCATACCGGGCATTCTTTATCTCTCACGCGTGCATGCGCAACGATCGATGTTCCTCTATGTATGTGTGTATATAGCTAGGTCTTTCATAGTTTTTCACACAAACCGATCAATCGATATATCCAGTGAGGTCTCACCCTCTTTCCCACGTCCACATCGATCAACCTATAACTCTCTATATAGGATTAACATAAATAGCTAATACACCCACATTAATTATATATCCAACGTCCCCCTCTCATCATCCATGCCTTCCGCTTCATCTCTCAGATGCGTGCACAATGGCGAAGACAAGGGGCAGTAAGGGCCCTGCCCCCCCTAACATCACTATATATTGAGGCTAATATGAATGTGATCATTAGACAATTGCTGCTAAAAAGGTTTAATTTCATGAATTGACCCTCCTCGTAAAGGATTAGCAATGCTTGGCCCCCTAGCTCATTTATTTTTCATGGCTCCGCCACTGCGTGTAACAGCGCACGTGTTCACTCCCCCTCTCTAAATATTGATCTCGCACTTGTGCATTCCTTCATAGTCTCCCTCCACTCGGCCCCTCGCACCATCTTCTAGCCCCCACCGGATTTTGCCACATGTACAATCTAGCAGACTCCATGGTTGAACTTAAGCATAATGCACAAACCTCAAAACAACAGTGGTTCTCTTTTGTTCAAGAATCTTTCGTATCATAACTGCCCAAACTTTTTTTCTAGTTGAATTGCCATTATTTGTTTTTATTTTATGCTTTACAACGCACAATTCCATGATTCATAAAATAGATTAAGGGCTTCTTTGATTCAAAAGATTCTAATCATTAGGAATTTTTCCTATCTTGGTTGTTTGATTCGTAGGGTTGTAAACCATAGGAATTTTTCCATATGATTCATTTGCACTAGTTTTCATAGAAAACATCCCATCCACTCAAACCTCTTTGAAAGAATTCTGTGTTTTTTCTATGCACAATCAAACACTCGTACAATCCTGTAGGATTCAAGACGACATTCCACTATAATCCCATGTTTTTCCTATTCACGTGTTCTTAGCTTTTTTATAAAAACTAATTGATTTTGAATGAGATGAACTATAAGAATTAAACGAAGGGATACATCACGCATATATGACTCAGAGCTTACATGCTATAGTGTGGTATTTATTCAAAATTTGGTTGCAAAATCTAATGCGTGCAATGCACGTGTACCTTACTAGTACTTCGAGTATGTGCAAAACACGTAAATTAGAATACCAATGACATGCTACACAGTGTCTCTCTTACAGTTCATGAAGCCACGTGGCACATGTGGAGGCGTTGTCACGACCTCCTTGCGTGGATTGATCACAGTGACGTGCTGCTGGTTCCAGAAGAATGTACTCGTCCTCCCTGAGCCATACTAGCGGTACATGCACGAAGCGAAGATGTGCACGCACGCCACGCACGCACTCATTTCCTCGCACGCACACGCGGTACACGGGCGGACGCAATTTTGTACCAAGATCCACCCCATGTGATAATTTGCCGCGTGTAAAGTTGTTCACTTCATTGATGGTCAATTAATACAGCGCATGCAAATTGAGTGGACGTGAGGGCGGAAGAAAGACATTATTACTCCACTGCGTGCATGCGAGTAGTTAAATCGTGGGTTGCTAGTGTTGGGGAACGTAGTAATTTCAAAAAAATTCCTACGCACACGCAAGATCATGGTGATGCATAGCAACGAGAGGGGAGAGTGTTGTCTACGTACCCTCGTAGACCGAAGCGGAAGCGTTGATGCAACGTAGAGGAAGTAGTCGTACGTCCTCCCGGTCCAACCGATCCAAGCACCGTTACTCCGGCACCTCCGAGTTCTTGACACGCGTACAGCTCGATGACGCACCCTCGATCTCCAATCCAGTAGAGGCTCCGAGGGGGAGTTCCGTCAGCACGACGGCGTGGTGACGATCTTGATGTTCTCCTGTCGCAGGGCTTCGCCTAAGCACCGCTACAATATGATCGAGGTGTAATATCGTGGAGGAGGGCACCGCACACGGCTAAGGAACGATCAATGATCAACTTGTGTGTCCTAGGGTGCCCCCCTACCCCCGTATATAAAGGAGGGAGGGAGGAGGTGGCCGGCCTCAAGGGGGGCGCGCCATAGGGAGGGGGAAACCTACTCCAAGTAGGTTTCCCTCTCTTTTCCTTATCTTATTTGGAGGGGGAAGGAAGGAGTACTAGTATTAGGAAGTAGTACTAGTAGTAGGAAGGAAGAGAGGGGGAAGGAGAAAGGAAAGGGGGGGCCGGCCCCCCTCCCCAATTCGGATTGGGCTTGGGGGGCGCGCCCCCCTCCCTTGCTCCTTCTCTCTTCCTCCTACATGGGCCCAATAAGGCCCATATACCCCCCGGGGGGTTCCGGTAACCTCCCGGAGCTCCAAACTTCTCCGGAACCTTTCCGGTGTCCGAATATATCCGTCCAATATATCAATCTTTATGTCTCGACCATTTCGAGACTCCTCGTTATGTCCGTGATCATATCCGGGACTCCGAACAACCTTCGGTACATCAAAATACATAAACTCATAATATAACTGTCATCGAAACCTTAAGCGTGCGGACCCTACGGTTCGAGAACAATGTAGACATGACCGAGACATGTCTCCGGTCAATAACCAATAGCGGGACCTGGATGCCCATATTGGTTCCTACATATTCTACGAAGATCTTTATCGGTCAAACCGCACAACAACATACTTGTTCCCTTTGTCATCGGTATGTTACTTGCCCGAGATTCGATCGTCGGTATCCAATACCTAGTTCAATCTCGTTACCGGCAAGTCTCTTTACTCGTTCCGTAATACATCATCTCACAACTAACTCATTAGTTGAAATGCTTGCAAGGCTTAAGTGATGTGTATTACCGAGAGGGCCCAGAGATACCTCTCCGACATTCGGAGTGACAAATCCTAATCTCGAAATACGCCAACTCAACAAGTACCTTTGGAGACACCTGTAGAGCACCTTTATAATCACCCAGTTATGTTGTGGCGTTTGGTAGCACACAAAGTCATAGAAACATGTATAAGTCATGAAGGAAGCAATATCAACATACTAAACGATCGTGTGCTAAGCTAACGGAATGGGTCATGTCAATCAGATCATTCAACTAATGATGTGACCTTGTTAATCAAAGAACAACTCCTTGTTCATGGTTAGGAAACATAACCATCTTTGATTTACAAGCTAGTCAAGTAGAGGCATACTAGTGACACTCTGTTTGTCTATATATTCACACATGTATTATGTTTCCGGTTAATACAATTCTAGCATGAATAATAAATATTTATCATGATATGAGGAAATAAATAACAACTTTATTATTGCCTCTAGGGCATATTTCCTTCAGTCTCCCACTTGCACTAGAGTCAATAATCTAGATTACACAGTAATGATTCTAACACCCATGGAGTCTTGGTGTTGATCATGTTTTGCTCGTGGAAGAGGCTTAGTCAACGGGTCTGCAACATTCAGATCCATATGTATCTTGCAAATCTCTATGTCTCCCACCTGGACTAGATCCCGGATGGAATTGAAGCGTCTCTTGATGTGCTTGGTTCTCTTGTGAAATCTGGATTCCTTCGCTAAGGCAATCGCTCCAGTATTGTCACAAAAGATTTTCATTGGACCCGATGCACTAGGTATGACACCTAGATCGGATATGAACTCCTTCATCCAGACTCCTTCATTGGCTGCTTCCGAAGCAGCTATGTATTCCGCTTCACATGTAGATCCCACCATGACGCTTTGCTTTGAACTGCACCAACTGACAGCTCCACCGTTTAATGTAAACACGTATCCGGTTTGCGATTTAGAATCGTCCGGATTAGTGTCAAAGCTTGCATCAACGTAACCATTTACGATGAGCTCTTTGTCACCTCCATATACGAGAAACATATCCTTAGTCCTTTTGAGGTATATCAGGATGTTCTTGACCGCTGTCCAGTGATCCACTCCTAGATTACTTTGGAACCTCCCTGCTAGACTTATAGCAAGGCACACATCAGGTCTGGTACACAACATTGCATACATGATAGTGCCTATGGCTGAAGCATAGGGAACACTTTTCATTTTCTCTCTATCTTCTGCAGTGGTCGGGCTTTGAGTCTTACTCAACTTCACACCTTGCAATACAGGCAAGAACCCTTTCTTTGCTTGATCCATTTTGAACTTCTTCAAAACTTTGTCAAGGTATGTGCTTTGTGAAAGTCCAATTAAGCGTCTTGATCTATCTCTATAGATCTTAATGCCCAATATGTAAGCAGCTTCACCGAGGTCTTTCATTGAAAAACTTTTATTCAAGTATCCCTTTATGCTATCCAGAAATTCTATATCATTTCCAATCAATAATATGTCATCCACATATAATATTAGAAATGCTACAGAGCTCCCACTCACTTTCTTGTAAATACAGGCTTCTCCAAAAGTCTGTATAAAACCAAATGCTTTGATCACACTATCAAAACGTTTATTCCAACTCCGAGAGGCTTGCACCAGTCCATAAATGGAACGTTGGAGCTTGCACACTTTGTTAGCTCCCTTTGGATCGATAAAACCTTCTGGTTGCATCATATACAACTCTTCTTCCAGAAATCCATTTAGGAATGCAGTTTTTACATCCATTTGCCAAATTTCATAATCATAAAATGCGGCAATCGCTAACATGATTCGGACAGACTTAAGCATCGCTACGGGTGAGAAGGTCTCATCGTAGTCAACCCCTTGAACTTGTCGAAAACCTTTTCCAACAAGTCGAGCTTTGTAGACAGTAACATTACCGTCAGCGTCAGTCTTCTTCTTGAAGATCCATTTATTCTCAATTGCTTGCCGACCATCGGGCAAGTCAACCAAAGTCCATACTTTGTTCTCATACATGGATCCCATCTCAGATTTCATGGCTTCAAGCCATTTTGCGGAATCTGGGCTCACCATCGCTTCTTCATAGTTCGTAGGTTCATCATGATCTAGTAGCATGACTTCCAGAATAGGATTACCGTACCACTCTGGTGCGGATCTTACTCTGTTCGACCTACGTGGTTCTGTATTAACTTGATCTGAAGTTCTATGATCATTATCATCAACTTCCTCACTAGTTGGTTTTGACGTCACAGAAACCGGTTCCTGTGATGTATTATTTTCCAACAAGGGAGTAGGTACAGTTACCTCATCAAGTTCTACTTTCCTCCCACTCACTTCTTTCGAGAGAAACTCCTTCTCTAGAAAGGATCCATTCTTAGCAACGAATGTCTTGCCTTCGGATCTGTGATAGAAGGTTTACCCAACTGTCTTATTTGGGTATCCTATGAAGACACATTTCTCCGATTTGGGTTCGAGCTTATCAGGTTGAAGCTTTTTCACATAAGCATCGCAACCCCAAACTTTAAGAAACGACAACTTTGGTTTCTTGCCAAACCATAGTTCATAAGGTGTCGTCTCAACGGATTTCGACGGTGCCCTATTTAACGAGAATGTGGCTGTCTCTAGAGCATAACCCCAAAACGATAGCGGTAAATCTGTAAGAGACATCATAGACCGCACCATATCAAGTAAAGTACGATTACGATGTTCGGACACACCATTACGCTGTGGTTTTCCGGGTGGCGTGAGTTGTGAAACTATTCCACATTGTTTTAAGTGTAAACCAAACTCGTAACTCAAATATTCTCCTCCACGATCAGATCGTAGAAACTTTATTTTTTTGTTACGATGATTTTCAACTTCACTCTGAAATTCTTTGAACTTTTCAAATGTTTCAGACTTATGCTTCATTAAGTAGATATACCCATATCTGCTTAAATCATCTGTGAAGGTGAGAAAATAACGATATCCGCCACGAGCCTCAACATTCATTGGACCACATACATCTGTATGTATGATTTCCAACAAATCTGTTGCTCTCTCCATAGTACCGGAGAACGGCGTTTTGGTCATCTTGCCCATGAGGCACGGTTCGCAAGTACCAAGTGATTCATAATCAAGTGGTTCCAAAAGTCCATCAGTATGGAGTTTCTTCATGCGCTTTATACCGATATGACCCAAACGGCAGTGCCACAAATAAGTTGCACTATCATTATCAACTTTGCATCTTTTGGCTTCAACACTATGAATATGTGTATCACTACTATCGAGATTCATCAAAAATAGACCACTCTTCAGGGGTGCATGACCATAAAAGATATTACTCATATAAATAGAACAACCATTATTCTCTGATTTAAATGAATAACCGTCTCGCATCAAACAAGATCCAGATATAATGTTCATGCTCAACGCTGGCACCAAATAACAATTATTTAGGTCTAATACTAATCCCGAAGGTAGATGTAGAGGTAGCGTGCCGACCGTGATCACATCGACTTTGGAACCATTTCCCACGCGCATCGTCACCTCGTCCTTTGCCAGTGTTCGCTTAATCCGTAGTCCCTGTTTCGAGTTGCAAATATTAGCAACAGAACCAGTATCAAATACCCAGGTGCTACTGCGAGCTCTAGTAAGGTACACATCAATAACATGTATATCACATATACCTTTGTTCACTTTGCCATCCTTCTTATCCGCCAAATACTTGGGGCAGTTCCGCTTCCAGTGACCAGTCTGCTTGCAGTAGAAGCACTCAGTTTCAGGCTTAGGTCCAGACTTGGGTTTCTTCTCTTGAGCAGCAACTTGTTTGCTGTTCTTCTTGAAGTTCCCCTTCTTCTTCCCTTTGCCCTTTTTCTTGAAACTAGTGGTCTTGTTAACCATCAACACTTGATGCTCCTTCTTGATTTCTACCTCCGCAGCCTTTAGCATTGCGAAGAGCTCGGGAATCGTCTTATCCATCCCTTGCATATTATAGTTCATCACGAAGCTCTTGTAGCTTGGTGGAAGTGATTGGAGAATTCTGTCAATGACGCTATCATCCGGAAGAGTAACTCCCAGTTGAATCAAGTGATTACAATACCCAGACATCTTGAGTATGTGCTCACTGACAGAACTATTCTCCTCCATCTTACAGCTATAGAACTTATTGGAGACTTCATTTCTCTCAATCCGGGCATTCTTCTGGAATATCAACTTCAACTCCTGAAACATCTCATATGCTCCATGACGTTCAAAACGTCGTTGAAGTCCCGGTTCTAAGCCGTAAAGCATGTCACATTGAACTATCGAGTAGTCATCAGCTTTGCTCTGCCAGACGTTCTTAACGTCGTCAGTTGCATCAGCAGCAGGCCTGGCACCCAGCGGTGCTTCCAGGACGTAATTTTTCTGTGCAGCTATGAGGATAATCCTCAAGTTACGGACCCAGTCCGCATAGTTGCTACCATCATCTTTCAACTTAGCTTTCTCAAGGAACGCATTAAAATTCAACGGAACAACAGCACGGGCCATCTATCTACAAACAACATAGACAAGCAAGATACTATCAGGTACTAAGTTCATGATAAATTTTAGTTCAATTAATCATATTACTTAAGAACTCCCACTTAGACAGACATCTCTCTAGTCATCTAAGTGATCACGTGATCCAAATCAACTAAACCATAACCGATCATCACGTGAGATGGAGTAGTTTTCAATGGTGAACATCTTATGTTGATCATATCTACTATATGATTCACGCTCGACCTTTCGGTCTCCGTGTTCCGAGGCCATATCTGCATATGCTAGGCTCGTCAAGTTTAACCTGAGTATTCTGCGTGTGCAAAACTGGCTTGCACCCGTTGTAGATGGACGTAGAGCTTATCACACCCGATCATCACGTGGTGTCTGGGCACGACGAACTTTGGCAACGGTGCATACTCAGGGAGAACACTACTTGATAATTTTTTAGTGAGAGATCATCTTAAAATGCTACCGTCAATCAAAGCAAGATAAGATGCATAAAGGATAAACATCACATGCAATCAATATAAGTGATATGATATGGCCATCATCTTCTTGTGCTTGTGATCTCCATCTCCGAAGCACCATCATGATCACCATCGTCACCGGCGCGACACCTTGATCTCCATCGTAGCATCGTTGTCGTTTACGCCATCTATTGCTTCTACGACTATCGCTACCGCTTAGTGATAAAGTAAAGCAATTACAGGGCGTTTGCATTTCATACAATAAAGCGACAACCATATGGCTCCTGCCAGTTGCCGATAACTTCGGTTACAAAACATGATCATCTCATACAATAAAATATAGCATCATGTCTTGGCCATATCACATCACAACATGCCCTGCAAAAACAAGTTAGACGTCCTCTACTTTGTTGTTGCAAGTTTTACGTGGCTGCTACGGGCTTAAGCAAGAACCAATCTCACCTACGCATCAAAACCACAACGATAGTTTGTCAAGTTGATGCTGTTTTAACCTTCGCAAGGACCGGGCGTAGCCACACTCGGTTCAACTAAAGTTGGAGAAACTGACACCCGCTAGTCACCTGTGTGCAAAGCACGGCGGTAAAACCAGTCTCGCGTAAGCGTACGCGTAATGTCGGTCCGGGCCGCTTCATCCAACAATTCCGCCGAACCAAAGTATGACATGCCGGTAAGCAGTATGACTTATATCGCCCACAACTCACTTGTGTTCTACTCGTGCATATAACATCAAACCATAAAAACCTAGGCTCGGATGCCACTGTTGGGGAACGTAGTAATTTCAAAAAATTTCCTACGCACACGCAAGATCATGGTGATGCATAGCAACAAGAGGGGAGAGTGTTGTCTACGTACCCTCGTAGACCGAAGCGGAAGCGTTGACGCAACGTAGAGGAAGTAGTCGTACGTCCTCCCGGTCCAACCGATCCAAGCACCGTTACTCCGGCACCTCCGAGTTCTTGACACGCGTACAGCTCGATGACGCACCCTCGATCTCCAATCCAGTAGAGGCTCCGAGGGGGAGTTCCGTCAGCACGACGGCGTGGTGACGATCTTGATGTTCTCCTGTCGCAGGGCTTCGCCTAAGCACCGCTACAATATGATCGAGGTGTAATATCGTGGAGGAGGGCACCGCACACGGGTAAGGAACGATCAATGATCAACTTGTGTGTCCTAGGGTGCCCCCCTACCCCCGTATATAAAGGAGGGAGGGAGGAGGTGGCCGGCCTCAAGGGGGGCGCGCCATAGGGAGGGGGAAACCTACTCCAAGTAGGTTTCCCTCTCTTTTCCTTATCTTATTTGGAGGGGGAAGGAAGGAGTACTAGTATTAGGAAGTAGTACTAGTAGTAGGAAGGAAGAGAGGGGGAAGGAGAAAGGAAAGGGGGGGCCGGCCCCCCTCCCCAATTCGGATTGGGCTTGGGGGGGGGGGGGGGGCGCCCCCCTCCCTTGCTCCTTCTCTCTTCCTCCTACATGGGCCCAATAAGGCCCATATACCTCCCGGGGGTTCCGGTAACCTCCCGGAGCTCCAAACTTCTCCGGAACCTTTCCGGTGTCCAAATATATCCGTCCAATATATCAATCTTTATGTCTCGACCATTTCGAGACTCCTCGTCATGTCCGTGATCATATCCGGGACTCCGAACAACCTTCGGTACATCAAAATACATAAACTCATAATATAACTGTCATCGAAACCTTAAGCGTGCGGACCCTACGGTTCGAGAACAATGTAGACATGACCGAGACATGTCTCCGGTCAATAACCAATAGCGGGACCTGGATGCCCATATTGGTTCCTACATATTCTACGAAGATCTTTATCGGTCAAACCGCACAACAACATACGTTGTTCCCTTTGTCATCGGTATGTTACTTGCCCGAGATTCGATCGTCGGTATCCAATACCTAGTTCAATCTCGTTACCGGCAAGTCTCTTTACTCGTTCCGTAATACATCATCTCACAACTAACTCATTAGTTGAAATGCTTGGCAAGGCTTAAGTGATGTGTATTACCGAGAGGGCCCAGAGATACCTCTCCGACATTCGGAGTGACAAATCCTAATCTCGAAATACGCCAACTCAACAAGTACCTTCGGAGACACCTGTAGAGCACCTTTATAATCACCCAGTTACGTTGTGACGTTTGGTAGCACACAAAGTGTTCCTCCGGTAAACGGGAGTTGCATAATCTCATAGTCATAGGAACATGTATAAGTCATGAAGGAAGCAATATCAACATACTAAACGATTGTGTGCTAAGCTAACGGAATGGGTCATGTCAATCAGATCATTCAACTAATGATGTGACCTTGTTAATCAAATAACAACTCCTTGTTCATGGTTAGGAAACATAACCATCTTTGATTTACAAGCTAGTCAAGTAGAGGCATACTAGTGACACTCTGTTTGTCTATATATTCACACATGTATTATGTTTCCGGTTAATACAATTCTAGCATGAATAATAAACATTTATCATGATATGAGGAAATAAATAACAACTTTATTATTTCCTCTAGGGCATATTTCCTTCAGCTAGTAGTACTTCCATTGGTCTCCTTTGTATTTTATGCCAATTTTTGACAGTAAAATAATATTTACGCATTTGAGCAGTGTAGTACTTGAAATTTATGTTCCGCTAAACTCATCGGGAGCCGTTTCGGGCCTCGAAACCAAAACCATCAATTAATCTTTACCTTGTTCCCATCACATTCGAAAGCCTGCTCACACCTACTAGTACGTACCAAACCTGAACGTGTTCCCACTATGCAGGTACTAGTATTACTAGTGCTAGTACTTAGGTTATAAAAAGGGGAACTACCTAACTGAAAATTACTCTACCTTTCCTCCTCATAAGTGCTTCTTCTTCGTCCGTCGTTGCCATGGCCGGTGAGCAGAGCTCTAGGTCGAGAACTACTCGTAACAAGGGAGCGACAACCAAGGCTGCAGAAAAAAAAGAGAGGGCTCACCGCCACGCAGAGACCTCGAAAGATCTCTCACGGGCAGGCGATGGCTCCCAGGAGCGCGCTAGCCGCGGAGGCGAACATGCCGAGCCGGCGGAGCTGGAGTCGTTATCCCTTGACGGTATGCCCGATCAGCTCAATAAGCACCTCAATAAGCAGAAGGAGTTCATCCAAGGCTTGAAGGAGTTGCTGAAGGAGAGCCTCGACGACATGCCCGCTGAGCTCAATCAGCAGGGGGAGTTGACCGCCGGCTTGGTGATGCTGCTGAAGAAGAGCATTGCCTCGGAGAAGAAGGCGACCGGCGAAATCCTGCGACTTCAGGAGGACAAGGCGAAGCTCTGCCACGGGATCGACCTGTTGAAGGAGAAGGACGCCGGCTGGAAGAAGCTGCATGAGAATAGTAGTTCCTCGATGAAGATGCTGCAGGCCCTCGTCATGGAACAGAAGGAGGAGTTGGCGAAGCTCCACATCGAGCACCCGACTGCTGTCAAGGTACGTAATGCGGCCGTGGAACAGATGATGAAGGCTCGCGTCGAGAAATCCCGCGTCATGGACGGAATGAAGAAGATGGCGGAGGAGACGCGCAAGGAGATGGAGGTCGTGGAGGCGATGAAGAAGCAGTTACGACTCCGCGGTGAATTAGATCATTTGGGATGATAATCTTCCTTCTTCTTTTGCTGCTGTGTTTCATCTTTTGCTTCGGGTGTTTCATTGCACGTGTCACGTTCTCTGCGAGGCATGAATAGAACAATGGTTTTTGTTTTTTGAGGGAATGAATAGAACAATGCTAACAATGAGATGACTAGCAAATTAGATCAGTTTTTATCGCCATATGGCACTGGGCTGCCGTGTTTCGTGCTCCTCCGTCGCAGTACTACTCCAGTGGAAAACTTGAGTATACTGCACGGTTCTTTGCTCCTCCTCGATCAGGTCGTCGACGCATTTATACGAGCAATCAAATCACAAGGCCCCGCCTTCCAGCAGTAATGAGCCGTCAAATCACAAAGGCCCTCGCCTCTCGTGAAACCGACCAAGCTAGACTGCCCCGCCCTCTAGCCTTTTAAAACATGTATACTTTTGTACAGTAGTAGTATCGATGGATTGCGCCATGGAGCAAAACTTGAAATTAAAAAAAAGGTGGTACATATAGAGAGCACTCGTCGCCAAATTATGCATATAGTACTATAAAAAGGCTAGTCACAATAATGGTGTCCAGCACAACCCACCCCTCAAATGGCACTGGGCTGCCAGGGTTACCATTGAAGGCTGACGAGAGGACACCAGCCGATTCTTTTGGAGGTCGAAGGTGTTGCCTACAACGAGGCCTATCCGACACAGGACTTCTTTGTCGTTACCAATGTCTACAGTAACGAATTTGACTAGGTTTCTCTTGAGGAAGTCCTTAAAATCCTGGCACTCAACGTCGGCATGGCATATGTGGTAGACCAAGCATAAGTCATGCACGCAAACCTGGATCGCGGCGGGCTTCTTCCTCTCTTCGTCCTTTAGATCCTTCTCTCATCCCACGACTGTGGTGTAATCAACATCTAGCCCAGCGACCCACTCATCATCTGAGTCTTCGAACATGCGTCTGAAGCGAGAAAGGCATCCTTTGACCGTCGCAGAAGAACAGGTGTAGATGATGTCGAACTCATCACCGGTGATGGTTCTAACCTTGTACTCACCGCCGGTCGGGGAGATTTGGGACGCCATGGATTTGGGAGGAGGGTTAGGATTAGTGGAACTGCCGTAATGTGAATGGACGGGACGACTAGGAGCGAACCACCGTAGTATTAAAGGATGTGCAGGGACGAGTAGGAGCGAACTGCCAGCGTGCGAACAGCAGGGTAGTGGCTTTCCATTCTCCCATGATACGGGCTTCCGAGAGCCCTTGGATCGGAGATCGAATGGTTGCATGGCATGATTCTAGACCTATGTGAAAGTGCGTTATATCGACTAGAGGGGGGTGAATAGGCGATTTTTAAGAATTCTTCACTGAGGAATTTGCTGGTGAGGAAATTCCTTAGCGAAGAACTACTTGCAGCGGAATATGTACTCAGAAGTAAACATAACAGGATACAAACATAGTCAGCATGATGAAATGAAGACTAACACAAAGTACGGAAAGCGTAAACACAGGATAGCAAGATGAAGACAAACAGACTGAAGAAATTGAACTGAGGAATTTGTGAAAGTCTTCAGTCAAAGTCTTCAAGCACAGATATGAACAACATTCAACACAGTAATGAGGAAATGAAAGAGTTGAGGAAATAGAACCAGTCAGTTGGTGAAGACAATGATTTGGTAAACCAGTTCAAACTGCTGTCTCAGTTGTACGTCTGGTTGGAGCGGCTGAGTATTTAAACTCGAGGACACACAGTCCCGGACACCCAGTCTCTGAGCCGCAACTCAGGACACCCAGTCCTCACCGTATTCTCCTTGAACTAAGACCACGCAGGCCTCGTCCAATCACTCGTGGTAAGTCTTCAGGTGACTTCCAAACCTTCACAGACTTGGTCACTCGGCGATCCACAATTCCTCTTGGATGCTCTAGACCTTGACGCCTAACCGTCTGGAAGAAGCACAGTCTTCAAAGGTAACAAGCGTCGGATCCATGCAGGATCAATTTCTTCAGTGATGCTCAATCACTTTGGGTTTGTGGGGGTTTAGTTTTGGGATTTTCCTCACTTGATGATTTTCGCTCAAAGTCCTCGGAGGATGGGTTGCTTTCAAATGACAAGTGTCAAGTTCTCTCGGAGCAGCCAACCAGCTAGTGGTTGTAGGGGGCGGCTATTTATAGCCTAGGGAGCAGCCCGGCATGATAAGACATAAATGCCCTTCAATGATATGACCGTTAGGTGGATAAGATATTTTGGGACAGCCAGCGCGCAGCACGGCAACGGTCGGAAATTTGACTCTCAAATTCCTCAGGGCTATCATGTTCCTCACTGTGTAGGCAATTCGCACTGGCGAATTCCTAACTCCTCAGTCAGACAAAGTCCTCAGTGACCAGAAGAACTGCGTCTCTGTTACTGAAGAATTTGACTGAACTGTATGAGATTTCCAATGGCTTCACTCGAAGGGATTGGTAGGTGTAGGATTTTGAGTTGAGCATCACATGGAAATTTTTCCTTAGTATTTCCTCGACCCCCTTTAACAGTACGGTGTTTCCTATGACTCAAGAAAGAGAAAATGAAACTACGAAAACAAAAGTCTTCACGCTTCATATTCCTCGAATGAATATCAAGTCTTCAAAGTCACACCTATTTCTTCACTTTCAAAGTCTTCAGAAAGTCTTCAGAGTATCAAAGTCTTCAGTTGAAGAACTTCATTTTTAGGGGTCGACTTTCTCTGTAAATATCAAACTCCTCATAGACTTATAGACCTGTGTACACTCACAAACGCATCAGTTACTTAACCTATAAGTCTTCAATACACCAAAATCACTAAGGGGCACTAGATGCACTTACACTATGGGTGAATATCCTATCCTGGAGGGTTATTCTGCAAATTTTTAGCAACTTAGCATGCGACCGTTTGATCTCAGATCCAAGGGCTGCCAGCAGCCCGTATCATGGTCGCGCCTACCACGACCGTCGTGTCGCTCGCGAGGTCGCGCCCTTGGAGAATTAACACGGTGCGTTAGGCTATCTGATGTTGGCATGTCATACATAGTCATCACTTAGTCACTCATACTACAACAAGGTTGGCTATAAGTGTATTTTTTTACTCCTCTCTATCTCTTTCTTCATACTCCCTCCGTCCCATAATATAAGAACGTTTTTGACACAAGTGTAGTGCCAAAAACGTTCTTATATTATGGGACACAGGGAGTACTAGTATTTATTGCATTTGCCAAGGAGTGACCAGTTCCAATGAAATGGTGTTGCTAAGTTTGCTTCATTTAATTAGCTATAGACTCAAAATTGTCTTTTCACCTAGGTACACGCGCTTAGCACCGTTTCTTCCTTGGGTCACCAAACTAGTCTCTCTCTTCTTGATTAACTTGCCACATCAGACTTTATGCCTATGTGGCAGGCTTAAGCACCTGTAGGAGCAAGTAAGGTGCCCGTCCGTTGCACGGAAGAGTGAAATGCATTTATCGGGGTGTTGTTTATTTTGACAAAGGATGTGGGGGTCATCTCATGTGTAACAGGTATCTATAGGTTTCTTCGGATATTATTTCATCTCTCGAGCTCAGAAACATCCGGGTGAAATAGATAAAAAAGTATCTTTTGCAAACAAAAGCGTTCAACTGTTCAACCTGCATCCAAAACTTGTGAAGAAATAACTCTTATTGTGCTTTGCAGGAAATGGTTCATCATAAGTCATTCACCGGTACTGTAGTAAAAATTCATACATGGAAGATTCTAGACTAAACCATAAATGGATACACTTTTATTCATGCGCGATACTCCAGTAGAGCAAGATCATGCATGGAGGTCTCCACATGCTTAGACAACGGATTACATTGAGCGAAGACTAATGATCAACATTTAACTTAGTAATGCACATGTCCATGTGAACCTCCTTGGAGTCCCCATGCACATTGTTGGGGGTCAAATAATACCATGTGTCTTCCATTTCCACATCGGCAGGAAGGTCCCAGCTCGGCAGAGTCCAAGTCAGCTTGACGTAGCTAGTGTTGCCGCCCATGGACCTCCGGGGGGTAGTAATAGTGAGCACACACCCGTACATCGGCCTCGTGTCAGTGTCAGCGTTAGCGGCGTCGCTCCTGACGCACACTACAAAGATGTGGCGGCGGCCTACGCGGGCCTCGCCGGTGGCCACGATCAAGAGGAAGACGCTGCCGTCCTCCTCCGAGACTAGCAGGCGGCGCTGATCCTCCAGCGACTCCGGCACGGTGAACGGGTAGCACGTCTTGTACTTGATGTTCTTCGCCAAGGGACAGTAGTGATCGCCGCACGCCTGCATCAGGTGATGCACGATGTCCGCCGGCGAGCCCCAAAACGGCACCGGGCACTCATAGCAGTAGACGAAGGGCTCCTTGGAGGCATCGACCATGTCGTCCATGAAACGGGAGTGGCTGTAGGGGACGTTCCGCTAGTTGAATATATGGGCAAGTTACTACGATGTTTACTACAAAATAAATCATGACGGCTATAACAGAGATTAAACTAGTCATGCGGACTAGCATAGTAGATGAACAGATCGAGTCTAGGACACAGACTAGAAACATGAATTCTACCATGATTTCGAACAGGAAGGACAGAAACACATACGGCGCAACGGGAGTAGCACCATTGGCGTTGAGGTTGTCGCCCATGTCGTTGAGGAAGAGGTTGCCGAGGTCGGGGAAGAAGTCATCGTTGGTGAAGTCGTGGCTGCTAGCAGTCGCGAGAGTGCACTCCCCAAATGTCAACAGCGCCCGCCGAATGGAGCGCAGGAGGGAGTGGTTGTAGGGGACGTTGCAGCCGCCGAATGGAGCGCAGGAGTAGCCCACGAAGCAGTAGGCGGTGCTCCTCCCTAGTCTCTATTCTTATCTCTATCTCTACTACTCTTCTTTGTTTTTTATAATATACTAGTTGTAGTTGTCAAATCGGATAGTACTGCACCGTCCACTGCACGCCCGGCTGAACACGCCTCCTCGCCTCCATTAAACCCGCATGCAAACCGAGAAGCCTACTGAGGCCTGCGGGAGGAAATTTGCCGGTTGCCACGGGAGGGCTATTCTGCAAATTTTCAGCAACTTAGCATGCGACCGTTTGATCTCAGATCCAAGGGCTGCCAGCACCCCGTATCATGGTCGCACCTACCATGACCGTCGCGTCGCACGCGCCCTTGGAGATTTAACATGGTGTGTTAGGCTATCTGATGTTGGCATGTCATACATAGTCATCACTTAGTCACTCATACTACAACAAGGTTAGCTATAAGGTCAGTCATCACTTAGGAGAAAATTTTACTACTCCCTCCGTTTACTCCTCGTCCCTACTACGTACGTACTTTTGTTAGTACCCCCTCCATTTACTTATACAAGGGCACTATAAAAAAATACATTTTGCATCTATACAAGGCCACAAATAGTAATCGAGCCTTTCCAGTTTATGGCTCAGTTTCAAAATCTCTCCAACCAAGGTAGACGGTGAGTGGTCGAATTAATTTCGTAGTTTGCACAGTACGCTCGTTTTTCTCAAGAAGTTATGTTTACCAAGGCATTAATTAGAATGAATGCATGAATGACCACTAAATTTCCATGAACTTGTACATGCATTGGTTAGTTTCCTCTTGACACTGCTTGCTTGCGTCGATGATTTAACGCACCTCGAAATCCAACATGTAATGGTACTACTACTAGTATAGTAGAATTGAGACTTATGAAACGGAAAAATGAATGTTTTTTAGATGAGCCCTATAAACCCTAGTGGGTACGTACTCCGTAAAAATAGATTTTTCCAAAACTAAGTCGCTCCCTTTCATGAATTCTGCAGTATACTCCTCCGTCAATGCTCCCTTTCATGAATTATGTACTTCCTATCGCCGACATGTGGGACATATAGCAACCGGGTCGACGTGTCAAGCACCAAATAACAGTGCAGAACAGCAGGGGGACGCACCCCACTCGTACCGGCCCAGTAGTAGTAATGAGCAACGAGACATCAAATCACAATGCCGCACCTTCCCAGACGGACGAAGCAACCATTATTTCACACTTCGGTTCGACATCATCTCAAACCACGTACTAGTATTGCTTCTGCCTCAAGAGGGACACACGCATCGCCTTGGTACATCATGACACGTGGGACAGCATGACAGGCCATGCTCCCCCGCCGATCGCTCCGTAAAATCACCTCATTTTTACTATACTTCCTCCGGATCGGTTTACTACATGACATGCACGTCGTTCTAGGTTGAGAATTTAAGGGTGCGTTTGGTTGCAAGGGTGGCCAGGAATGGGTTGGGATTGTTCAAAAAATAGACATGTTTGGTTATAAAGCACTTGAATGGTTTCACTCAAAAAAAGAGAATATGCTCTGAAGATGCTGAACCATTCCATCCCAAGAAATCGGCCGAATCATATGGCCACCCAATGCATGCATGATCATGTGAGCACGACTGGTGGTTCCATCTCAAATAATTTGCTCATCTCTTATATACATCCAAACACTTGAATTGAATGGTTCCATCCAAAAAAACTGGACGGTCCAAACCCATTTATATGACACCTTCAACCAAACGCATCCTAACTGGCTATATATATGTGATGAACAGTACTCTAGCCTTTTAACAAATGTATACTTTTGTACAGTAGTACTATCGATGGATTGCGCCATGGAGCAAAAATTGAAATTTAAAAAAAAGGTGGTACATATAGAGAGCGCTCGTCGCCAAATATGCATATAGTACTATTAAAAAAGCTAGTACGTGCTTAATTGGGGTGCTAAATTCTATTAAAGAAATACTAGTACTAGTATGTACATACTGAAGAGTTAAAGTAACGAGAAGAAACATAACATAGTTCTGCTGGGGGCTCAACACAACACACCCCTCAAATAAAACTAAGCACACCTGAAATTAAACTATGCAACTAATCCGGTAGACACTGCATTAGAAGTTTAGAACCGCCATGAGCAACGACACTGCCACCTTACTCGGTGTCCTCGTCCAAGTCCTCGACTTCGTCCTTGTCCCTCTTCCTCTTGGCCGATACTTCTTTGCTTGAACCGCCAACTTGGCTGTTCCTCTTCATCCAACCCTTGTAGATATTGAAATAAAGGTAGCCATCCATTGCAGCATAGTGGATGTGGTCTATATCTAGTACATTCCGCTGCCATGCATGACGATGAAACGTGTAATGAGGTTTCTCCAGTTTACGGTATGAAGGATGAACCATAGCTCCTGCCAGGGTCAGCATTGAGGGCTGACGAGAGGGCACCAGCCGATTCTTCTGGAGGTCGAAGGGGTTGCCTACAACGAGGCCTATCCGGCGCAGGACTTCTTTGTCGTTCTTAAAGTCTACAGTAACAAATTTGATTGTTTTGTCCTTGAGGAAGTTCTTAAAATCCTGGCACTCAATGTCGGCATGGCATATGTGGTAGACCAAGCAAACGTTATGTACGCAAACCTGGATCACGACGGGCTTCTTCCTCTCTTCGTCCTTTAGATCCTTCTCTCGTCCCACGACTGTGGTGTACTAAACATCTAGCCCAGCGACCCACTCATCATGTGAGTTTTCGAACATGCGTCTGAAGCAAGAAAGGCATCCTTTCACCGTCGCAGAAGTACAGGTGTAGATGATGTCAAACTCATCGCCGGTGATGGTTCTAACCTTGTACTCACGACCAATCGGGGAGATATGGGACGCCATGGATTTGGGAGGAGGGTTAGGATTAGTGGAACTGCCGTAATGTGAATGGACGTCACGACTAGCAGCGAACCGCCGTAGTATTAAAGGACGTGCGTGGACGAGTAGGAGCGAACTGCCAATGTGCGAACAGCAGGGTAGTGGCTTTCCATTCTCCCATGATACGGGCTTCTGAGAGCCCTTGGATCTGAGATCGAACGGTTGCATGGCGTGATTCTAGACCTATGGGTGAATATCCTATCCTGGAGGGTTATTATGCAAATTTTCAGCAACTTAGCATGCGACCGTTTGATCTCAGATCCAAGGGCTGCCAGCAGCCCGTATCATGGTCACGCCTACCACGACCGTCGCGTTGCTCGCGTGGTCGCGCCCTTGGAGATTTAACACGGTGCGTTAGGCTATCTGATGTTGGCATGTCATACATAGTCATCACTTAGAGGGTGCTTGGATCCAAGGGACTTATTTTAGTCTGACTAAAAATAGTCTCTTCAAGAGGCTAAAGTTCCAAGCCCCCCTGACAAAAGAGGGGCTAAAACTAGTCTTGAGACTAAAATTGTTTAGTCAGGGGTACCCCTACTAAAATGTGGAGTAGTCCTCTATCTCCTCATTTAACTCCTCTCCTTTAACACAGGCGAGTTCTGGATTGGAGGGTTTGAAGGATAATAAATGCTCATTAACTTGATTCTAGTCTCGTTAGTATTTGGATCGAAGCATGGGTGAGGCTAGCAAGTCTTTGTCCCACTACTTTTAGTCATGGGACTAAAACGTATCCAAGCACCCTCTTAGTCACTCATACTATAATAAGGTTGTCTATAAGGTTGGCTATAAGTGTTTTTTTTACTCCTCTCTATCTCTTTCTTCGTATTCCCTCTGTCCCATAATATAAGAACGTTTTTGACACTAGCTAGTGTAGTGTCAAAAAACGTTCTTATATAATGGGACACAGGGAGTACTAGTATTTATTGCATTTGCCAAGGAGTGACCTCTTCCAATGAAATGGTGTTGCTAAGTTTGCTTCTTTAATTAGCTATAGACTCAAAATTGTCTTTTCACCTAGGTACACGTGCTTAGCACCGTTTCTTCCTTGGGCATCAAACTAGTCTCTCTCTTCTTGATTAACTTGCCACATCAGACTTTATGCCTATGTGGCAAGCTTAAGCACCTGTAGGAGCAAGCAAGTACAATAGTGCGCTTTACGTGAAATTTTTGCATATGTGGAGGAAAGAGAGGCAAGGAAAAAGTGGAGAAGTGGGCTCCCATGCAAGATCCAGCCTGTACTACTACATGCTGGAGCATTGGGAGAGGCACCTGCATGGAGGTGGTCAGGAATCGGGAGACTCACGCCGGTCATAGCGCCGCAGTTAAAATGATAATGGCAAGTCAAATCACGGGGCCCCACCTGTCCAGCAGTAACTCGCTATCAAATCACACAGCCCTACGTTTGAAGCAGCCTACTCCCTCGTCTTCTCGCGTCTTTGTCGAACCAAGGAACTGTCCCGCCGCCTACCGGGCAGGAAAAGCCCCGCCCTCGACTTTTAAATAGTATACAATATACTAATTTTGTATCCATGGATTGCGCCCGCGCCATGGAGCAAAGCGTCTAGAAAACGGTGGTACACATGTATGGAGTATACAACACGCCCCTCGTGTTCGTGTCGCACCCCAGACGGTCGGTCGGTCTGGCACGCTGCTCTCCGAATGGAACACACGTTGATGTCTACTGCACAACCTTCTTCTTGTAGACGTTGTTGGGCCTGCAAGTGCACAGGTTTGTAGGACAGTAGCAAATTTCCCTCAAGTGGATGACCTAAGGTTTATCAATTCATAGGAGGCGCAGGATGAAGATGGTCTCTCTCAAGCAACCCTGCAACCAAATAACAGAGAGTCTCTTGTGTCCCCAACACACCCAATACAATGGCAAATTGTGTAGGTGCACTAGTTCGGCGAAGAGATGGTGATACAAGTGCAATATGGATGGTAGATATAGGTTTTTGTAATCTGAAATAATAAAAACAGCAAGGTAACAAGTGATAAAAGTGAGCGTAAACTGTATTGCAATGATAGGAAACAAGGCCTAGGGTTCATACTTTCACTAGTGCAAGTTCTCTCAACAATAATAACATAGATAGATCATATAACAAGCCCTCAACATGCAACAAAGAGTCACTCCGAAGCCACTCCTTATTCCATAGTCCAGCGAATCTTTACCCAAAACTTGAAAACTCCACAACACAAAACTCAACAGAAAACTCGTAAGCTCCGTTAGTATAAGAAAATAAAAACACCACTTAGGTAATATAATGAGCTCATTCTAAATTCATATTGTTGTAATATCTACTGTACTTCAACTTATCTATGGTTCATACCCTCCGATACTACTCATAGATTCATCAAAATAAGCAAACAACACTTAGAAAACAGAATCTGTCAAAAACAGAACAGTCTGTAGTAATCTGTATCAAACGTATACTTATGGAACTCCAAAAATCCTACCAAATTAGGAAGTCCTAAGCAATTCGTGTACAAATCCAGATCAAAGAGAATCAGATCAGAAGAACGTTTCTGGGAATTAACAAAACTAATTCACTGGGTGCAAAAGTTTCTGGATTTCAGCAGGATCAACACAACTATCACCGTAAGCCATCCTAAAGGTCTTACTTGGTACTTTATTGAAACAAAAGCTATAAAACATGATTGCTACAGTAGCATAATCATGTGGACACACAAAAACAGTAAGGATAAATATTGGGTTGTCTCCAGACAAGCGCTTTTCTTTAATGCCTTTCTAGCTAGGCATGATGATGACAATGATGCTCACATAAAAGATAAGAATTGAAACATAACGGGAGCATCATGAAGCATATGACTAGCACTTTTAAGTTTAACCCACTTCCTATGCATAGGGATTTTATGAGCAAACAACTTATGGGAACAATAATCAACAAGCATAGGAAGGTAACACAAGCAGAGCTTCAAGAATTTAAGCACATAGAGAGGAAACTTGATATTATTGCAATTCCTACAAGCATATGTTCCTCCCTCATAATAATTTTCAGTAGCATCATGAATGAATTCAACAATATAACCAGCACCTAAAGCATTCTTTTCATGATCTACAAGCATAGAAAATTTACTACTCTCCACATAAGCAAAATTCTTCTCATCAATAGTAGTGGGAGCAAACTCAACAAAACAACTATCATGTGATTGAAAATTAAGATCAAGATGACAAGTTTCATGGTTATCATTATTCTTTATAGCATACGTGTCAGCACAATAATCATCATAGATTGGAGACATGCTTTCATCATAGTAAATTTGCTCATCAAAGCTTTGGGGACAAAAAATATCATCTTCATCAAACATAGCTTCCCCAAGTTTGTGGCTTTGCATATCATTAGCATCATGGATATTCAAGGAATTCATACTAACAACATTGCAATCATGCAAATCATTCACATATTTTATTCCAATCATTCTATGTAATTCTTCTTCTAGTACTTGAGCACAATTTTCCTTTCCATCAAACTCACGAAAGATATTAAAAAGGTGAAGTGTTTGAGACAAACTTAATTCCATTTTTTTGTAATTTTCTTTTATAAACTAGACTAGTGCTAAAACAAGAAACAAAAATATTCAATTGCAAGATCTAAAGATATACCTTCAAGCGCTAACCTCCCCGGCAATGGCGCCAGAAAAGAGCTTAATGTCTACTACACAACCTTCTTCTTGTAGACGTTTTTGGGCCTGCAAGTGCACATGTTTGTAGGACAGTAGCAAATTTCCCTCAAGTGGATGACCTAAGGTTTATCATTCCGTAGGAGGTGTAGGATGAAGATGGTCTCTCTCAAGCAACCCTACAACCAAATAACAGAGAGTCTCTTGTGTCCCCAACACACCCAATACAATGGCAAATTGTATAGGTGCACTAGTTTAGCGAAGAGATGGTGATACAAGTGCAATATGGGTGGTAGATATAGGTTTTTGTAATCTGAAATAATAAAAACAGCAAGGTAACAAGTGATAAAAGTGAGCGTAAATGGTATTGCAATGATAGGAAACAAGGCCTAGGGTTCATACTTTCACTAGTGCAAGTTCTCTCAACAATAATAACATAGATAGATCATATAACAAGCCCTCAACATGCAACAAAGAGTAACTCCGAAGCCACTAATAGCGGTGAACAAACGTGGAGATTATGGTAGGGTACGAAACCACCTCAAAGTTATTCTTTCGGATCAATCTATAAAAGAGTTCGTACTAGAATAACACCTTAAGACACAAATCAACCAAAACCCTAATGTCACCTAGATACTCCATTGTCACCTCAAGTATCCGTGGGCATGATTATACGATATGCGTCACACAATCTCAGATTCATCCAACCAACATAAAAGTACTTCAAAGAGTGCCCCAAAGTTTCTACCGGAGAGTCAAGAACGTGTGCCAACCCCTATGCATAGGTTCCCAATGTCACGAAACCTGCAAGTTGATCACCAAAACATACATCAAGTGGCACATGATATCCCATTGTCACCACAGATAATCACGGCAAGACATACATCAAGTGTTCTCATAAAAGACTCAATCCGATAAGATAACTTCAAAGGGGAAACTCAATCATCACAAGAGAGTAGAGGGGGAGAAACATCATAAGATCCAACTACAATAGCAAAGCTCGGGATACATCAAGATCGTACCATAGAACACGAAAGAGAACACAAGAGAGAGAGAGAGATCAAACACATAGCTACTGGTACATACCCTCAGCCCCGAGGGTGAACTACTCCCTCCTCGTCATGGATAGCGCCGGGATGATGAAGATGGCCACCGGTGATGGGATCTCCCTCCGGCAGGGTGTCGGAACAGGGTCCCAATTGGTTTTTGGTGGCTACAGAGGCTTGCGGCGGCGGAACTCCCGATCTATCTTCTGTTCTGGAAGTTTTAGGGTACGTAGGTATATATGGGTGCAGGGGGTACGTCGGTGGACCTCCGGGGGGCTCACGAGGTAGGGGGCGCGCCCAGGGGGGGCGCCCCCACCCTCGTGGGCAGCCCAGGACTCCCCTGACATGCACTCCAAGCCCATTTGGTTGGTTTCCTTCCAAAATTAACTTCTCCAGTTGATTTCGTTCCGTTTTGACTCCGTATGATATTCCTTTTCCTTGAAACACTGAAATAGGCATAAAACAGCAAATCTGGGCTGGGCCTCCGGTTAATAGGTTAGTCCCAAAAATAATATAAAAGTGGATAATAAAGCCCAATATTGCCTAAAACAGTAGATAAAGTAGCATGGAGCAATCAAAAATTATAGATACGTTGGAGACGTATCACGCGTCATATTGAGTTCGCACACACATGTGGGACGGCAATTGAGAACCGACCATAGGCACACTCCCCGGCCCGGCAAGTCAGGTGACTTAATAGAAGAGGGAGACGAGCGATAGTATTAGAGAAGTGTTGTACTATGTTGGTGCCTGGACGATCCCTGTAAGACACGGAAGATCAGTTGGTCCATGCATGTGACCTGACTCCAGCAGACATGCCTGGATTGGCTATCGTCTACATATCATGCAGGCTGTGTTGTACATGGCTGTAGTTGTGGTGAGAAATCTAAAAAAAGGTTTCTTGTCATCTCGCAAAAAAATTATGTGTCACGTGCTTCGGATCACTGCGAGGGTTAAACAGCGACAACTGAGTTGGGCTAGTCATTGGGGGCACATGCACGAACAGTGACTACTCGGCTGCCATCTAGGTCAAGCCAGCTATGTTAATTAGCACATCTATCGACGGACCCCTTTTCTACGAGTTTATATTTGATTTGAGCTTTGTTCCTCGTCTAGTTTGTTCGTCGGGATTCATGCTATCTCCTTTGGGCAGTGAGGTTATGATTTCTTGTCATGTGGCATTTTTTCGTGTTATATGTTATAATCTGGCGCTTCAGATTAAAATGACGACAACTGCGCCTTTAGGCCACGTGCATGAAGACTTCTCGACAGTCATTGACGAGGTCAAGCCGGCTCCGTTAGACAAAAGAAAACTAAGTACTACTCCACTATATAGGCAGGAGCCTCCGCGCTTGCTTGCTAGTGTTGCTCTCTTCACACTCTCTCGGCCTCTCCAGATCTAAACACGACAGCGGTGGCCAAACTCTCTCTTTCTCTCTCCGCTCACCGCTGGTCACAGATCCAGTCGGATCCTCTCCGCCGGGGAAGGTGAGAAGGTGTAACGTTCACGCGGTCGTCCTCGGCGACGGCTCTTACCCACTGCTGGGCGCGTCCCGATCAGCCTGCCTTGCCGTTCTCTCCCAAGCACCGCTGGCGAGGGAGGGCCTCCGACCCCTTCTTCCTCGCTGCCGTAGTGTGGGCAGATCCGGCCTCCCGCCGCCCACCTAGCGACATCCCGGCGACCATCAGGTATAACTTCCTTCAAAACCGGCCTTGCTCTACTTCCCGAGCTCCTGACATTGCTGCATTTGTAATTTTACTATTTCTCAGGCCCCCTCATAGATAGGATCGATCGACTGTTCGAAAACCACCTAATTTTTTACGTTTAAGAGGCAAAACTAGTTCATGCACTCGAATCTAGTACTACTTGGTTCAAACAAGGAAGAAAGGGGGTGGGGGGTGGGGGAGGATTTGTTACCTGAATCTAGGACTTGGTAGGAAGAGGAAATAATGGGGGCGAAAAGTAGCAAAGACTGGCTATCCAACTGGTCTCTAGGTCTAATAGGGAAATAAAGGGAAACGCAGTACAAACTCAATATAAACCCAATCTATTGGTTGAAAAAGGAAAGAAAGTGGGGACTGGGGGACAAGTCAACAAAGTAAGTCCAGCACTAGATTTGCTAGCCTCACACAGTATAAGGTGGCTATACCGAACAAAAATGGGACCAACCCAGATATCCTGTTCTGATGTTTGTTGCCCCAAGCCACTCCTATGTAATGCCACTGGTAAAATGTAGCAGTCGCACTGTTAAAAGTAAGGACACGTTAAACCAATGTTGTTTTCAATGTAATGCCTCCAGTAATATGAATCAATGGCACTTCTTTACATGTCCTGCTAAAATTTCCCATTAAGATAAGTTGGTTCTTTTCGTTAGAAATGCAACTGTCCTGGTCCACCTACTCTCCCGTGCCCAAAGTAATGTCGTATTTAACGGTTGTCATAGTTAATCCTAATTCCCACACTAATATCTAGCAATGCCACTGCTTTAGAAATTGCCACTATCCTTGTAGGATTGCCATTCAGATAAGGAACATGCTTCTTTTCATTTGATGCATGTTTCATCACTTGTTAGTCACCCTCCTTTCCACCTTTTTTGTGCAAACAGAGATATACATTTCACGCTCGATCTTAGTTGAACTGCACAAATGATATCCAAATTATAGTTGAGCATTCCAGGAGCTTCACAACCAACCTTGATGTTGCTCAATTTATCGCAACTAATGAAGAAGAAGCTCTGTGGGTTTCGTTTTCTGATGGAAATGGAACCGGGGCTGGAGCCTTTTCTTAAAAAAAATGAAGAAGCTGCTAGCTCATGGGACATTGCTTCATTTTAGGTGAACTGCACCAAAAGGTCCCATGAATTGAATCATCCATGTTGGTGACTGAAAGAGCCAGCTTTAGCATCCCAGTCTAAGCACCCCCGGTCTCCATCCTTGCGACGCACGGTACACCTCGTTTGCCACCTGCTCGACCCTAGTGTCACTAATAAAATGAAGTAATAATACAGTTAAAATAGAGCGAGTGTCATCTTTGTTAAAGAAAGTGCTTCTCTTTGTTAAAGTATGTTTCATCAACTAGTCCCATTGTTAATGTTTAAGCGTTTCTGCAAACTGGGGTGCTTAATTTTAGTTGATATGTACAAAAATAGAGATTTTAATGTCTCAAGGCGCCTCCTTGTACTACTGCTGTACACTGATGTTCATCACTGGCAGAAGGTGTATTTTGGAGACTTGGGACGATGTCCAGTATGAGGCGTACCGTACGAGGCGTCGTAGGGCCCATCTCGCCCTCACAGCATGGCATACTATGATACTATCGCAATATTTTCTTCTATTTATTTTGTGTGTTTCATCAACTAGTGCCACTATAATGTAATCATGATTTTTCATTACCTGTGCAAACAGGGTTATTCAGTTGCATTTTGGTGGAACTGCACAAATGTACGTATGGAACCGACATATATGCAGAGTGCAAGGTGTGCCAAGTAAAAATTACCGACACCAACCATGCTGCATGCATGCTTTGGCATCCACCACCACCAGTGGGATGTGTGGCGCTCTCTGTGGACGGATCTTTCTCGGCAGCAAATCCTCTAACCAAATACTAGTAGCTTATATTGGCAGTTTTCTAGGGAGTACTCTTTTCTGAAAGAAGCACCAATCTATTTTTCTTTATTTGTACACTGTGTCACAACTTTGACCCAAAGGTCCAGAGCTATTTTAGGGTGATTGGTGTAGTACTCGGAGACTGATTGTAAGCATGATTTTCATTAGCTGTCACACTGATTGTAAGCATGAGCAGGTGAAAGATTAGGTTAGTGCGAAGCTTACCTTAAACCCTACCGCCGCCGTTGAAATGAGGCGAGCGTCGAGGGAACCGTGGAGAACGGCGGGGAAGCGACGTCGCGCCATCCGTCCTCCTCTTGCGGTGGGAGAACGAATACTCGTGTGGCTATGGCTGGCTCTGCACCCTCACGAACGGCACACCATACTCGATCGATTCGTTATCCTCTGGGTGCTCGACCTTCGACCTGTACGTTCACCACCTCCGCCTGACTGTCGCCTCGGGCGAATCTATCCGCTCCATCGCCCATAGGAGATACTCGATGAACTTGGAGGACTGCAGCGTGACTGCCCCCGAGGAGTACATGTACATCGCCGCCCTCATCAACATCGTCTCGCTCTTTCGCATACATTGCCACATGGCCCGCACTGTCCTCGAAATCTCCCACTCATTGTCAAACCAACTAAGGATCTCCTTCAACCTGGCTAACTTTGCCTGGTCGCCGCTGGCGATCTGCCTGATTCGCTGTTGCATCCTCTCCATAGATGTCGTTCTGAGTGGACCGGTGCTAGCTTTGGAAGATGGGAGGAGAGACGG
This sequence comes from Triticum aestivum, assembly GCF_018294505.1. NCBI lineage: Eukaryota > Viridiplantae > Streptophyta > Magnoliopsida > Poales > Poaceae > Triticum > Triticum aestivum. Next base: position 94,747,237 of record NC_057801.1, read on the forward strand.
TGGTCTTGCAACAGAGAAGAGGGAGAGGAGAGGAGGTGGTTTTGGAATGGAGATGATGGAGAGGAGAGGAGGTGATTTTGCAATGGAGAGAAGATCAGAAGAGGGAGAGGCGAGGCGGTGGTTTTGGAATGGAGATGATGGAGAGGAGAGGAGGTGGTTTTGGAATGGAGATGATGGAGAGGAGAGAAGGTGCTTTTGCAATGGAGAAGATCAGAAGAGGGAGAGGCGAGATGGTGGTTTTGGAATGGAGATGATGGAGAGGAGAGGAGGTGGTTTTGCAATGGAGAAGAGGGAGAGGAGCGTGCGACAGTGATTTAGGATTGGGCTAGAGGGCCGGCGCGCTGTGACTGGATCAAAATCAAAATCAATTTACCCTTCAATTAAGAAAGTGACCCCACATTAACTAGTCTCCCTTTTATTCTGGGTAAAATATATGTTATACATTGCAAAAATAATATAATTTGAAAGTACATTCAGATACGAACCAAACGATACAATTTTTGGTGACATGCATTCACATTTTGCTTGTCACATACAGTACGTGGTCAAACTATGACCCAAAATACGCAAACCAACAAAAAAAATACTTCCAAGACCAGCGCCGCTCTTCCGCTCTTCTCCTCTTAAACCACCGTCGCGCCTCTCCTGTTCCAATCTAAATCCAGCGCCGCTCCTCTCCTCTTCCATTTCAAAACCACCGCCCCTCCTCTCCTGTTCCAGTCCAAAACCAGCGTCGCTCCTCTCCCATTCTAATCCAAAACCAGCACTGCTCCTCTCCTCTTCCATTCAAAAACCACCGCCGGCGAGTGAAGGTGCTGTAGAGAAGTAGATCGATGGAGGAGTACAACCGATACGTGAGGATCGCAGACGGCGACCCTGTGAAGCTAGCTAGGATGTTAGAGATACAGTCTTGGTTTGACAACAAGGACCAACTAGCGGCGACAGCGACATCCATGGCCAAATATCTGCAACAGAGCGAAAAGGCGGCGATACTCCCGGAGGGAGTCGCGCCGGAGTACATAGAGCTGCTCCTCTGGGCCATGGAGCAAATAGATTCATCGAATCCGATCGTGAGGGAGCGGTGGTGGGAGTATCGATCCCAGATGGAGCATCCACCAGAGATTGAAGGATCGAACATCTACAGGGTGCCGTTTGTGAGGGTGTCCTGTCAGAGCGAGCCAGTGGAGTCTTTGTCGACCGAACGCAACTGCAAGAGGAGAAAAGCAGTTGGCCCGACGACGCTTCCCCGCCATCGTCTCCCTCGCCGTTCACATCGTCTCACGGGGCGGCTGTCTGCCGCCGAGGAATAGGAGGGGGCTGCCCCCCCCCAGCCCAATTGTCGGGCAGGTTGTGAATTGTTAGGAGGAGCTTAGGGTTGTCAGTATTTGCAGGTTGTGAATTGTGTATTTTGTTGTGTATTTTGAGAGTACTTTCAGATATGAATGTCTTTTGAATTTCAGATTTGCAGTATTGAGCATATGAAGAATTTTATGAATTCTAGAGATCTATTTTTAGCACTTAAAAAATGTAGTTTCATAGGAGTATAAAAGTGCAGACGAGAAGAAACTGCAAGTCTCGGTTTCGATAAGAAACTGCAAGTTCAGTTTCAGATAAGAAACTGCAACTTTCAGAGGCAGAGCATTTATATTAGCACGGCCTTTTCAAACAAGGTCAACATCATGTTGGAAGTTTTATTCATGGTCGAAAATGGAACTACCAGCCAGTTAACATCATGCTGATCAACATTCATGCATAGCACATCTTCATATGATGCACAGTCAAAATGCCCACACAATGTCGAGTGTGCGAAACACAAAGAAAACGAGGGACGAAGTTTTGGCAAGTGTTGGACGTGGTTTTGGGCTCCCCCGTCTAGGCTTTCATTTTTAACATGCACAGCCCACGACCTCGGATGGGAGGGCCTATTTGTATTTTCTTAGGGCTGTCATGTATCGACCGGCCTATGGACCTCCCATCCGAGGTTTTATTTTTGGCAGCCCAATTTATGTATTTTTTTTGAAGAAAACGTAGAGGTCTGTTCTATTTTTCTATATAAGAATAGGAACGCCATGTACAACTTATGTTTCCCTTCTAACTATATTATATATATTTAAATTATTTTATATGTTATTTTTTTATTGTCATCATATATTTAACAGATACTTACATATGTAAGAAAACAATATCCCACATCTTATTAACTTATAAAAATAATTTCTTAACAAATAAAATCCTGGATTGTTTTGGCACGAAAATCCTAGTGATTATGTACAAAAGCTTGCTAAGATTTAAGGACGAATGTAATAATATCACTTATATTTATAACAAAATGCTCAGCCCTTTTTTATTTTTTGATAACATTGCTGGCCCAACCCAACATTATAATTAGAATCAGCCCAGCAAAATCGTGTATCTAGATAAAGTGCAAATGACCTGTATTTTTTAGGAAATAAAATAAGTGGGCCGCATGGACACTCCATTAATTGTTCACCCAGCCCAGCTAATGGCTGTAATTCAAAAAAAAAGATCAAATTGACTGTAAATTCTACTGTGCAAAAAAAAGACTGTAAATTCTGAAAAAATGTGTTGAATACATGCCACATTTTTGGAGGCTGAAATGTGGGCCAATAGGTCGAAGCCAACGCAAGTCATTGTCAATTTAGTCAACAAATGATTCTGACATGTTAGCCGTTGGATTTACATCCAACGACTGGCATCCATCTTCAATCTCTCGTCTTCTTCCTCCAGCACCGCGGGGACCACCTCCCGCCTCCTGCTGCTAGCAGCTCTGCTTAGCACGCTTCGCTATGAAGCGCTACTCCACCGTTGGCCAGGCCATCCCTCCACCCATCCACACCTCATGTTCTTCTCCACTGACTACCGAACCACACTACACTAGAACCAGTTAACCCTCGTACACCTCTCCGTCTGCGACTCTACTCCCGCGTCTTCCCATCTCCGGCTCGTTGCTGTCCGGGGCCTCGCCATCGTCCACCACCTTGGATGCGCTTGGCGCGGTGTGGACAACGTGGTCAACGAATGACACCATCGGAAGTAGACTGTGCGTGGAGAGTCTGACAGCTGGGTCCACGGCCACACACAAGGAAATGCCTCCTTATTACACGCAAAATAATGATTCCTCCACCTGACATCTGGGACCCACCGGAAGGGCCTCTGTATTTCGTGAAAAAACGTGCCCCCCGCTGACTTGTCGGACCCACCAGCTATCTTCGCACGCAAGGAAGTGCCTCGTTATTACGCACAAAAAAATGAATACCCCCCTGCCAGCTGGAACCCATCGTACTGGGAGGCTGACTTGTGGGCCTACCAAGTTGACGGGGACGGAGGGCTTTGTCAACTTAGTTAATATGAACGATTCTAGCTCCTGTTACCGTACGATGTTCATCCAACGGTTGTAGTGCTTCTTCAACCTCTGGTCTTCTTGCTCCAGCTGCCCAAACCAGCGTCGGTCGTGCCGCGTGCTCCTGCCTCCCGTGGCCGGCTGTGATGCCGCGGAGGCCTCACCGCCCCCTACTACTCCCACCGCTGGCCAAGCCATCCCTCTACTCACCCACACCCCATGTTATTCCACGGTGCCAGCAACCTCACACCGTAGCCGAACCAGTGAACCCTCGTACTCCTCTTTGCGTGGGCATCCACTGCTGCGTCTTCCCTGGCTCCGAGTCGTCCCCTTCCTAGGCCTCGCCGTCGTCCACCGCCGTGGTGCTCTCGGCGCGGCGTGGTCAACATGGTCAAGGAGCGACTTCCTTTGGACGTGGACTGTACGTGGAGAGGCTGACATCTGGGTCCATGACCGCAGCAAGGAAGTGCCTCCTTATTACACGGAAAATAATGATTCCTCCACCCGACAGCGGGGACCCACCGGACGGGCCACCATATTTCACGAAAAAAAGTTTCCCCCTGATGCTGGGACCCACCAGCTACATCTTCGCACGCAAGGAAGTGCGTCCGGGCAAAAAAAATGATTCGCCCCCCTGACTGCTGGGACCCACCAGCTACATCTTCGCACGCAAGGAAGTGCGTCCAGGCAAAAAAAAGATTCACCCTTGTCGGTGTCAAAACCGGCGGATCTCGGGTAGGGGGTCCCGAACTGTGCGTCTAGGCGGATGGTAACAGGAGACAAGGGACACGATGTTTTACCCAGGTTCGGGCCCTCTCGATGGAGGTAAAACCCTACGTCCTGCTTGATTAATATTGATGATATGGGTAGTACAAGAGTGGATCTACCACGAGATCAAGGAGGCTAAACCCTAAAGCTAGCCTATGGTATGATTGTTGTAATGTATGTTGTGTCCTACGGACTAAAGCCCTCCAGTTTATATAGACACTGGAGGAGGCTAGGGTTACACAGAGTCGGTTACAATGGTAGGAGATCTACATATCCGTATCGCCAAGCTTGCCTTCCACGCCAAGGAAAGTCCCATTCGTACACGGGACGAAGTCTTCAATCTTGTATCTTCGTAGTCTTGGAGTCCGGCGGACGATGATAGTCCGGCTGTCCGGACACCCCCTAGTCCAGGACTCCCTCAGTAGCCCCTGAACCAGGCTTCAATGACGATAAGTCCAGCGCGCATAATGTCCGACATTGCAAGGCGGGTTCCTCCCTTGAATAACCCAAAGAAGATCATGAACACCAGGATAGTGTCCAGCTCTGCAAAAAAATTCCACATTCCACCGTAGAGAGAATAAAATGTACACCAGTACAATCTGCTAACGTATTATGCGGCGTGACATCACACCGCTACCAAGCCTCTGTTTGAATCATTTTTTACTATACCACCTCAGCACGTTTAGCGAAGCAGTTTCCTTGGCATGTCTTGTCGAAGCAGAGATCGTGTTCCCCTTATTCCGGGATTCTCATCAATACGGACGTGGGTAACCCAACCGCGCCATTGATGGTGGAGCTTGGGAGATAAGCGAGTTTTACCAGGCCGGTGGGGGACGCATAGTTTTCGTCCGCCTATATATAAGGGATAAGGATTTACCTTCTCACCTACGCCTTCTTCCTCCTTTGCTTATCCATCTCCGCGCACTCAAGCTCCAATGCCCAAGCTCGCGCATCTCGCCCCGACCTCCTCCGAGTATGTCCGGAGCGGGAGGCAAATGGTTGGCCTCCACCGTTAAGGAGGAGCACATCACCAAGCTGCGCAGTGCCGGATACCTCTCCGGCGATATCGCGCATCGGCTGCCCGACGAGGGCAGCTCATCCCTACCCCTGGGCCCCATGAGAGGGTCGTCTTCCTTCCCCAGTTCCTCCGCAGACTGGGCTTTCCACTCCACCCATTCTTCCGGGGGCTCATGTTTTACTACGGCCTGGATTTCCACGATCTGGCGCCGAACTTCATCCTCAACATCTCGGCGTTTATCGTCGTGTGCGAGGCCTTCCTCTGCATCCGACCCCACATCGGCCTGTGGCTCAAGACCTTCAACGTCAAGCCGAAGGTTGTGAAGGGCACGCAAGCGGAATGCGGAGGCGCCATGTTGGGTAAGTTGCCCAACGTCCTTTGGCTCGAAGGGGCCTTCGTGGACTCCGTCAAGGGGTGGCAATCGGGGTGGTTCTACATCACCGAGCCGCGTGAGCCCACATGGGCGGCGGCCCCCGAGTTTAGATCTGGCATCCCCACGCAACTCACCTCCTGGAAAGAGAAGGTCTTGCTGTGGGGCAATCTGAAGGAGCTGACGGGAGTCCGAGCCTGCATCCAGAAGCTGGTGAGCAATAAGCTCAGGCTCGTCGACATGGTCCAAGTCATGCTCATCCGCCGGATCCTCCCATGCCAAGAACGGGCATTCAATCTATGGGAGTTCAATCTGGAACAGCACTAGGCGCTAAGCGGGCTCTTCGATACGACATACGGAGGCGCCTGGAGGGTGCTATTTAAGGGTGCCGAAGCTCCCGCATCCGCGACGGAAGATCGCGGATTTCGCTCGCAGCATCCGGCTGACGAGGTAAGTGATTCAACCCCTTTACGGGACACTTGTGATAATCAAATTGATTCTAAGAGGGTTTCAATTTCTCTCTTTTCCTTTGACAGGAATGGATGGAGAAGGCCGAGCAGCTCATTAGCCCGGCTCCCCTGCCAGAAGACCCAGTGAACGCCCGTCTAGCAGGGCTGCTGGTTCCGGCACCGCACGTGGTGTCGGAGAAGAAGGCCAAGAAGGTGGCCGCGGGGACTCGAAAGAGTTCCCGCAATCAGGCGTCCAACGATGAGGCGGACTCCTCCCCCGAAGGAGGGAGAGAAGAAGAGGAAGGCTTCCCCGATAGGGGAGGCCGAAGGGTCCAAGAGGGGGAGAACTATTACCCCGGACAGTTTCGCCAACACCATCGTTGGCGAGGAGGAGTGGCCTTTAAGGGCCAGGCGTCCGGCAAGATCGTAAGTATCCAGATCCCTGATATGCAATTTCTTTCATGTCGCGTAGTGTCCTTCTAATGCCGCATTCTGTCCATAGTCCGGCTGATGATGATCTCCCCGCTTCATCGAGCGGGTCGTTGGCCCCGTCGGATATGGATTCACTTCCGACTGCCTCTACCCCCCGCGCCAACGAGGACGCCGAGGTGGGATCCCAGCGAGGGACCCATCAGGAGCAGGCTCCGAAGGCGTCGTCAGGCAGCCTCCCGGACTTTGCGCTGGACTCTACATCGGAACCTGCAGTGGTTCCAGAGTCCGGCAGGCGGCCCCTTCGAAAGAAGGGCAAGACCGTGACACCGGCAGCCTCCGTCCAACCGGAGGCGCCGGATAACTTGTTGGAGGCGCTTAAAGGCGCTTCCATCGAGGAAGAACACCGCACTATCATGAGTGCGGTGATTCAGAAGGTTCAGCTCGCCAAGAGCGGGCTGACCGAAGCCTGCAGCAGCCTTCTAACAGGCTTTGAGGTAAGTAGTTAAAATTATGTAATGTAATACCGCATAGACAGTAGCCCCTGATGCTCAGTTCGGTGTTCGGAAAGAAAAGCCGGACTGAGGATCTAACAAGATATACGCAGGGTTGCTTTAAAATATGTCAATATGGGTTTGCAGGCTGCGCTACTGACCTCTGCCGCACTGACTGTGGAGGTCAGTGTGCTGAAGCAGAATCTCGAGCGGTCCGAGCAAGAGCTCGGCCATGCCAAGAAGCAGCTCGAGGAAAAAGAAGGTGAGTAACACCACTTTGAATAGTTACCTTACAGAAAAGGATTTTGGTTGCAATAAAATTAACAAGGATAATATGGGTATTGCAGGGGCCACGAATGAGGTGGCAGCCCTAAAGGAGGCTGTGTCCGCGGCCGAACGCAGTGCGGCCGCGGAGCGGGCAGAGCGAGAAAAGCAGGAGGCATGGGTGGCGGAAGTACGGCAAGAGCTCCAGGCTCTCATGGAGAAGCATGAGAGTTTGGAGCGTGACTCCAAGACTTGAGAGTCCGAGCTTGCCTCGGCTCTCGAAAGTGCCAAGTCCGCCAAGGCCGAGGCCCGTAAGGCCCTTAAGGAGGTTGAAGATGTAAAGAAGATAGCAGCGGGTAAGGCATTTTTCATGCAAAGCAGGCATGTTAATGTAAACTACCTGACACTTACCCGCATTCGGAGGTCTCCAGGGGCGTTTGCAGATCTGCCGCATAGTGCGTACGATGCCGCCGCATTCTATCGTGGCGAGGAGGGGAGCTCGACGGAGAAGGTCTTCTGGTCTCAGTACGCTGAGGCCGGCCATCCGGTGCCCCCAAGCGACCAGCTGAAGCAGCTGGTCGAACTCCACAAGGTAGCTGAGGAGGCCATGAAGGGCCTTGTAGTCCGGCTGTGGCCTAGACAGGCCATGCCTGGGAGCTACTTCGGCCTCGTGCAGCGGCTGGTGGATGCGTGCCCCTGGGTGGAGGTCATCAAGCGCTCCGCCTGTATTGAAGGTGCTCGTCGGGCCCTTGCCCGCACAAAGGTGCATTGGGGCAGGTTGGATGTAGAGAAGCTTCTCACGGACCCACCGCCACCGGGCAAGGAGTATCGCACGCCCAAAATGTATTATAAAACTGTCCTGAAGGGAGCCCATGATATTGCGGATGAGTGCCCCAGAAATGTAATCTTTGAGTAAACTCGCTATGTATTATCCTGTGCGCTGAAAACTTCGTTCATATGCGCCTTGAGCAACGCTTGTTTTAATTTAAAATATTACCTTCTGTGCGGCCGTTTATAAAATCTGAGAGATGGCAAGTCGCTGGCTTCAGCCCCTGAGCCACGAGTGCTGGGGTGTTCGGGATAAACTTGAGCGCTCTTGTTCCCATTTTTGGGTCCATCTAGGGAGGCGCTCAACACAACGAACAAGGCGACCGGACTTATAATGCTTGAACACTCTCACTTAGCCATAGAATTCTATAATTTTAAATTTCGGCGAAGCCCCTGGTATTCGGAAAGCCGAATCCGGGGTGCTATCGACGCCTTCGTCGGACATTGTCCGGAACTTCGCTCGAAGCGGCGTGAGTCTTTAAGGACCCGAAAAAACCTCTCGAATAGCGACCAGTCTCTTGCCTTATCATGCGGGTCAGTTTTAGCTTTCTCCACTGAGGCGCTCGCCCGGCTCAACCGGGGCGCAATCGCAGTGGTTCTCCCAGTGCCACCTTAGCCGACAGAACGGAACGTAAGGCACCAAAACATGGGAGCCGGGCAAACCCAACTATTGACCCAAGACATGATTCGGAGCCGATTCATATAATGCTATAAGTTCGGGGTGCCGCACTTATGAAAGTGTTCGGACTTATCACACCATAGTGTGGGGAACATGAGCCCCTGGTGTATTAGGCCGTACCAAAATATACGGGTGCGAGATTGTCACAGCCCTAGAATATTGTTTGTAAATAGTTGCATCTTCATCCAGGCATCATATTTAAATTTCTGAAACTTGAACTGAGGAATTTTGGAAGCCTCAAAAACTTAAAATAAAAGAGGGGCAAAGAACCCTGGTAAATGCATTCAATGTTTTCAAAATGGCCTTAAATAATGTTGGTTATATTTTGGCAAGGGTTTTGCACCAAACCAAAAATAATGAACATTTTTGAGGAATATTTTGAGCAATGAACTTAAATCATTACTTTATTTGCATTTGGAACCATATTCATAACTTGTATAGAATATATTTCCAAATACCCTGAAACATTTTATGTGCTTATGGAAAAGTCCATTAAGCAGCATAAATATTTTCAGAGGAGTTTTTGGCATTGTTTGAATTATTTTTAAATTCAAAACAGTGGCAAAACAGATTAAATAAAAGAAAACAGAACTGAAATAGAAATAAAAGAGAGAGAGAGAAGGAAGTTACCTGGCCTCACCCGTGCAGCCCACCAGAGCCGGCCCAGCTCCTGTGCTGGTCCAGCACTGTGCGGCCCAGCCCACCGCAGTCGCCACCGTCTTCAACCTCCTGCCAGTAGGCAGGAGGGCGTGTGCCCGACGCGCGCGCGCACGCGCCGGCCACCTCATGCTTGCCGCTTGCTCCTGGACGTCGCTAGGTGCGCCACGCCACCCCCTCGGACCCCTCTCACTCTTCCTCGAGGCCCCGCCCCTCTGCTCCCTCTCTCTCGCCCGAACCCGAACGCAGCCATCGCCGCCGACTAGAACCACCGCGACCACAGGTCCTCCCTCGCCTCTCCGACGCGCCCCCGAGCTCCGCTGTGACGTCCCCGTCCCTACCACGGAGCCACAAGACGCCGGACGCCCTGGAGCACCGTCACCGACGCCATCTTCTTCCTCTGCACCGACGGCCGTCGTCGCTTGATTCGCCGCCCACAGAGCGTCCCCGGCCTCGCCCTTGCGCTCGTTGGACTCGCGGTGAGCCGCTGAACCGTTCCCCTCTTCTTCCCATGCCGTTTGGCCGCTCTAGCCATTGCTTCCGCCGGACCCGAGAGCTCGCCGCCGCCGTGCCTCGTCACCTTCGTGGCCAGAGCCACCGTGGCTCAAAGCCGGGCACACCACCGTGCTCCAAACCTCACCAGGAGCACGTAGAACCCACCAGCTTCCCCTCCCGAGCACCACAACGCCAAACCCGCAGGTGCCCGAACTCCGGCCGCCGCCTTGGAGCTCGCCGCCGTCGACTCAGGCCACCCCAGCTCCTCCCGTTCGCTCCATTAGATGCGCTGCTTTGCCAGCTAGCCGTAGCCGCAAACCACGAGTAAAACGGTGCCCTGTAGCGCAAACCCGACGCGGACGCCGCCGCGATCTGAGGTTGCCGGCGGTTAAACGCCGGCAGCTGACGTGGCGCTGATTTAGTTAGCACTAATGACCACGCTAAACACCCCCACAGCCACTGACTGTGGGCCCCACCCCTGGTCAGACCCCAGTCAGCGCTGGGTTTGACTGGGATTAGGTCCTGTGTCACTGACGTGTGGCCCCCACACGTCAGGTTTGACCCGAGCCAGCCCAGTTGACCCTGCTGACGTCACCGTGACGTGGTGCTGACGCCATAATTCATTTCTGGATTTATATTATTCAGGAAATTCCAGGAAATTGTAAAAACTTCTAAAAATCATAGAAATTCAACCGTAGCTCCAAATTAAATAATTTATATATGAAAAATTATCAGAAAAATTCAAGGAATCCATCTGTACCATTTTCATGCATGTTAGAACAACTTATAGCTGCTGTTTAGCACAAATCAATTAAATGGCATTTGAATAATCACATATGGAGTTTGAATTTGAATCTTATATTCAAACCAACTTCATTTAATATGTTGCTAGTTGCATTAGCCCAAAACACATTCATTTTGCCATGTCATGATCATGCATTATATTGTGCATTGCATTGATTGTGTTCCCTTCTGTGTTGCCGGTATTTGTCCCCTCTCGATAGACGTGATATCGATGATGTGATCGTTGACACTAATGAAGACTCAATGTTATCTTCAGAAGTGCCAGGCAAGCAAAACCCCCTTGTTCATTCCGATAAAATCCCACTCTCTCGCTCCTGCTCTCTTTTACTGCATTAGGACAACATCGATTCATCTGTTACTTGCTGCGGTAGCTGAACCCCTTTATCCTCTGCATGACCTGTCATTCCATAGTAATTAGATGAAACCCACTAGCATGAGTAGGAGTTGTTTGAGCCCTGTTGTGCCTACTCATTCATGTTTGTTTGTCATGCCTGCTACCGCTTAGAGTTGAGTCAGGTCTGATTCATCGGGGATGAATCAGAGGCGTGTGAACATGTCCTACTGTGTGTGAGCTAAGTGTGTGAACACGATTTGGTAAAGGTAGCGGTGAGAGGCCATGTAGGAGTACATGGTGGGTTGTCTCATTGCAGCCATCCTCAGGAACTAAGTTCTGTGTTTGTGATCCATGATTCAGCTACTACCATGCATTGGGCCCGAAACCAATGGACCCTCTCGGCTTCTTAATCACCCTTGTCCTCTTTCCAGGAGTTGCAAGTAGTTTCTGGTGTTTGTAGTATGCTGGAGGCCATGCGCAGCGCTGACCGTAGGGGTGGGCTGTGATGCGGTAGGCACGTGGCCGGGTATACCGGGCGCCCGTTTGGTGTCACGGAACCCTGTTCACATCGTTTGGGGCTGTGAGCGAAACTCCGGCCGGATCTCCTCATGGATGGAACCCGAATAGGCGATAAACCTGGACTAGAGACTCGAGTGTTTAGGCAGGCCGTGGCCGACACCCACGTTGGGCTTCCGCTTGAAGGTTGCCGAGTACATGTCGTGTAAACGGCGGTAAGTGGTGAGAGCGTGTGTGAAGAAGTACACCCCTGCAGGGTTAATATGATCTATTTGAATAGCCGTGTCCGCGGAAAAGGACTTCTGGGTTGCTTATATCAGTTCATAGACAAGTGAAAGTGGATACTCTAAAATACGCAAGATAAGCGTGAGTGCTATGGATGGCGTTCTCGTAGGTAGACGGGAGCGGATCCATAGTGGTGTATTGATATGGTGAATATGTGGACTCGTGTGCGCCACCTCAAAAGAGTTACTTGCAGTCGTAGTTCAGGATAGCCACCGAGTCAAAGCTGGCTTGCTGCAGTTAAACCCCACCATCCCTTTGTTGATAATGATGCATATGTAGTTAGTTCTGATGTAAGTCTTGCTGGGTACATTTGTACTCACGTTTGCCTATTTTATGTTTTGCAGAGAGACTTCGGTCTCACTAGTAGTTCGCGTGGTCTTCGACGTTTAGCTTGTTACCTCAGCTATGATCTTGTGCCTCAGCAGGATCTGGTAGATAGTCAGGCTTCTCAGCCTTTTTCAGTTATAGATGTCTATACCCAGACATGATAGCTTCCGCTTGTGCTTTGATTTGTATGCTCTGATTGTTGGGTCATGAGACCCATGTTTGTAATATCTCGCTCCTCGGAGCCTATTGAATAAATTACTTGAGTCGTAGAGTCATGTTGTGATGCCATGTTGTATTTGCACATATCGAGCATATTGTGTGTATGCTATTGAAATGCTTGGTATGTGTGGGATCTGACCATCTAGTTGTTTATCTTTAGTAGCCTCTCTTACCGGGAAATGTCTCCTAGTGTTTCCACCGAGCCATGGTAGCTTGCTACTGCTCCGGAACACTTAGGCTGGCCGGCATGTGTCCTTCTTCGTTCCTGTGTCTGTCCCTTCGGGGAAATGTCACGCGATGAATATCGGAGTCCTGTTAGCCCGCTACAGCCCGGTTCACCGGAGTCCTGCTAGCCCAGTGCTACAGCCTGGATTCACTCGCTGATGACCGACACGTTCGATGCTGGGTCATGAATGCCTGTCCCTGTAAGTCTGTGCCACTTTGGGTTTACGACTAGCCATGTCAGCCCGGGCTCCTTATCATATGGATGCTAGCGACACCGTCATATACGTGTGCCAAAAGGCGCAAACGGCCCCAGGCTAAGGTAAGGCGACACCCGTGGGAATACCGTGCGTGAGGCCGCAAAGTGATATGAGGTGTTACATGCTAGATCGATGTGGCATTGAGTCGGGGTCCTGACAGCGTTGGTATCAGAGCTTGACTGCCTGTAGGATTACCAAGCCAAACTGGTCGAAGTTGAGTCTAGAAATTCTTTAGTTATGTAAGGGAATTGATTGTGGGATGGAACGTAAGGCTCTTTTTACTCCTTTACCGCATGCCCTTCTGATCTGAGTCATCATCTTCTCTTCTACGGGGATTAAGAACTAGGCTATCCCTTCTTTCTATTAGGATCACGTGTTACTAATCAGTGGACTTATAAGATTGTTGGATTTAAGTCTCAGTTCAGTTCCTACTACTTCCGTATGTTAATTGTTGATCTCGAAACCTTGATATTGTGCTTCTGAGTGGTTATGCCACCATTTTTGTGAATGTCTCAAATCTTTTCTGAGCATTTACAGCCGTTATACTGTCCGAGTCATCCCAGGTTTCTAAGTAGTCTGATGCATTTGCAAATTCCTTCCTCCCGCTTCGATGTTTCTTTGGGCCAGATTAACCACACTAATCGGTGTGTTGAGGTAATTATTACCTCGACATATATGTTGGAATTATTATTATGACCCTAAGTGCTTAGGGGATCATCTAGTAATTTAGCCATGATTTGTGTTCCCAGTGTGATGATTCTAGCCATCATTCTCGAAAGCATCCCGTGATGCTACTTAGTAGTAGGTATTCTACTCCTTGGGTTTTGAACCCGAGATTCACTCTACTTACTTCATGTTGATAGGGTTTGCTAGTTCCTTTAGGATATTAGTAACCTTTGCGATAGTCCTCGAGGTTCGTGGTACATCCTTCTTCCAAATACCATGAACTACTTATGGCAGAAGTTCCTCGTTGAACTGAACGATCACAACCAGAGTGCTCTTGATGAGTTCTCCATTATATGTTATGGCTCTGCCAGTTCTACTTTTCTGCATGGGTTATCCAGAAGAAATGTTGATCTCGCTCGACATACTAATCTATGCATCCACAACTCAGAAAATTATAAGTTCCTTTGAGTTGTCCCTCTTTAGTTGTCTACTGACCTTCGTCTATCAATTGATAGTCCAAGGGTATGCATGCATTCGTTTATCGATGCCTATTACCCTTGTGGTCCGTCAAGCCATTCTGTCCTGAATGACTTGGAGAAACAAACTCCAGTACCTCATCCATATCCAGGATTGGGTCAAAGAAGTTGTGCTCCGCAGATCAAATTGCTAATCCAGCTTTTGTTCTGCTCTACCTTGGAGTATTACCATATTTATATCGGGATTGTTATAGGAATTGCACACCATCCTATGAACTCTTGGTACAGTGATACTTCTTGCCATCATTAGTCATTCCTCGGTCTTCGTGTTGATGCAACCGGAATACTGACAAATGAATTGTGATGTGTGAAACCAGTACGCCTAGCAACCTCGTTGCTGGGTAGTTAAATGGACGATAACCTCATTCTTAGCATGTTGATTATTGAATCGTCACCCTAAGATTGATTGTGCTACCTAGTCCCTATTTCTGGTGCACTCCTCGACCAATGAGTTAGGAATTATTTCAAGTCCTCACCCATTTGATCATGTCGTCTTGCCCTCAGAAGCAAGATTGTTCTCGAGCTTAGTAACATACCGGTGGTTCGTGACTTTCCAAATATCTTCTTGGAAGTGTTACCGGGTTGTCACCTGACTGTTATGTTGAGCTCGTGATCAAGTTGGGTTATCCTGTAAACCACCCTTCTCCAAGAATCCGTGTTGGATACCCCTGAGCTAGTTGGTTAAGCTAGACAACAACCTGGAGAATTGGAAGATAAAAGCTTGCCTGACTTAGTTCGTCCCAAAGGGATATTCTTGTGTAGTGTGTGTTGAAGAAGATGATATCTTCATCGATTGGTCCCTGTGATCAGTTGCTGGACCTATTGTCTTATCAATCCTTTGATTTGAGTATGGGCTATCGTCAAATCAAATCAGTACCAACGATGCTCGTAATGTTGTCTTATTCGTGGTTGATCCCTCGAGCATACACCATTACATCTTTGGTCTGACCAATGCTATCACCGTGTTCACTTAACTATGGAATTCCTTCTAAAAGGAAACCCGGATGAATTGTTGTTGAGCCCATTGACAACATCCTTATCTCCTCCATGATTTTGTTGAACATTAAGCTAGTGTTGGAAACTTTTGAAAGCATTTGTTCATGCTAGTTCATGAAGCATATGTTCGGATGTAAGAAGTGACTTCCTCCAGTTCATGTGCATCTGATGCAAGTTGCCGCCATGGATTCAAGAAAGTCAATGTTGCTTTCTTTGGAATCATTCCAAATCAGTCATGCACACGTGCGAAGAATGCTGTGGTTTGAAGACTTGCAACCTTCAATCTATATGTATCCCTAGCACACCAAGCCACTGATTGATTTGTTCAAGGAGAAGGAGTTTCTTCATAAGAGCTAATCCGGACTTATGTAAGGACTTCGATACCCTCGTTGATGGTTCCCCCTCCTGAACTCGGTAGTGTTTTATTATAAGACTACTTTGTGGTCATGCTTGTCTGGGACAACGTGTTCACATGTTTGTAGCAGAACCAGCTCATGTTTTGGAGCTTGCTATCGTAGTTCATTCCCCAAGAATCTCACAACGTCATCTCGTCGATTTGTGTTGCAAACTTTCGTTTTTCTTCCTAGACTCCATGAGTCTGGAATATCCTGACACCAACCAGATCTGAATCTCAGGCAGATATGATGGTTTGGAACATTTTCCAAGAACTATAATATCGATCCCTTGGAAACCGGTAAAGTGGATGTCGTGGCCAACACACCCAGCCGGAAGACCTGTTATTATAATATCTTGATTGAGGAAGTTGGCCACCTCCCCATAAGGATTTCGTAGGATTTACCTCCCTAGTTGTTCCTTATGGATTCTTGTGCTCCCGAAGTCCGACCTTTACTTGATGTTCTAGATATCAAACCATATCTATGAATGGGTTACACTAGCACATCAAGAAGAACATTAGAAGCGGAGTGCTAAATGTCTCTCGGTCGATCATCCAGATTTTATTTCCTTGGCCTCGCTAAGATGAAATCTGAGAAAGTGTTATCTTCCTTTGCATCTGCATCCTCCATCACCATTCATCATGGTAGTAAGTTGTTTACCGGACCCTTGACACGGATGTTGGTAAAACCTTGATGAATGTGGAAATGCTCAAGTTCTTGAGAGCACGCACAAGCGCTAGGTATTATCGCCGGCACTAACCGGGATTGCTCCTAGTCTCGTTGGTTATGCTATAACCACTCCAACAGTGAATTCACTCTTTATTGTTGGGTTCTTCCCCAGTTACCAGAATCATTCCTAGCATTTGCATTTTGTTCCTAGCTTGCACCGCCAATGTGCCATTCTACCATGGGTCTCTTCCATTTCCGGTGGTAAGCAAATTCATCCATTACGTTGTCTTCAACAAGGTAATCCACATCATCCAAGTCCGAGTATGCCATTCTACCGACCCCCTCCAAACGATCGCTCGAGAATTGCCTTAGGCTGGTTTAAAGAGTTTCAATGATCTCTGAATCAAAGGTAATTCTTCTTGCCACTTAAGGGGATATATCTACGAGTCACCATCCCTAAGATGCCTCGTTGTGGTATCATGGCAACTCAACTCCTCGCTACGTTGACAATCGATTACCACCTTCTTAAGCGTGAAATTGTTGTCTACCTAGTGAACCTTCGTCATCTGCTTCACTCCATTCCTATGGATGTGTGCTTCGCCTCTCAGCTCGAGAGATGTTGCTATGTCTCATTCCGTGAGTTAATCCTGAGTTGTTCGACCTTCGAGAAGAACCATTCTTTTAGGGTCTTCCTTTCCTCTCGTTGTCATGTTAGTTGGAGTTCTCAGAGCAAGACTTCAGACAATGATGGTGAACGAATCAACGTCCATTTGAAGTGCAACTGGATCGTGAAGATTGTGCTAGTTTGCGTTCCCCCTTCACCTTACCCTACACTTGAATCTCGGGACGAGATTTTTGTTTAGTGGGGGTGAGTTGTCACAGCCCTAGAATATTGTTTGTAAATAGTTGCATCTTCATCCAGGCATCATATTTAAATTTCTGAAACTTGAACTGAGGAATTTTGGAAGCCTCAAAAACTTAAAATAAAAGAGGGGCAAAGAACCCTGGTAAATGCATTCAATGTTTTCAAAATGGCCTTAAATAATGTTGGTTATATTTTGGCAAGGGTTTTGCACCAAACCAAAAATAATGAACATTTTTGAGGAATATTTTGAGCACTGAACTTTAAATCATTACTTTATTTGCATTTGGAACTATATTCATAACTTGTATAGAATATATTTCCAAATACCCTGAAACATTTTATGTGCTTTTGGAAAAGTCCATTAAGCAGCATAAATATTTTCAGAGGAGTTTTTGGCATTGTTTGAATTATTTTTAAATTCAAAACAGTGGCAAAACAGATTAAATAAAAGAAAACAGAACTGAAATAGAAATAAAAGAGAGAGAGAGAAGGAAGTTACCTGGCCTCACCCGTGCAGCCCACCAGAGCCGGCCCAGCTCCTGTGCTGGTCCAGCACTGTGCGGCCCAGCCCACCGCAGTCGCCACCGTCTTCAACCTCCTGCCAGTAGGCAGGAGGGCGTGTGCCCGACGCGCGCGCGCACGCGCCGGCCACCTCATGCTTGCCGCTTGCTCCTGGACGTCGCTAGGTGCGCCACGCCACCCCCTCGGACCCCTCTCACTCTTCCTCGAGGCCCCGCCCCTCTGCTCCCTCTCTCTCGCCCGAACCCGAACGCAGCCATCGCCGCCGACTAGAACCACCGCGGCCACAGGTCCTCCCTCGCCTCTCCGACGCGCCCCCGAGCTCCGCCGTGACGTCCCCGTCCCTACCACGGAGCCACAAGACGCCGGACGCCCTGGAGCACCGTCACCGACGCCATCTTCTTCCTCTGCACCGACGGCCGTCGTCGCTTGATTCGCCGCCCACAGAGCGTCCCCGGCCTCGCCCTGCGCTCGTTGGACTCGCGGTGAGCCGCTGAACCGTTCCCCTCTTCTTCCCATGCCGTTTGGCCGCTCTAGCCATTGCTTCCGCCGGACCCGAGAGCTCGCCGCCGCCGTGCCTCGTCACCGTCGTGGCCAGAGCCACCGTGGCTCAAAGCCGGGCACACCACCGTGCTCCAAACCTCACTAGGAGCACGTAGAACCCACCAGCTTCCCCTCCCGAGCACCACAACGCCAAACCCGCAGGTGCCCGAACTCCGGCCGCCGCCTTGGAGCTCGCCGCCGTCGACTCAGGCCACCCCAGCTCCTCCCGTTCGCTCCATTAGATGCGCTGCTTTGCCAGCTAGCCGTAGCCGCAAACCACGAGTAAAACGGTGCCCTGTAGCGCAAACCCGACGCGGACGCCGCCGCGATCTGAGGTTGCCGGCGGTTAAACGCCGGCAGCTGACGTGGCGCTGATTTAGTTAGCACTAATGACCACGCTAAACACCCCCACAGCCACTGACAGTGGGCCCCACCCCTGGTCAAACCCCAGTCAGCGCTGGGTTTGACCGGGATTAGCTCCTGTGTCACTGACGTGTGGCCCCCACACGTCAGGTTTGACCCGAGCCAGCCCAGTTGACCCTGCTGACGTCACTGTGACGTGGTGCTGACGCCATAATCATTTCTGGATTTATTATTATTCAGGAAATTCCAGAAAATGCTAAAACTTCTAAAAATCATAGAAATTAACCGTAACTCCAAATTAAATAATTTATATATGAAAAATTATCAGAAAAATTCAAGGAATCCATCTGTACCATTTTCATGCATGTTAGAACAACTTATAGCTGCTGTTTAGCACAAATCAATTAAATGGCATTTGAATAATCACATATGGAGTTTGAATTTGAATCTTGTATTCAAACCAACTTCATTTAATCTGTTGCTAGTTGCATTAGCCCAAAACACATTCATTTTGCCATGTCATGATCATGCATCATATTGTGCATTGCATTGATTGTGTTCCCTTCTGTGTTGCCGGTATTTGTCCCCTCTCGATAGACGTGATACCGATGATGTGATCGTTGACACTGATGAAGACTCAATGTTATCTTCAGAAGTGCCAGGCAAGCAAAACCCCCTTGTTCATTCCGATAAAATCCCACTCTCTCGCTCCTGCTCTCTTTTACTGCATTAGGACAACACGATTCATCTGTTACTTGCTGCGGTAGCTGAACCCCTTTATCCTTTGCATGACCTGTCATTGCCACAGTAAATAGATGAAACCCACTAGCATGAGTAGGAGTTGTTTGAGCCCTGTTTTGCCTACTCATTCATGTTTGTTTGTCATGCCTGCTACTGCTTAGAGTTGAGTCAGGTCTGATTCATCGGGGATGAATCAGAGGCGTGTGAACATGTCCTACTGTGTGTGAGCTAAGTGTGTGAACACGATTTGGTAAAGGTAGCGGTGAGAGGCCATGTAGGAGTACATGGTGGGTTGTCTCATTGCAGCCGTCCTCAGGAACTGAGTTCTGTGTTTGTGATCCATGATTCAGCTACTACCACGCATTGGGCCCGAAACCAATGGACCCTCTCGGCTTCTTAATCACCCTTGTCCTCTGTCCAGGAGTTGCAAGTAGTTTCTGGTGTTTGTAGTATGCTGGAGGCCGTGCGCAGCGCTGACCGTAGGGGTGGGCTGTGATGCGGTAGGCACGTGGCTGGGTATACCGGGCGCCCGTTTGGTGTCACGGAACCCTGTTCACATCGTTTGGGGCTGTGAGCGAAACTCCGGCCGGATCTCCTCATGGATGGAACCCGAATAGGCGATAAACCTGGACTAGAGACTCGAGTGTTTAGGCAGGCCGTGGCCGACACCCACGTTGGGCTTCCGCTTGAAGGTTGCCGAGTACATGTCGTGTAAACGGCGGTAAGTGGTGAGAGCGTGTGTGAAGAAGTACACCCCTGCAGGGTTAACATCATCTATTCGAATAGCCGTGTCCGCGGAAAAGGACTTCTGGGTTGCTTATATCAGTTCATAGACAAGTGAAAGTGGATACTCTAAAATACGCAAGATAAGCGTGAGTGCTATGGATGGCGTTCTCGTAGGGAGACGGGAGCGGATCCATAGTGGTGTATTGATATGGTGAATATGTGGACTCGTGTGCGCCACCTCAAAAGAGTTACTTGCAGTCGTAGTTCAGGATAGCCACCGAGTCAAAGCTGGCTTGCTGCAGTTAAACCCCACCATCCCCTTTGTTGATAATGATGCATATGTAGTTAGTTCTGATGTAAGTCTTGCTGGGTACATTTGTACTCACGTTTGCCTATTTTATGTTTTTGCAGAGAGACTTCGGTCTCACTAGTAGTTCCGCGTGGACTTCGACGTTTAGCTTGTTACCTCAGCTACGATCTTGTGCCTCGGCAGGATCTGGTAGATAGTCAGGCTTCTCAGCCTTTTTCATTTATAGATGTCTGTACCCAGACATGATAGCTTCCGCTTGTGCTTTGATTGTATGCTCTGATTGTTGGGTCATGAGACCCATGTTTGTAATATCTCGCTCCTCGGAGCCTATTGAATAAATTACTTGAGTCGTAGAGTCATGTTGTGATGCCATGTTGTATTTGCACATATCGAGCATATTGTGTGTATGTTATTGAAATGCTTGGTATGTGTGGGATCTGACCATCTAGTTGTTTATCTTTAGTAGCCTCTCTTACCGGGAAATGTCTCCTAGTGTTTCCACCGAGCCATGGTAGCTTGCTACTGCTCCGGAACACTTAGGCTGGCCGGCATGTGTCCTTCTTCGTTCCTGTGTCTGTCCCTTCGGGGAAATGTCACGCGATGAATACCGGAGTCCTGTTAGCCCGCTACAGCCCGGTTCACCGGAGTCCTGCTAGCCCAGTGCTACAGCCTGGATTCACTCGTTGATGACCGACACGTTCGATGTTGGGTCATGGATGCCTGTCCCTGTAAGTCTGTGCCACTTTGGGTTTACGACTAGCCATGTCAGCCCGGGCTCCTTATCATATGGATGCTAGCGACACTGTCATATACGTGTGCCAAAAGGCGCAAACGGTCCCGGGCAAAGGTAAGGCGACACCCGTGGGAATACCGTGCGTGAGGCCGCAAAGTGATATGAGGTGTTACATGCTAGATCGATGTGGCATTGAGTCGGGGTCCTGACAGAGATGTCATGTAATGAACATATATATATATATAACGTAATGTAATTGCAGTCAAAAAGGTGCTGCATGATTTATTAAAGAAAGTCTGCTATGAGTGCGGACTGATACAAATAGTGCGGTAAGCAAGGGATTTGGAGTAATTAAACATGTCCCCCTCCAGGGGTGAGCTGCGGACTTGGTGTATATAATCGAATTTAATGCTCGTAATTGAGACCACCTGAGTGTTCGTCGCAGCCTTCTTTTCTTCCCTGGTTGTTGCATCATGAGTTCGGCAGGTTCACCGCCGGACAGGGTCTTTGGTTAACGGAGTCCTGTGTACACAAAGAAAGAAAATAATAAAAGAAAAAGGTGGGCACACTTGCGAGCCCCTGGTGTGGTCAAACCGCACTCTGGGTCCATTGCGATCGTGCCCCTTCCCCTGCGCCCATGGTATCTCCAAAGCGTAATGATGTACGCGGAGGGTTGTTCTTGCAATCATGCGAGGGTGGGGGTTGGGGCCGCATTGCTACGCGTGCTCTGATCGCGCCAGGTGGTCTTGGTTGGTATTGCTTCGGGCGCGTTTTGCTGTATCCGGCCGTTTAATGGCCGGACTCGAGAATTGCCTTAAAAGGCTGCTCTGTACTTCTACCGCGAGAGCCGCTGTATGTTCCTCCGTTCGGAGGGAGCGTTCCGAATTCCCATTGATCGTGATGACTCCGCGAGGGCCTGGAATCTTGAGCTTGAGGTATGCATAATGCGGCACCGCGTTGAATTTTCCAAACGCGGTTCGTCCGAGCAGAGCGTGATAGCCGCTGCAAAACGGGACTATGTTGAAGATTAACTCCTCGCTCCGGAAATTGTCCGGGGATCCGAAGACCACTTCCAGTGTGACTGAGCCTGTACAGTTGGCTTCCACACCTAGTATGACACCTTTAAAGGTTGTCTTTGCAAGTTTAATCCTTGAGGGGTCTATGCCCATCTTGCGCACTGTATCCTGATAAAGCAGGTTTAGGCTACTACCGCCGTCCATCAGGACTCTCGTGAGGTGAAATCCATCGATGATTGGGTGTAAAACCAATGCGGCGAATCCACCATGGCGTATGCTAGTCGGATGGTCTCTTCGATCGAAAGTGATCGAACAAGAGGACCATGGATTGAACTTTGGGGCAACTGGCTCCATCGCATAGACGTCCCTTAGTGCTCGCTTCCTCTCCCTCTTGGGTATATGGGTCGCGTAAATCATGTTCACCGTCCGCACTTGTGGGGGAAAACCCTTCTGTCCTCTATTATTCAGCGGTCGGGTCTCCTCCTCGTCGTCGCTGTTTAGCCCCTTGTCATTGTTTTCGGCAATTAACTTACCTGCCTGCTTGAACACCCAGCAATCTCTATTAGTGTGATTAGCTGGCTTTTCAGGGGTGCCATGTATCTGGCATAAGCGGCCGAGTATTCGGTCCAAATTGGACGGACCCGAAGTGGTTCTTTTGAATGGCTTCTTCCGTTGACCGGGTTTAGAGCCTTGGAATCCGCCGTTGACTGCCGTATCCTCCTTATCGTCGCCGTTAATGCGGCGTTTGTTTTTGTTTCGATGTGACCTGCTGTTGTTGTCCTTAGTATCCGGACTGCTAGAATTTTTACGGAGATTGTTGCTGCGAGCTAGCTAGCTATCCTCTCCCGCGCAAAAGCGGGTCATTAATGATGTGAGGGCTGCCATGGATTTCGGCTTTTCCTGTCCCAGGTGCCGGGCTAGCCATTCGTCGCGGATGTTATGTTTGAAGGTTGCGAGGGCCTCTGCATCCGGGCAGTCGACGATTTGGTTTTTCTTTGTCAAGAACAGTGTCCTGAACTGTCTGGCCGATTCGTCTGGCTGCTGAATGATGTGGCTTAGGTCATCGGCGTTTGGTGGTCGCACATACGTGCCCTGGAAGTTATCGAGGAATGCGGCTTCCAGGTCTTCCCAACACCCAATTGACTCTGCGGGCAAGCTGTTGAGCCAATGCCGAGCTGGTCCTTTAAGCTTGAGTGGGAGATACTTGATGGCATGGAGATCGTTGCCGCGGGCCATATGGATGTGGAGAAGATAGTCTTCGATCCAAACCGCGGGCTCTGTTGTGCCATCGTAGGATTCGATGTTCACGGGTTTAAACCCTTCAGGGATTTGATGATCCATTACTTTGTCAGTGAAGCATAGCGGGTGTGCCGTCGCCTCTGTATTGAGCAATATCACGACGCAGCTCGAGAGAGCGTTGTCCGCTGTGTTCGGCCCGGCCGGGGTTATTGTATCTGACGCGACGGTATTCGTCATGGGTCGTGGGGCGCCCACGTGATCCGTAGATGGATCTGGATTGCCTTGCTTTGTCCTCCAATATATCTCGCAAGTCCGGCGCGTTCCCTCTTGGCTTCGTACTTTTGGAGCGATGCCGAGGTACGGTCTTGGTTGGGGGCCTGGATGCCTCTCTGTCACGACCACGGGGTGGTCGGTCAGCCGTATCGTGTGCTGGTGGTGGAGGTATGTATGCTTCCTCCTCTAATCGGGGAGCAGCTTGCGTCTTGGGTAGCTTTTGGAGGGGCGTTCAAGTTTATACTCTTCAGCCGCGAGGACCTCGGTCCATCGATCGGCCAGCAGGTCCTGATCAGCTTGAAGCTGCTGCTGCTTTTTCTTTAGGCTGGTGATAAGCCTGCGTTTAAAACGCTCTTGTTCGACGGGATCCTCGGGCACGACGAATTCGTCATCGTTGAGGCTTGCCTCATCTTCGGAGGGAGGCATATAGCTATAATCCTCAACCTCTTCGTCTGCCGCCCTCTCATGAGGGCTTGCTTCTGCCTCCTCCGGCGCTGAGTCTTGCTGGAGGGGGTTATCTTCGGCACTTTCTGGGGTGTTATTATCTCCTGTGCCGGAATCTCCATTCTTGCTGTGGCGGGATTTAGAGCGGCGCCGCTGACGCTGGCGCTTGGGCTGTTTCTTTAAAGAATCTGCCTCCACTGTTTCTTCGCCGTCCCCGTCTTTTGGGGTGTCCACCATGTATATGTCATATGACGAGGTGGTCTTCTAGTGCCCTGTGGGTGCTGGTTCCTGTTCGTCTCCAGCATCGTCATCCATAGCGTCGATGTCTTCGGAGTCGAAGTCTAGCATGTCGGTTAGGTCGTTGACAGTGGCTACAAAGTGGGTGGTGGGTGGGCTCTGAATTTCTTCGTCGTCTGTACCCCAACCATCCTGGCCATAGTCCGACCAGGACTCTCCCCATAACGAGAGGTGCTTTAGCGAATTTAGGATGTCGCCAAAGGGCGAGTATTGGAAGATGTCCGCGGCGGTGAATTCCATAACCGGCGCCCAATCCGATTCGATTGGTAGGGGCGTGGGAGGTCCGGAGTCCGGCATCTCGGAATCGCGAGTTTCGCGAGGGACAAGATTAGCGTTCGGCTCCATCACCGTGGAAGTTGAAGCCCCCGAGGCGGTGTCCATCCACCGATCCTCGATCTGGGCGATCGGCTCCAGACTAAAGGCCGAAGCGGATTCGTGTGTGGCCACCAAGGCACTGTTCAGCGGCATAGCTAGATCATGCCCATCGTAACAGCGCGGCGCGCTTGGCTGTGGCTCGAGCCCGTCGAAGATCAAGTCTCCGTGGACGTCAGTCGTGAAGTTTAGACTTCCGAATCTGACCTGACGGCCAGGGGCGTAGCTTTCGATCTGCTCCAGATAGCCAAGCGAATTAGCCCGCAGTGCGGAGCCGCCGAATATGAAGATCTGTCCGGGGAGAAAAGTCTCACCCTGGACAGCGTTGTTGGTTGAAGATGCCATCGAGCCTATCTGTGACGACACAGAGGAACTCTCAATGAAAGCACCAATGTCGGTGTCAAAACCGGCAGACCTCGGGTAGGGTGTCCCGAACTGTGCGTCTAGGCGGATTGTAACAGGAGACGAGGGACACGATGTTTTACCCAGTTTCGGGCCCTCTTGATGGAGGTAAAACCCTACGTCCTGCTTGATTAATATTGATGATATGGGTAGTGCAAGAGTGGATCTACCACGAGATCAAGGAGGCTAAACCCTAAAGCTAGCCTATGGTATGATTGTTGTAATGTATGTTGTGTCCTACGGACTAAAGCCCTCCGGTTTATATAGACACCGCAGGAGGCTAGGGTTACACAGAGTCGGTTACAATGGTAGGAGATCTACATATCCGTATCGCCAAGCTTGCCTTCCACGCCAAGGAAAGTCTCATCCGGACACGGGACGGAGTCTTCAATCTTGTATCTTCGTAGTCTTGGAGTCCGGCGGACGATGATAGTCCGGCTGTCCGGACACCCCCTAGTCCAGGACTCCCTCAGCCCCCCTGACTGCTAGGACTCACCAGCTACATCTTCGCACGCAAAGGAAGTGCGTCCGAGAAAAAAATGATTCGCCCCTCTAACTACTGGGACCCACCAGCTACATTTTCGCACGCAAGGAACTGCCCGACAGTCGGAACCCGCCTGGTCGAAGCGTATGTAGTGTTGTCATTCTGGTCGTGAACATGTACGTACATATATACTGGTCGATGTAGAGGCGTGCACGTGTCGTAGTAGAGGCGCGTACGTGTCGTAGTAGAGGCACACACGTAGCATGTACACGTACGTACAATGGCCAGGGTGCAAGAAAGAAAATACGGCCACGTACGTACATACGGGAGGGGTCTCGAACGCCTACTCGCGCATACGTACATGGCTGGGTCGGAATGGAGAAACAGTGTCGTCGTCGTGTTCATGGGGAGGCAACGGAATGCGTCGTGTTCATCGGGAGGCAACGGAATGCGTCGTGTTCATGGGGAGGCAACGGAATGCGTCGTGTTCATGGGAAGGCAACGGAATGCGTCGTGTTCATCGGGAGGCAATGGAACGCGTGGGAGCCAACCGGCTTGGACAGAACAGGCAATGGAAACGAGGCCTGGCGTACCGCATAATGGAGGAAACAGACCTCCTACGTTCGGAACGGGGTCCTGTTGATCGGGAGGGGTGTGGCATACCGCAAAAAGGAGGAAACGGACCTCCTACGGTCGAAATGGGGGTCCTGTTGATCGGGAGGCGTGTGGCGTACCGCAAAACAGACGAAACGGACCTCCTACGGTCGAAACGGGGGTCTTTTTGATCGGGAGGGGTGTGGCGTACCGCAAAACGGACGAAACAGACTTGTGTTGGAGCGCTACGGTCGAAACGGGGGTCCTGTTCATCGGGAGGGGTGTGGCGTACCGCAAAACGGGACTCCACGGGATACTGTTCATCTCCACCGTCGACCTCCTCCAGCCCCAACGGGCTACCGTCGACCTCCTCCAGCCTCCACGGGCTCCTGTTCATCCAGCCTCCACCGCGCGCTACTCCACCGGCTACTGTTCAACCACCCCTCCACCGTCTACTGTTCATCTAGCCCTCCATCGTCTACTGTTCATCCAGCCCTCCACACCACAGGGTCCTGTTCAACCACCCCTCCACGGCCACCCCTCCACCATCTACTGTTCATCCAGCCCTCAACACCACGGGGTCATGTTCATCTAGAGGCAACGCCACCGCTCACTGTTCATCCAAACCCTCCCGCAACACTCACTGTTCATCCAATCGATCGGCTTCAGTTAGCAGCAGTAGCGAAGGAATCGCTCCATCGGGTTCAGTTAATAGCCATCGATCGATCGCTCGGGTTCAGTAATGCGTAGCCTGCAGTGCAATCGCTCGGGTTCAGTTAGAGCTCAACTCCTCACTCGGGTTCAGTTAGAGCCAACACCTCGCACGTGTACGAGAGAAACGCGCATCGCTCGGCCCCCGACCTCCCACCGTAACCGTCAACTCCCCGTAATTTTCCTCCCCATCGCTTCTACCATGGTTTTTTCCGTCATTGACGGCCCAAAGAATGTCATGCAGCTGCATCTCCGCCCCGCCCAGGACGAAAAGCCCATTTTCTGTCATGATTTTTTGTCATAGAAGTAGGAGCCCACCACATCTATGATGATAACGGGTTTTGTCACAATTATCATCATAGAAGTGTCATATGTATGACAGAAAAAAAATTGTTCGGCCCAAAATGTCATGGATGTGTCTTTTTTTGTAGTGCGGTCCCGAGACGACACATCACGGCTCCATCCACCACGGCATCGCCGGCCGCTTCCTCCGTGGTGTCGTTCCCTTGGCAGCGACGTCCACATCAGTAGGAGCTGCTGCTGCTTTAGCTCTCGGTCGTGCTGCTGCTCTGCTCTTGCTCTCGGTCCCCTGCCTAGTCTGCTCTTGCTCTTGCTCTTGCTCGCGCTGCTGCTCTCGCTCTTGCTCTTGCTTGTGATGCTGCTCCGATTTAGCTACAGTTTAGTCGACTGAATCGACTTTTGGATCAATCGATTTTCAGGGGGTGGGGGGCTCGCGGAGTTAAGGAAGAACCAGTCACAGCGGGCGGGGCTTGCCGCCGAAGTACCCCACTATCTATCTTAGGGTTCAGGTTGGGGGCGGTGGTCGCCGACGGTGGTGGGGCGGTGGCGTGGGGATTGCCGGAGAAAAAGCTCGGCACGGAGGGGCCTAAAGGGATGGCCGGGGCGGCGGTGGACCGGCGGTGGGGAGTGTTTTCGGGGCGGCTGTTTGGCCGGTGGTGGCTGGCGGCTCAGGGGGGTGGAGGTTGAAGATGAACTTCAAGCCCTTGATTTCGTATCCGACGGCTGCAAAATCAACTGACCATAGATGAAAAAGTCAGTCGACTGACGTGTAGCCTCACCTCTAGTGCGTTCAATTTCGACAGCAAAATTCAGTTTCAACAGTTAAGTTCAGTTTCGACAGTTAAGTTTAGAGAGAAGCGGCTGATGTATACATCTAGCACTTTGTGGTTATGTATTTTACGTCATCTATTGGAGATGCTATTAGAATTCCCCTCAGGTTGACGTTGTCTCTCTTGTCCTGCTTCAGCCTCGGCGTCGTACAACTCACCGGAGCTGCTCCAACAACAAAACCCTCCATCACAATGGAGCAGTACCTCGGGCTCCATCTCCAGACGCCTAAGATCTTCTTCCCCTCCTCCGACAGCCAAGTCAGCCGGATCATCCTCATCGGTTAACCCAATCACGTTCAGATCGACATGGCTTCGTAAAAGAGGTTGTACACTTCTTGTGGTTTGACTTAATCTCACCATACTTCTTTGCATCCTGTGATCTTCCAATTCTTGTGAACCAAACACCCAGATTGGCAGAAATCATGTGTTTTTAAATTCTCTGTTTTGCACGTGCATTCCTATCCTATTCCTGTCTATTTCCTATGCCTGCATTGTTAGAATCCTCAAATTCAAACAAGCCCTTACGCAATTACTTCTGTTATAGATATGTGTCAAAGAAAACCTTGTGTGGTTTGTCCTGCTCCTCAGTGCTGTGTTCCACCCCAGCTTAGCTGCTCCAATGACGGAAGGGTTCACCACAGCAGGGATCTGCTCTCCAGACTATCTTTTGCCGCCTCAGATCTTCTTCCCCGCCGCCGGCAGCCACGACAACTGCATTACCATCATCAACGGAGCAGATGACCTTGAGGACTACACGGGTCCGCAAGAGAGGTCGCACTCTTCCATGTCTGCTTATGTTATGCATCGCTTAATATGATGACATGCTACTTTATCGTCGTGTTCACCTATTAGACTCCGACTGAGGTTCAAACTTATGCTGAAACTTGAGTTTTTAAATGGTTGTGGGGTACATATTGGGGCAGCAATCAGTACTATATGTCTACTATCTGGTTAATCTCGGGTGTCTACTATGAGTTTCATGTTGGAGTGCAAACAAACATTAAAGGAACCATTATCTGTATTTTTTAACTAAAGCTATTATCTGCCTTCTATCATTGGTTTTGGGTCTATCCAAAGTTTTCTACCATCACTCTGGATTTGTGCATGCACTCCTTATGTCACATCCCTAGCTTCTGGCATTGCTCTAGGTTAGCTTCATGTGTGCATCATGTCTATATTTTTGAAACTTGAATTGAGGAATATTGGAAGCCTCAAAACCCTAAATAAAAGAGGGGCAAAAACCCTAGAAATCTCATTCATTGCTCCAAAAGGGCTCTTCATAAATGTTTGATAATTTTTGGTAAGGGTTCTGGTCCCAACCAAAATATTGAACATTTTTAAGGATTTATTTTTGGGACTTTGAATTTAAATCATTAGCTATTTGAATTTGAATTATATTCATATAATTAGAATATAATTTCAAATATCCCTGAAATATTTTATAAGCTTTTGGAAAAGTCCATCTAGCAATATAAAATATTCAGTGGAGTTTTGGCATTGTTTGAATTATTTTAAAATTCAAAACAGTGGCAAAATAATTTAAATAAAACAAAAACAGAAGAAAAATATAAAACAGAATAGAAACAGAAAGAGAGAGAGAGAGTAAGCTACCTGGCGCCTACCAAGCCCACCTGGGCCTCACCTGGCCGGCCCAGCCAGCAGCCCGGCCACCTGGCCAGCCCACCTCCCCCCCTTGTCCTCTTCTTCCTCTGCCAGTAGGCAGAGGCGAGGCGTGGCGCGCGCCCGAAGAGCTCCGGACACCTCCTGCTTCGCCGTGGCAGCCTCCCCGACTCCCTCGCGACGCCACGGAGACGCCTCGACCCCCTCGACCGCCTCTCTCTTCCCCTGGACCCCGTTCCCTCCTCTGCTTCCCTCCCGCGCACACCACCGAGCGGAGCTCGCCGTCATCGTCGCCGTACCCATGGCCACCGGCCACCCCTAGCCTCGCCGACGCCCCAGGAAGCTCCGCCGGTCCTCCCTCTGCCTCCCCACCGATCCACAGCCCTCCGGAAGCCCTGCATCGCCGCCATCGCCATCATCTTCTACCCCGGACCCGCCGGCCATCTTCGTCAAATTCGCCGGCTCCGGACCGTCCCCGACCTCGCCGAGCGTTCCCTCGCCATCCCCGTGAGTCCCTGCTACGTTTCCTCTCTCTCCCCGTTGGTTTTCCCGTGCAGTAGCCATGCTAGCCACCGTACCGAGCGCCGCCGTACGCCATGGACGCCGGGCATGGCACTGACGTGCTGTTGCGGCCAGTCCGACGAGCCTAGCATGCTCCTAGCTGCCCCAGGAGTCCGCATAGCCCCTCAGCCAGCCCCCTAGCGCTCCGTAACCTCGCTTCGCCCAAACCCGAGCTCCGGCAGCCGCCGCGGCCCCCACTCCGGCGAGCTCCGGCCACCCCGCGCCTCCCGCATGCCTCCTTTGGATGCGCGCAAGCAAGGGCAACCCTCTGGTGCCCTTGGCTTGGCCCAAAACCGCTCGCAGCGCCACTCCGGCGAGCTCCCGCCGCAGTTTTGGTCGTTGCCGGCCGAACTCCGGCGACTGCCGACGTGGCACGCCTAATTAGCACTAATGACGCCTAAACACCCCCCCACAGCCACTGACAGTGGGCCCCGTAGTGGGTCAAAGCCCGGGTCAACGCGGGATTAGCCCCTGTGTCACTGACGTGTGGACCCCACACGTCAGGTTTGACCCGAGCCGGCCCCTGTTGACTTGCTGACGTCATGCCAACGTCATGCTGACGCAGTAATGCTTTCTGGATTTAATTTAATTCTGAAATTCCAGAAAGTACCACAAACTTCAAAAATTCATAGAAATTCAACAGTAACTCCAAATTAAATAATTTATATATGAAAAATTATCAGAAAAATTCAAGGAATCCATCTGTACCATTTTCATGCATGTTAGAACAACTTATAGATGCTGTTTAGCACAAATCATATAAAGGGCATTTAAATAATCACATATGGAGTTTGAATTTGAATCTTGTATTCAAACCAACTTCATTTAATCTGTTGCTAGTTGCATTAGCCCAAAACACATTCATTTTGCCATGTCATGATCATGCATCATATTGTGCATTGCATTGATTGTGTTTTTCTGTGTTGCCGGTATTTGTCCCCTCTCGACAGACGCGATACCGATGATGTGATCGTTGACACTGATGAAGACTCAATGTTATCTTCAGAAGTGCCAGGCAAGCAAAACCCCCTTGTTCATTCCGATAAAATCCCACTCTCTCGCTCCTGCTCTCTTTTAATGCATTAGGACAACAACGATTCAACTGTTACTTGCTGCGGTAGCTGAACCCCTTTATCCTTTGCATGACCTGTCATTGCCACAGTAAATAGATGAAACCCACTAGCATGAGTAGGAGTTGTTTGAGCCCTTCTGTGCCTACTCATTCTTGCTTGTTTGTCATGCCTGCTACTGCTTAGAGTTGAGTCAGGTCTGATTCATCGGGGATGAATCAGAGGCGTGTGAACATGTCCTACTGTGTGTGAGCTAAGTGTGTGAACACGATTTGGCAAAGGTAGCGGTGAGCGGCCATGTAGGAGTACATAGTGGGTTGTCTCATTGCAGCCGTCCTCAGGAACTGAGTTCTGTGTTTGTGATCCATGATTCAGCTACTACCATACATTGGGCCCTGAAATATGACCCCGCTCGACTTCTTATTCACCCTAGTCCTCTGTCCAGGAGTTGCAAGTAGTTTCTGGTGTTTGTAGCTTACTGGAGGCCGTGGACAGCGCTGACCGTAGGGGTGGGCTGTGATGCGGTAGGTACGTGGCACGGTGTACCGGATGCCCGTTTGGTATCTCGGGAACCCTGTTCACATCGTTTGGGGCTGTGAGCGAAACTCCGGCCGGATCTCCTCCTGGATGGAACCCGAATAGGCGATAAACCTGGACTAGAGACTTGAGTGTTTAGGTAGGTCGTGGTCTACACCCACGTCGGTTTTCGCTTGAAGTCTGCCGAGCACATGTCGTGTGCAGACGCTAAGTGGTGGAAACATGTATGAAGAAGTACACCCCTGCAGGGTTAACATCATCTATTCGAATAGCCGTGTCCGCGGTAAAGGACTTCTGGGTTGCTTATATCAGTTCATAGACAAGTGAAAGTGGATACTCTAAAATACGCAAGATAAGTGTGAGTGCTATGGATGGCGTTCTCGTAGGGAGACGGGAGCGGATCCATAGTGGTGTATTGATATGGTGAATATGTGGACTCATGTGCGCCACCTCAAAAGAGTCGCTTGCAGTCGTAGTTTAGGATAGCCACCGAGTCAAAGCTGGCTTGCTGCAGTTAAACCCCACCATCCCCTTGTTGAAAATGATGCATATGTAGTTAGTTCTGATGTAAGTCTTGCTGGGTACCTTTGTACTCACGTTTGCCTATTTTATGTTTTTTGCAGAGAGATTTCGGTCTCACTAGTAGTTCCGCGTGGACTTCGACGTTTAGCTTGTTACCTCAGCTACGATCTTGTGCCCTCGGCAGGATCTGGTAGATAGTCAGGCTTCTCAGCCTTTTTCATTTATAGATGTCTGTACCCAGACATGATAGCTTCCGCTTGTGCTTGACTTGTATGCTCTGAGTGTTGGGTCATGAGACCATGTTTGTAATATCTCGCTCCTCGGAGCCTATTGATTAAATACTTGAGTCGTAGAGTCATGTTGTGATGCCATGTTGTATTTGCACATATCGAGCATATTGTGTGTATGTTATTGAAATGCTTGGTATGTGTGGGATCTGACCATCTAGTTGTTTACCTTTAGTAGCCTCTCTTACCGGGAAATGTCTCCTAGTGTTTCCATTGAGCCTTGGTAGCTTGCTACTGCTCCGGAACACTTAGGCTGGCCGGCATGTGTCCCCCTTCGTTCCTGTGTCTGTCCCTTCGGGGAAATGTCACGCGATGAATACCGGAGTCCTGTTAGCCCGCTACAGCCTGGTTCACCGGAGTCCTGCTAGCCCAGTGCTACAGCCTGGATTCACTCGCTGATGACCGACACGTTCGATGTTGGGTCATGGATGCCTGTCCCTGTAAGTCTGTGCCACTTTGGGTTTACGACTAGCCATGTCAGCCCGGGCTCCTTATCATATGGATGCTAGCGACACTGTCATATACGTGTGCCAAAAGGCGCAAACGGTCCCGGGCAAAGGTAAGGCGACACCCGTGGGAATACCGTGCGTGAGGCCGCAAAGTGATATGAGGTGTTACATGCTAGGTCGATGTGGCATTGAGTCGGGGTCCTGACAGCGTTGGTATCAGCCTGTCCCTGTAAGTCTGTGCCACTTTGGGTTTACGACTAGCCATGTCAGCCCGGGCTCCTTATCATATGGATGCTAGCGACACTGTCATATACGTGTGCCAAAAGGCGCAAACGGTCCCTGGCAAAGGTAAGGCGACACCCGTGGGAATACCGTGCGTGAGGCCGCAAAGTGATATGAGGTGTTACATGCTAGGTCGATGTGGCATTGAGTCGGGGTCCTGACAGCGTTGGTATCAGAGCCTGACTGCCTGTAGGATTACCAAGCCAAACTGGTCGAAGTTGAGTCTAGAAATTCTTAGTTATGTAAGGGAATTGATTGTGGGATGGAACGTAAGGCTCCTTTTACTCCTTATACCTCATGGCCTTCTGATCTGAGTCATCATCTTCTCTTCTACGGGGATTAAGAACTAGGCTATCTCTTCTTCTATCAGGATCACGTGTTACTAATCCGTAGACTTATAAGATTTTTGGATTTAAGCCTCTGTTCAGTTTTTACTGCTTCCGTATGTTAATTGTTGATCTCGAAACCGTGATATTGTGCTTCTGAGTGGTTATGCCACCATTTTTTGTGAATGTCTCAAATCTTTTCTGAGCATTTACAGCCGTTATGCTGTCCGAGTCATCCCAGGTTTCTAATTAGTCTGATGCATTTGCAAATCCTTTCTTTCCATTTCAATGTTCCCATGGGCCAGATTAACCACACTAATCAGTGAGTTGAGGTACTCCGTTACCTTGACATTATGTTGGAGTTACTATTATGGCCCTAGGTGTTTAGGGAGTCACCTAGTAATTTAGCAATGTTTTGTGTTCCCAGTGTGAGATTCTGGCCTTTATTCTTGAAGGCATTCCGTGATGCTACTTAGTAATAGGTATTCTGTTCCTGGGTTCTTGAACCCGAGATTCACTCTACCTACTTTATGTTGATAGTAATTGCTAGCGCCTGTAGGTTATTAGCAACCTTTGCGATAGTCCTTGAGGTCCGTGGTATATCGTTCTTCCAAATACCATGAACCATTCTTGGCAAGAGTTCTTCTGAACCAAAAGATGGCAACAAGAGTGCTCTCGATGAGTTCTCCATGCTATATTGTGACTCTGCCAGCTCAACCTTTCTGCATGGGTTATCCGGAAGAATTATGTTGAACTTGGTTCGACATACTAATCTATGCATCCACAACTCAGAAAGTTATATGTTCCTTTGAGTTGTCCCTCTTTAGTTGTCTACTGACCTTCGTCTATCAATTGATAGTCAAGATTATATGTGCATTCGTTCATCGATGCCTATTACTCTTGTGGTCTGTCAAGCCATTCCGTCCTGAATGACTAGGAGAAACAAACTCCAGTACCTCATCCATATTTAGGATTGGGTCAAAGTAGTTGTGTTCCGCAGATCAAGTTACAATCCAGCTTCTGGTCTGCTCTACCCTGAAGTATTACCTTCTTTATGACAGGAATTTCATGAGAATTGCACCACCTTTTGTGAATTCTTGACATAGTGATACTTCTCGCCATCCTTTTTCATTCCTCGGTTCCGTGTTGATGCAACCGGAATACCGACAAATGAATTGTGATGTGTGAAATCAATACTCCTAGCAACCTCGTTGCTTGGTAGTTAAAGGATAATAATTTTATTCTTAGTATGTTGGTTATTGAATCACCATTCTAAGATTGATCGTGCTACCTAGTCCTTATTTCCTGGTGCACTCTTTGATTGATGAGTTAGGATTTGTCAAGTCCTCGCTCATTTGATCATATCATCTTGCCCTGAAAAGCAAGATTGTTCTCGAGCTTAGTAACATATCGGTGGTTCGTGATTTTCCGAAGATCTTCTCGGGAGTATTACCAGGTTGTCACCTGACCGCTATGTTGAGCTCGTGATCAAGTTGGTTTCTTGTAAACCACCCTTTCTCCAAGAATCGGTGTTAGATATCCCTGAGCTAGTTGGTTAAGCTAGACAACAACTTGGAGAGTTGGAAGATAAAAGCTTGCCTGACTTAGTTCGTTCCAAAGGGATATTCTTGTGTGGTGTGTGTAGAAGAAAGATGATATCTTCATCGATTGGTCCTTGTGATAAATTGTTGGATCTATTATCTTACCCAAACCTTTGATTGAGTATGGGCTATCGTCAAATCAAATCAGAACCAACGATATTCGTAATGATGTCTTACTCGTGGTTTTTCCTCGAGCATACACCATTTTATCTTTTGGATCTGACCAATGCTATCACTTGTTTACTTAACTATGGAATTTCTTTTAAAAGGAAACCCGGATGAATTGTTGTTGAGCCCATTGACAACGTCCTTATCTTCTCCATGATTTTGTTGAACATTAAGCTAGTGTTGGAAACTTTTGAAGACATTTTCTTCATGCTAGCTCATGAAGTATTTGTTTGACGAAAAGAGTGACTTCCTTTTATACACGTGCATTTGGTGAAAGTTGCCGCCGTGAATTTGAGAAAGTTAGTTTTGCTTCCTCTGGAATCATCCCAAGTCAGTCATGCATACGTGCGAAGTATTCTGTGGTCTGGAGATTTGCAACCTCCATTCTATATGTATATCCTAGCACACCAAGCCACTGATTGAGTTGTTCAAAGATAAAGGAGTCTGTCCAAGGTGAACTCTTTGGACTTCCACGCGTGGAGACTTCGATGTCATTAATGATGGTTCCCCCTCCTGAACTCGGTAGTGTTTTATTATAAGACTACTTTGTGGTCATGCTTGTCTTGGACATCATGTTCACATGTTGTAGCAGAATCAGCTCATGTTTTGGAGCTTACTATCGTAGTTCATTCCCCGAGAATCTCGCAGTGTTGTCTCGTCGAATTGTGTTGCAAACTTTCATTTTCTTCCTAGACTCGATGAGTCTGGAATATCCTGACACCAACCAGATCTGAATCTCAGGCAGATATGATGGTTTGGAACATCTCCCAAGAACTATAATATTGGTCTCTCGATAACCGGTAAGGTGGATGTCGTGGCCAACACACCCAGCCGAAAGACCTATTATTGTAGTATCTTGATTGAAGAAGTTGGCCACCTCCCCATAGGGATTTCGTAGGATTTACTCCCTAGTTGCCCCTATGGATTTTGAGATCCCGAAGTCCGACCTTTTACTTGATGTTCTAGATATCAAACCATATCTATGAATGGGTTACGCTAGCACATCAAGGAGAACATTAGAAGCGGAGTGCTAAATGTCTCTCGGTCGATCATCCAGATTTTGTTTCCTTGGCCTGGCCAAGGTGAAATCTAAGAAGGTGTTATCTTCCTTTGCATCGGCATCTTCCACCGGTATTCATCATGGTAGTAAGTTGTGTTGCCAGAATCCTTGACACGGATATTGGTAAAACCTTGATGATTATGGAAATGCTCAAGTTCTTGAGAGCACGCACAAGCGTTAGGTGTTACCATCGGCACTAGCTAGGTTTGCTCTCAACTTCCTCGGTTATGCTATAACTTCTCAACAGTGGATTCACTCTTTATTGTTGGGTTCTTCCCCAGTTACCAGAATCATTCCCAGCATTTGCATTTTGTTCCCAGCTTGCACCACCAATGTGCCATTCTACCATGGGTCTCTTCCATTCCCGGTGATAAGCAAGTTCATCCATTACGTTGTCTTCAACAAGGTAATCCACATCATCCAAGTCCGAGTATGCCATTCTACCGACCCCCTCCAAATGATCGCTTGTGATTGCCTTAGGCTGGTTTAAAGAGTTTCAATGATCTCTGAATCAAAAGTAATTCTTTTTGCCACTTAAGGGGATATTTCTATGAGTCACCTTCCCTAAGGTGCATCATTATGGTGTCATGACAACTTAACTCCTCGCTACATTGACAATCGTTTACCACCTTTTTAAGTGTGGAATTGTTGTCTATCTAGTGAACCTTCGTCATCCGTTTCTTTCCACCCCTCTCGATGTGTATCTCGTGTCTCAACCCGAGAGATGGTCCTATGTCTCATTCCATGAGTTGTTCGATCTTCGAGAAGACCGATCCTTCCAGAGTTTCTTTTCCTCTTCGTGCCATGATTAGCTGGAATTCTCAGAGCAAGACGACAAGACAATGATGGTGAATGAATCAACGTTCAACTGAAGTGCAACCTGGATCGTGAGGAGTGTACTAGTTTACGTTTCCCCTTCATCCTACCCTACGCTTGAATCTCGAGACGAGATTCTTGCTTAGTGGGGGTGAGTTGTCACATCCCTAGCTTCTGGCATTGCTCTATGTTAGCTTCATGTGTGCATCATGTCTATATTTTTGAAACTTGAATTGAGGAATATTGGAAGCCTCAAAACCCTAAATAAAAGAGGGGCAAAAACCCTAGAAATCTCATTCATTGCTCCAAAAGGGCTCTTCATAAATGTTTGATAATTTTTGGTAAGGGTTCTGGTCCCAACCAAAATATTGAACATTTTTAAGGATTTATTTTTGGGACTTTGAATTTAAATCATTAGCTATTTGAATTTGAATTATATTCATATAATTAGAATATAATTTCAAATATCCCTGAAATATTTTATAAGCTTTTGGAAAAGTCCATCTAGCAATATAAAATATTCAGTGGAGTTTTGGCATTGTTTGAATTATTTTAAAATTCAAAACAGTGGCAAAATAATTTAAATAAAACAAAAACAGAAGAAAAATATAAAACAGAATAGAAACAGAAAGAGAGAGAGAGAGTAAGCTACCTGGCGCCTACCAAGCCCACCTGGGCCTCACCTGGCCGGCCCAGCCAGCAGCCCGGCCACCTGGCCAGCCCACCTCCCCCCTTGTCCTCTTCTTCCTCTGCCAGTAGGCAGAGGCGAGGCGTGGCGCGTGCCCGAAGAGCTCCGGCCACCTCCTGCTTCACCGTGGCAGCCTCCCCGAATCCCTCGCGACGCCACGGAGACGCCTCGCCCCCCTCGACCGCCTCTCTCTTCCCCTGGACCCCGTTCCCTCCTCTGCTTCCCTCCCGCGCACACCACCGAGCGGAGCTCGCCGTCATCGTCGCCGTACCCATGGCCACCGGCCACCCCTAGCCTCGCCGACGCCCCAGGAAGCTCCGCCGGTCCTCCCTCTGCCTCCCCACCGATCCACAGCCCTCCGGAAGCCCTGCATCACCGCCATCGCCATCGTCTTCTACCCCGGACCCGCCGGCCATCTTCATCAAATTCGCCGGCTCCGGACCGTCCCCGACCTCGCCGAGCGTTCCCTCGCCATCCCCGTGAGTCCCTGCTACGTTTCCTCTCTCTCCCCGTTGGTTTTCCCGTGCAGTAGCCATGCTAGCCACCGTACCGAGCGCCGCCGTCCGCCATGGACGCCGGGCATGGCACTGACGTGCTGTTGCGGCCAGTCCGACGAGCCTAGCGTGCTCCTAGCTGCCCCAGGAGTCCGCATAGCCCCTCAGCCAGCCCCCTAGCGCTCCGTAACCTCGCTCCGCCCAAACCCGAGCTCCGGCAGCCGCCGCGGCCCCCACTCCGGCGAGCTCCGGCCACCCCGCGCCTCCCGCATGCCTCCTTTGGATGCGCGCAAGCAAGGGCAACCCTCTGGTGCCCTTGGCTTGGCCCAAAACCGCTTGCAGCGCCACTCCGGCGAGCTCCCGCCGCAGTTTTGGTCGTCGCCGGCCGAACTCCGGCGACTGCCGACGTGGCACGCCTAATTAGCACTAATGAAGCCTAAACACCCCCCCACAGCCACTGACAGTGGGCCCCGTAGTGGGTCAAAGCCAGGGTCAACACGGGATTAGCCCCTATGTCACTGACGTGTGGACCCCACACGTCAGGTTTGACCCGAGCCGGCCCCTGTTGACTTGCTCACGTCATGCCAACGTCATGCTGACGCAGTAATGCTTTCTGGATTTAATTTAATTCTGGAATTCCAGAAAGTACCACAAACTTCAAAAATTCATAGAAATTCAACAGTAACTCCAAATTAAATAATTTATATATGAAAAATTATCAGAAAAATTCAAGGAATCCATCTGTACCATTTTCATGCATGTTAGAACAACTTATAGATGCTGTTTAGCACAAATCATATAAAGGGCATTTAAATAATCACATATGGAGTTTGAATTTGAATCTTGTATTCAAACCAACTTCATTTAATCTGTTGCTAGTTGCATTCGCCCAAAACACATTCATTTTGCCATGTCATGATCATGCATCATATTGTGCATTGCATTGATTGTGTTTTTCTGTGTTGCCGGTATTTGTCCCCTCTCGACAGACGCGATACCGATGATGTGATCGTTGACACTGATGAAGACTCAATGTTATCTTCAGAAGTGCCAGGCAAGCAAAACCCCCTTGTTCATTCCGATAAAATCCCACTCTCTCGCTCCTGCTCTCTTTTAATGCATTAGGACAACAACGATTCAACTGTTACTTGCTGCGGTAGCTGAACCCCTTTATCCTTTGCATGACCTGTCATTGCCATAGTAAATAGATGAAACCCACTAGCATGAGTAGGAGTTGTTTGAGCCCTTCTGTGCCTACTCATTCTTGCTTGTTTGTCATGCCTGCTACTGCTTAGAGTTGAGTCAGGTCTGATTCATCGGGGATGAATCAGAGGCGTGTGAACATGTCCTACTGTGTGTGAGCTAAGTGTGTGAACACGATTTGGTAAAGGTAGCGGTGAGAGGCCATGTAGGAGTACATGGTGGGTTGTCTCATTGCAGCCGTCCTCAGGAACTGAGTTCTGTGTTGTGATCCATGATTCAGCTACTACCATACATTGGGCCCTGAAATATGACCCCGCTCGACTTCTTATTCACTCTAGTCCTCTGTCCAGGAGTTGCAAGTAGTTTCTGGTGTTTGTAGCTTACTGGAGGCCGTGGACAGCGCTGACCGTAGGGGTGGGCTGTGATGCGGTAGGTACGTGGCACGGTGTACCGGATGCCCGTTTGGTATCTCGGGAACCCTGTTCACATCGTTTGGGGCTGTGAGCGAAACTCCGGCCGGATCTCCTCATGGATGGAACCCGAATAGGCGATAAACCTGGACTAGAGACTTGAGTGTTTAGGTAGGTCGTGGTCTACACCCACGTCGGTTTTTGCTTGAAGTCTGCCGAGCACATGTCGTGTGCAGACGCTAAGTGGTGGAAACATGTATGAAGAAGTACACCCCTGCAGGGTTAACATCATCTATTCGAATAGCCGTGTCCGCGGTAAAGGACTTCTGGGTTGCTTATATCAGTTCATAGACAAGTGAAAGTGGATACTCTAAAATACGCAA
The DNA here is from genome assembly GCF_018294505.1 of Triticum aestivum. NCBI lineage: Eukaryota > Viridiplantae > Streptophyta > Magnoliopsida > Poales > Poaceae > Triticum > Triticum aestivum. Next base: position 94,787,517 of record NC_057801.1, read on the forward strand.
GATAAGTGTGAGTGCTATGGATGGCGTTCTCGTAGGGAGACGGGAGCGGATCCATAGTGGTGTATTGATATGGTGAATATGTGGACTCGTGTGCGCCACCTCAAAAGAGTCGCTTGCAGTCGTAGTTTAGGATAGCCACCGAGTCAAAGATGGCTTGCTGCAGTTAAACCCCACCATCCCCTTGTTGAAAATGATGCATATGTAGTTAGTTCTGATGTAAGTCTTGCTGGGTACCTTTGTACTCACGTTTGCCTATTTTATGTTTTTTGCAGAGAGATTTCGGTCTCACTAGTAGTTCCGCTTGGACTTCGACGTTTAGCTTGTTACCTCAGCTACGATCTTGTGCCCTCGGCAGGATCTGGTAGATAGTCAGGCTTCTCAGCCTTTTTCATTTATAGATGTCTGTACCCAGACATGATAGCTTCCGCTTGTGCTTGACTTGTATGCTCTGAGTGTTGGGTCATGAGACCATGTTTGTAATATCTCGCTCCTCGGAGCCTATTGATTAAATACTTGAGTCGTAGAGTCATGTTGTGATGCCATGTTGTATTTGCACATATCGAGCATATTGTGTATGTTATTGAAATGCTTGGTATGTGTGGGATCTGACCATCTAGTTGTTTACCTTTAGTAGCCTCTCTTACCGGGAAATGTCTCCTAGTGTTTCCATTGAGCCTTGGTAGCTTGCTACTGCTCCGGAACACTTAGGCTGGCCGGCATGTGTCCCCCTTCGTTCCTGTGTCTGTCCCTTCGGGGAAATGTCACGCGATGAATACCGGAGTCCTGTTAGCCCGCTACAGCCCGGTTCACCGGAGTCCTGCTAGCCCAGTGCTACAGCCTGGATTCACTCGCTGATGACCGACACGTTCGATGCTGGGTCATGGATGCCTGTCCCTGTAAGTCTGTGCCACTTTGGGTTTACGACTAGCCAAGTCAGCCCGGGCTCCTTATCATATGGATGCTAACGACACTGTCATATACGTGTGCCAAAAGGCGCAAACGGTCCCGGGCAAAGGTAAGGCGACACCCGTGGGAATACCGTGCGTGAGACCGCAAAGTAATATGAGGTGTTACATGCTAGGTCGATGTGGCATTGAGTCGGGGTCCTGACACCTTACATAATCTCACTATGTTTTATTCCTATGCATGTCAGTTATTGAACACAATGGAACTGAACACGTAGAGCAAAAGAGATGAGCCTTGCATGGCAATAAAATTTCATGCAGACGTCGCTCCATGGTGGGCGCAAAGGCAGCCCCCGTCCACTTATTTCGGATCGTAATCAAGAGGAAGATAACTGTTCTGAGGGTGATTCAGAAGCAGAAGACCACTCCTATTTACCCCATGAGGTCTTTGCTCTAACTTGGCATGCTGATGTTGGTTATATCATGCATATGGTGCCTTGCATTGCTTACTTTATACATCAAATATGTCAACTGCTTAGTTTAGACATGCTTTGTGTGAATGCCATATGTTTAGTTTATTCATCATTTATGTGAATTGTGCAATGCCATCTTGTTTAGCTAGACATCATATATGTTAATTTTGCAATGCCATCCTGCTTAGCTAGTCATCTTATATGTGAATTATATCAGGCCATCGTTTTTTCGTTACGTTTTACATTTGTCAACAATGTTAGTTCATTCAACTACTCTTCGTGTGCATCAGCCATTTGACATGGTGATGGAAAATTCTGGAGTGAAAACAAGGTCTTCAGAGCAGACTATGCTATCTGACGAAGTGCATATCTCGCTGGTTACGGATAGCTCCTCAGAGGAGGATTCAGAGAGAGTTGACCAGTCCTATTCCCCCCCTCGAGGTGCATGCTCTAACTTGGCAGGGTTATGTTGCTCATATCGTGCGTATGGTATCTTGCATTGCTATGTCATTTGCTTAGTTTAGACATGATTTGTGTGAATGCCACCTGTTTAGTGTCTAATTACCATATATGTGAATTATGCAATGCCATCTTTTTGCAAGACATTATATATGTGAATTATGCAATGCTATCTTGTTGCAAGGCATTATATATGTGAATTATGCAATGGCATGCTATTTAGCCAAGCGTCATATATGTGAATTATATCATGCCATCATTTTTTTTGTATTTCTCATTGCTTTTGTCGACAATGTTTGTATATTCAACTGCTCTTCCTGTGCATCAACCATTTGAATTGGTGATGGAGAAATCTGGAGTGAAAACAAGGTCTTTAGAGCAGACAATGCTACATGGTGAAGCATATACGTTGCTGGTTACAGATAGCTCTTCAGAGGAGGATTTAGAGGCAGATGACCAGTCGTATTATCCCCCTGAGGTGTATGCTCAAACTTGGCAGGGTTATATTACTCATATCATGCATATGTTGTATTGCAATGCTTAGTTTTTACATCATATACACGATGTTGAATGCCATCTCCTTAGTTGACACATCATATATGCGATTGCCCTCTGCTCACTTCCTTAGTATATAAATCATATATTTGAATTATATCATGCCATGATGTTTACATAGATAGCATGTATCTGAATTATGGCATGCCAACCCATTTTCTAAAGACATAATATAGTTATATCATCTCATCCTGTTCACATAGTCATCATATTTTGAATTATGTCATTCTATCCGTGAATTATATCATGCAATCATGTTTCCATCGACGGCATGTTTGTCATTTATGGCATGCCAACCACTTTAATAGACACATCGTATAGTTATATCATGTCATCTTGTTTACATAGTCATCATATTTTGAAGTATGTCATTCTATCCTGTTTAGTTAGCCATCATACATGTGAAATTGTGTCATGCTATACTGTTTAATTAGCCATCATATATTTGAAATTATGTCCTACTATTCTGTTTGGTTAGACAACATAAATGTGAATTATTTCATGCCCTGTTTTCTTCCCTACTATCCATTGCACCTGTCTATGTTGCAATGTCTGTCCATTCAATTACTTTTCTTGTTTATCAGCCATTTCAATTGGAGGGGGTGATGGCAGTATCTGTGGTAGTAAAAACACGGTCTTCAGAAAAGATCGTGCTACCTGTCGATGGAGATAGAACCACGGTTGTACTTTCCCAAGAACCAGCCCCACAACACATAACCCAGACTCACGCAGATTGTACCCCTACCCAGTTGGACAGAGAACCAGCTACACCCCTTCTAACCCCAACCCCAGCAGATAGTAACCCAGTTCCCATTGACACAGCACCGTCTCCACCACAGAGCACCCAAACACGAGAAGTTAGTAAGGCAACTACAGTGCCCAAAGCATGAGGACCACCACTCCAAACCCCAAGTCAATGCTTAAAGCAGAAGAAGAATTGTTCTCATGTCAGGTTCCATAGCTATGGTTCATACTACTTTGCTCTTGCATCACTGTATTTACTCATACCAACTAATTTCAAATTTGAAGGATGCAACTGAAACTCCAATGGCGCAACAGGTATGTTTTAAACTTGTTTCTTTAACGTGTTTGCTGTTGTAACTTGTTGTATGTTGATTTCAGTTTCAATTGAATAAACAGTTATGTTCTCATGCCATGCACATTACAAGTGTTGTTATTGTTGTGTAGTTTCCCACACTTATATTCTGTCTATGCTGCTTTGTCTTAAATAGATACGATTCAAACTATATCTATCTTGATTTGGCAACATAAACTAGAATGATATAGACCATATAGTGACCATACTACATAGATATATGTTTGTTTCATGTTGTTATCCTATCCACCTTACTACTGAACTGGTTTACCAAAATGAGTTTCATATACTACATTGTAAACATGTGATGTGTTTGTTTGTTTCTCCTTTAGAACACGGATAAAATATTGGAGAAGAGTACCCCGTTATGCAATGGTAAAGGAAGTAATGTAGATCAGGTTCAAGATAGTGAGACATCCCTGTTGTTCTCCAAGAAAGTTGATAAAAACTATATTGAAGACACCGAGACAACCCCAAAGTCCTGTCTTGATGTAGTGTTCGAGTTACTCGCTACTACTACTGGCACCAGCTCTTCGTATTCGCTGCCTGAATCAGTTCGGCTTCTTGAGTCTTAATTTCAAGTTGAAAGACATCGATCAGATGTTATGCGACAGGAAGCCAAAGGACTGAGGAAGTCCCTGCAGAATTCAGATGCATAGTTTCTGGTGCAACAGCAAGTGTTGGAGGATTTAAGTGCCAAACAAGAGAAAGTTAATAAGCTTGCTAAGAATCTTGCCAGCATTATGGGTACCCAGGATATTGTTTCTTGAGCTCTTCTGAAGTGGTTTCAATTCCGGACTTGTTTTGCTGCGGTCTTTATATGCTGCTTTGTTCCCTATATTTACACTGGTGGCGAACTTTGATGCCCAGTTGATGTAATATGTGTAATAGCCGTGATAGCCTAGAGTAAGTTCCTTGCTTATTTATTTCTGTTGTCTTGTTTATTTGTTTTCTTGTAGTCAGTGCAGTTCTTTTTCGCGGTTTGCTAGTGGCCGAAATAACCTATTTTTTTAAACTAGGCCACATTAAGAATGGGCTACATATTTACTATAGGCCTCCTACGGGTCGTAGAAACAATGGGCCTTCTAAGGGCCATAGACAAAATGGGCCTTCTACGGGGCGTAGACACAATGGGCCTTCTACGGGCCGTATCATCAATGGGCCTTCTATGGGCCGTATGATCGGTTGGCCAAACATGGGCCAATAATAGACCACATTAAGGCCGTAAATGGGCTAGAGTTGAAATCGTGCGTTCATGGGCTGACCATAACGGGCCGTCGTTAATAGGCCGTATTTGATGATGCTATGAAAATGGCCCAACGTATTAACGGGCCACAAACGGGCCGACTGTAACCACGGGCTGTATTTGGCCAATAAGCTAAAAATGATAGTAGCGGGCCGAAAGTAAACGAATGTTGGAAATGAGCCCAAGAATAAATGGGCCCTAAGAAGGCCGAAATATAACCTGGGCTGGAAACGGCCCAACGGAATAATAGGCCATTAATGGGTATAAAGTGATACACTGTTCGTTACGAGCCAGTTTTACCACGGGCCGTTAATGGGCCGAGGGTTACTAAGGGCCTCATATGGACCAAAAGACGTCACGGGCCATACATGGGCCGGAAGTAAAAATGGGCTGGAATTATATTGGACTGCCCAGATGACGCTACTGTGCCTAATTCGGATAGGCCGTAAATGGGCCCTGGGTTAGCGGGTTGTAAATGTTCTATATGCGAACAGGCCGTTAATAGGCTTGCCGTGGGTCGGCCCGCCACCTTTTGACAAAGTCAAACGGGTCGGCCTTTTCATAGGAATGGGCCTCTGTTGGGCCGTGCCATGTGTCGACGTATCATAGGCGCTTTGGGTCCAATGAGTGGATGACGTCTGTCCCAACGGTGAGCTGACACGTGTTTCCTCCAGCCAATGATGATTTTACACATGGAAAATCCCCATTGGTCGGGGCTATTAACGGGTTATCGGATCCAAAACCGGACCGATAGCTTAACAGCGTTCCGTTACAGTGGATGCCACATGTAGGTCACCCTTGACGAAAGCACTTCTATGACACGCAATTTATCGTCATGGAAGTGGACACTTCCATGATGATAATTTTGGTAATGTCATGGAACACTTCTACGACAGCACAGGTATGACTATCTTGACTCTGTCATAAATTTGTCATGGATGTACATGCATGACAGAAAACGTGACCTACTATGACAAACATGTATCAACATGGAAGTGTCTTTTTTTGTAGTGTTACTTGGCATGGAAGGCAAGCTTGGCAACCGACTATGTAGATTCCCTCTAATGTAACCGACTCCATGTAACCCTAGATCTCTCCGGTGTCTATATAAACCGGAGAGCATAGTCCGGATCGGGAGAGACTCATTACCATATTCACATAGGCTAGACTTCTAGGGTTTAGCCATTATGATCTCGTGGTAGATCAACTCTTGTAACACTCATATTCATCAAGATCAATCAAGCAGGAAGTAGGGTATTACCTCCATAGAGAGGGCCCGAACCTGGGTAAACATCGTGTCCCCCGTCTCCTGTTACCATGGATCCTAGACGCACAGTTCGGGACCCCCTACCCGAGATCCGCCGGTTTTGACACCGACATTGGTGCTTTCATTGAGAGTTCCACTGTGCCGTCGCCAAGAGGGTTGATGGCTCGCCTTATTCTCAAGGATAATATCATCTTCGGAGGAGCCCTGGCCCCAGGCCAAACCCTTCGGCTGGGCGGCTTCGTCATGACCGCCGGGTCGGCCCTTAAGCCGACGATGACCTCTCAAGTCATCGAAAATAGCCACCGCGTTGATCCCGAATACTCCACCCAGATGGATCCAACGGAGTTATCGTCATTGAACGAACTCCTGGATCGCATGGCCGCCTTGGGGGTTGCTACAGACTATGATTGGGTTGCGCTTAAACCCGACCAGCGAGAAATTAAAACTCCGGCGATCACCCACCTGATAGCAGTAGTCGAGGAGCGAAGCAACTCTTCTACTATATTGAAGATGAACTATGTTCGGATCTCCGATCTTGAAAGGCCGGATATTCTCCGGCAGAAAGGCATGTCCCGTCCCCCGAACATGGAGTCGAACGTTGAGCCTAAAAAATCAGTCGATATCCCGGAGCCCGAACTGCCAGGTCCGGTAGATCTTTAAACTCCGGATCCAAAAGCGGGTCAGGGTTCGGATTTCGTTCCACCCACCCACCCGGACATAGATGCTCTCATAAGCATCAAACAACAGTCTTAGGAAACGGCCCACCACTTCTGGGCCAGATTCCTCCTTGTCAAAGATAAGGTGAAAGATTACCGTGACGAAGACGCGATAGCAGCATTCTGCAACAACTACGCGGATGAAGGTATCCTCAATGCCATCAACAGCCGCCGGATACTAGTTCGCTGACTTAGCAACTATCGTACAGAAGTACAGCATGATGGAAAGTGCCTGGAAAACTCAGGCAGCTCGCTGGGAACCGTCGATCCCAACCCAACTCATCCTATAGGCGAAGAGGACGCACCTGCATGGCACGCCCTGCCAAACAGTCAAAAACATAAACCCATCACGCTGCACGGCACCATTCTGGAGGGATGGCTCAATGGCCCATGCAAAATACACACAACGCCGGATACCGTGGCAACCCACAGCCTTAGAGCATGTTGGATACTTCGGCAGGTGGCCAAGAGCGGCGAGGACATCCTTATCAAGGACACCCCAGAACAGCACCCTCTAGCAAACGAGGACACTAGAGTATTGATAGTCTTCGAGACATTCGCTTCAAACAATAAGCGTAAAAGGGCACTGCATGATCTTGCCGAAGTTTGCAAGGTCGCTGCAATAGACTCTAGGAATGACACGGCCATAACCTTTAATGCCAGTGACGAACCCAAATACAGAACAGTCTGAGCGCCAGCTGCATTAGTCCTCAGTCCCACTGTGGACGGTTTTCGACTTACAAAAGTCCTCATGGACGACAGCAACGGACTAAACCTCATTTACGAGGACACGCTCCACAAGATGGAAATAGACAGGAGCCGCATCGAGAAAAGCAGCACAACCTTTCGAGGTATCATTCCCAGTCGGGAAGCGCGGTGTGCGAAAAAAATTACACTTGATGTGGTATTCAGCACGCTGGAGAATTTTCAGTCCGAAGAAATAACTTTCCAGGTGGCCCCTTTTAACAGTGGATACCACGCCCTATTAGGGCGAGAGGCCTTCATGCGCTTTCAAGCCATACCTGATTATGGGTATATGAAGCTAAAAATGCCCGGGCCTAACGGAATAATCACCCTCATCAGCGATCCGGATATAGCACACCGCGCCGAGAACAAAACCGCATCCTTGGCCCTCGAGGAATTATCTGAGGCCCTTGCGGCTAAAGAACTAACCGCACTACGCTCCACTTTGGATAGAGATGATGTTATCCCGGACAAACGACCCAAATCTACTTCCTTCAAGCCAGCAAAAGAAACAGTCAAATTTCAGGTCCATCCAACAGACCCGAAGAAGACAGCCTCTATTGGAGCACAACTCAGCCCCACAGTCGACACAACACTGCGAGATTTCTTGCGTGAAAACTGGGATATATTCGCCTGGCACCCCTCAGATATGCCAGGAATCCCGCGCGAGTTAGCCGAACACAACCTCAACATACTAAAGGGATATAAGCCGGTCAAACAAACACTACGGCGCTTTTCCGAACCCAAATGACAAGCTATGGAGGGGGGGGGATCTAGCCAAACTCACCGAGGCCGGATTCATCAAAGATATTAAACATCCGGAATTGATGACAAACTTGGTAATGGTACCAAAGAAGGATAAATCCTGGCACCTATGCATTGATTTCAAAGACTTTAATAAGGCTTGCCCTAAGGATCCGTTCCCCCTTCCTCGCATTGATCGAGTCATTGACGCTACCGCAGGACACGACTCACTGTGCTTCCTTGATGCATATTCCGCATACCATCAAATCAAAATGAAGGAGTCCGATCAAGCCGCAACAACATTCATTACACCATACGGGCCGTTTTGCTTCAACACCATGCCTTTCGGGCTCAAGAACGCCGGCGCCCCCTACCAGCGCATGTGTAACGCCCCGGATTCGATGCGCCAGGTGTCTTCCAGTTATTCGCCGTCGTTGCCATGTCATTTGCTTGCGTGTTGCACTTTGTCATGTCATCATATGCATTTCATATCATGTCATCATGTGCAGTTCATTTTGCATACGTGTTCGTCTCATGCATCTAAGGCTTTTCCCCGTTGTCCGTTTTGCAATCCGGCACTCCAATGCCCTCCGGTGTCCCCCTTTTGTCTCCTGTTGTGAGTGGGTATTAAACGTTCTCGGAATGGACCGAGGCTTGCCAAGTGGCCTTGGTATAGCACCGGTAGACCGCCTGTCAAGTTTCGTGCCATTTGGAGTTCGTTTGGTACTCCAACGGTTAACCGGGTAACCGTGAAGCCCTCTTTTGTTGCAGCCCAACACCCCTTCCAAAGTGGCACAAAACCCATCTAACTCCCCTCCATGCTCTCGGTCGTTCGATCACGATCGCGTGGCCGAAAACCGCACCTCATTTGGACTCTCCTAGCTCCCTCTACCTATATATATGTGCGCCTCTCCTCTAATCCCGGGTCCAAACCCTAGCCCCGCTCCCCTCGCGCCGCCGGACACGTCCGGCCGCAGCCGGACACGTCCGCCCAGCCCCCCCCGTCCAACCAGATCCGGCCACGTGGCCTTGCCGCCGACCCACCGCCGCCGGCCCGCGCGAGCCCATCGCGGGACCGCCCGGCCCGACCGCGCGCCGCCGCCCGCCCGCGGGTGCCCCCGCGTCCGCCGCCGCCGCCGGAACTGCCCCGGTCGCCGCCCGCCTCGCGCCGCGTGCCCGCCGGACGCTCCGCCGCCGGGCTCCGCCCTCCGCCGCCTCCACCCGGCGTCCGACGCCGCCGCGCCACCCCCAGCGCCGCGCCGCCCCGCACGCCGCCCGTCGCCGCCGGTTCCGGATCCGGCCGGAGCCCTCCGCCGGCCGCGGATCCCGCCGCCTCCCACCTTCCCCGTCGTCAGCCGGCCGGCCCCCTTGCCGGAGCTCCTCCTCCGACCTCGCCGGACCTCCCCCGCACCCGGATCCACCTCGCCGGACCCGATCCGCGTCACCGTTGACTTTTTCCCCGAGGTCCAAAATTGCCCAAGTCCCCAGTTTTTGTATTTATCATGCCATGTTCATCGCATTGTATCTCTGCATCCGTAGCTCCGTTTCGTGCGTGTAATATGTCAAATTGTTCGTCTCAACGGGTACTTCATTTCGTTCGATTGCATCATTTTCATTTGAGCTAATCTTGATGCCCGAAATGCTGTTGGAAGAGTGCATGTTGCTGTTAATCTGCTGAAACTGTTATAACTTGCTCTTTTATCATTTTTTCCATGATTGATGTGTGCATCCTATGAGGTTGATGTCTACATGTATGTTGATCTATGCCATGCCATCTTCCCAGGGGTGTTAACCATGTATTTTTGTGAGTTGTGTGCTGAGTGTGTCAAGCTTGCTAAGTAGGGTAGTTTCTGTTGCTGTTTTCCTGACAGATTCTGCTATATTTTGTTGCTATGTTAACATGCTTCTACTAATCACTCTATGCATAATCTGGAGATGTTCTATAAACATGTTTTGATCTACATGTCTTGCTCTATCCATTCATGCCCTTGGTTGCAATTATAGCCTGCTGGAACATGTTGTTATCTTGCTCCAAAGTTGCTTGATGATGTTGCTGTCAGCCTGTTAACATTAAGTTCACTTGTTCCCATGTGTTTTCCTATTGATCCATGAACCCTATGACCTTTCTATTGCCATGCTTAGCTTCATAAACATGCCTTCTTCCTATTGATTGCCTTGCTATGCCATGTATTTCTCTATGGTGAGTGGTTCAAGCTCACGAACATGCCTACTTATTGTTGTTCCTGCCATGTATGAATCTGTAATATAACTTGCCATGTTTACATGGGTGCCATCATATTTTTTGTGCCCTTTTGGCTCATGGTCAGTAAGGGACTTTTGATCTATGATATTAGTAGATTCATGCCATGCCTTTGTTTGCCAAGTTAAGTTCCTGTAACATGTTGTTTGATAGCTCTAAACATTGCAACCTGATGTTATTTCTGCTAAAGTCTGAAACTGTTATTATTTGCAATCTTACCATGTCATTTTGAGCATGATCTAGTTATTTCTGGAGATAGCTCAGTGTTCATGTTTTGTTATGCTTTACCAGTACTTCATGCCCATGCCTTTTGTTATTATGTTGGGGTGCTGTAGCATGTTGTTTTGATGCTTGCAATATGCCTAGTTGCTGTTATGGATAGATTGTTGTTATGACTTGTATAGAGTGTATGTGTTGAACCGTTGCTCCATTTTGAGTGTGCTCTATATGAAACTTGCTTGATTTTGCATGTAGCTTCATATTATCATGTTGAATCCTTGTTTTGAGGTGTTTGCTTGATGTTTGTATGCATTTTGCATCTATGCCATGTTTAACTTGTTTTGCTCATATCTTCTAGGCCGTAGCTCCGTATCTAATGAACTTTATATGTAACTTGACTAGAATTTCGTGTAGATCATCTTCGTGCATCTTAACTTGCTGTTTAACTACTTGAACATAATGTTTATTCAGTTCTGGACCAATTTCAAAATATGCATATGAGGACTTGCCGGAATTGTTATATGTTGTTTCCGGCCTCATTTAAACTTGCCTTGATGTGTTGTTCTTGTTTGCATCATCTCTTGTCATGAGTAGCTTCATGTAGCCTTTTCATGCATCATGCTTGTTGTGCATCATGTCTTGTTCATGTGTGGTGTGTTTACTATGTTGTGTGCTTCTTCTCGATAGTTCTCGTTTCGTTGCGATCGTGAGGATGCGTTCGTCTACGTGTGGTTCGTCTTCATGGCTTCATCTTCTTCATGGACTCGTTCTTCTTCCTAGCGGGATTTCAGGCAAGATGACCACTACCCTGGATCTCACTACTATCATTGCTATGCTAGTTGCTTCGTTCTATTGCTATGCTGCGTTACCTATCATTTGCTCCTCAAGCCTCCCAAATTGCCATGAACCTCTAACCTTTGACACCCTTCCTAGCAAACCATTGTTTGGCTATGTTACCGCTTTTCTCAGCCCCTCTTATAGCGTTGCTAGCTGCAGGTGAAGTTGAAGAATTCTCCATGGTGGACAGGATTTTGGTTGGGATATCACAATATCTCTTATATTATTAATGCATCTATATACTTGGTAAAGAGTGGAAGGCTCGGCCTTATGCCTGGTGTTTTGTTCCACTCTTGCCGCCCTAGTTTTCGTCATACCGGTGTTATGTTCCCGGATTTTGCGTTCCTAACGCGGTCGGGTGATTTATGGGACCCCCCTGACAGTTCGCTTTGAATAAAACTTGTCCAACAAGGCCCAACATTGGTTTTACTATTTGCCGCACCACCACCTACTTTTCACTTGGGCGTAATTAACCCAAGGGTCATCTTTATTATAGCCCCCCCGGGCCAATGCTTGTCTAAGTGTTGGTCCAAACCAGAGCCACTTGCGGTGCCGCCCCTAGGCAACTTGGGGTATCGTCGGTTGCCGTACGTAGTGTTCATCCGGTCGTGGCCTGAGACGAGATACGCGCGGCTACTATCAGGATGTCGGCACGCCGGGAGGTCTTGCTGGTCTTGTTTTACCATTGTCGAAATGTCTTGTAAATCGGGATTCCGAGACTGATCGGGTCTTCCTTGGAGAAGGTCTATTCCTTCGTTGATCGCGAGAGCTTGTCATGGGCTAAGTTGGGACACCCCTGCAGGGTATAAACTTTCGAGAGCCGTGCCCGCAGTTATGTGGCAGATGGGAATTTGTTAATGTCCGGTTGTAGATAACTTGACACCAGATCCGAATTAAAATGCATCAACCGCGTGTGTAGCCGTGATGGTCTCTTCTCAGCAGAGTCCGGGAAGTGAACACGGTTTCTGTGTTATGATTGACGTAAGTAGGAGCTCAGGATCACTTCTTGATCATTACTAGTTGACGACCGTTCCGCTTGTTTCTCTTCTCGCTCTCATTTGCGTATGTTAGCCACCATATCATGCTTAGTCGCTGCCGCAACCTCACCACTTTACCCCTTCCTTTCCCATTAAGCTTTGCTAGTCTTGATACCCATGGTAATGGGATTGCTGAGTCCTCGTGGCTCACAGATTACTACAACAATAGTTACAGGTACAGGTTATGCGATGATCTTGACGCGAGAGCGATGCTTGCTTGCATTGAGTTCTTCTTCTGCTTCTTCTTCGATCAGGGGATAGGTTCCAGGTCGGCTGCCTGGGCTAGCAGGGTGGATATTGTTTGAGTTTCTGTTTATGTATCATCCGTAGTCGGATGTTGATCTCTTGTATGATGATGTTGTATTCGTGTGGCTTTGTATGCCTTTTGTATGTATCCCCATCTATTATGTAATGTTGATGTAATGATATCCACCTTGCAAAGCGTTTCAATATGCGGGTCTATCCTTGGTGGGACCTTCGAGTTCCTTTTGCATAGGGTCGCATATTGGGCGTGACAAGTTGGTAATCAGAGCCTTGACCGACCCTAGGAGCCCCCTTGATTGATCGTGTAGTTTGGCCGTTGTCGAGCCTAGAAGAAAACTGTTTTCTGAGTCTAGTTATATCGGAGAGTAGAAATTCTTTTTACTCCTCAGCCCCTTCGTCGCTCTGGTGAGGAATCTTGACGTAGGTGTTTTGAATTACTCCTCTTCCCCGTCAAATTTTTCTTTAGGATCACGTGGTTAGTTTCGTGAGTTATCCATCCTCTTTTATCCGGTGCATCTCTCGTCAAGCTGATTCGAACCTCTTTGTCTTTCGCGAGATCAATCCTCAGCTCTTTTGATCGACGTTGTTTCCCTGTCCGAAGTTGTCTTTGTTTTTCCCTTCCCCCTCCCCTTTTTCTCCTTGGAACCGGAGTCCATAATCGAGTATCCACCCTACTCGTGTGAAGCCTTTTCTTTCTTTCCTCAATTATTTCAACCGATGTTTTCTCTTCAAGATATTCGTCGATTCCCCTTCCAGTTGCCTTTGTATTCCCGCCCTCCCACCATTTTCTTCCTAGAGTCTGAGCCTCTTTCGAGCATCAATTTCATTCGTGTGGAGCCTCTTCAGTCTTTCGTCAATTATTTCAACCGGTGAATTCTCGTTTTGTTTTACATTCTTCATCTCTTTCTTTTCCGGTGGATTCAATTCAAGTTTTTTTCGGTAGTGATTATATTCTTTTCCTCAGCTCAAGTGTTTTCCCTGCTCATTCGCCTCTCCCAGTTTATCCTTCTGGAGTGTTCAAGATAGTTCAGGAGATTCGTCTATGTTCCAATTAATTCGAGGTTGTCACCTCATTCTAATATTCCAATTGTTCCGGTGCATCATCTATATGTTCAACAATCCTTTCCAACGGTGTTATCTCTTCAGTGGGCCCTAACCCACAGGTCTTTTCCCAGGATCTTACCTAACTCTTCTAATTCCCCCGAAGTTATTCTCAATTCTTTTCAAGTGTGACGTAAGAATGGATTCCATCAATCACATGCCTTCTCCAAGATCTCTTTCTAATCATTTCGTTGTTGACTCAACTTCTTCGCCTTTCGTTTCCCCGGAGTGATTTCATAGTCTATCTGATTCCGTGAGTTTTCGATTCTCGTCATTCTCGTTGTTCCTCTATTCTTCTCGAGTGCTCTTGATTCTTTGCTTCTTCTCTTGTGTTCTTGTTTCACCTCATCCATTTTCCCTTCCGTCTCGGTCCTAAGATCTCGGGACGAGATATCTTGTTAGTGGAGGAGTGTTGTAACACCCCAGATTCGATGCGCCAGGTGTCTTCCAGTTATTCGCCGTCGTTGCCATGTCATTTGCTTGCGTGTTGCACTTTTCCATGTCATCATATGCATTTCATATCATGTCATCATGTGCAGTTCATTTTGCATACGTGTTCATCTCATGCATCCGAGCCTTTTCCCCATTGTCCGTTTTGCAATCCGGCACTCCTATGCCCTCCGGTGTCCCCCTTTTGTCTCCTGTTGTGAGTGGGTATTAAACATTCTCGGAATGGACCGAGGCTTGCCAAGTGGCCTTGGTATAGCACCGGTAGACCGCTTGTCAAGTTTTGTGCCATTTGGAGTTCGTTTGGTACTCCAACGGTTAACCGGGTAACCATAAAGCCCTCTTTTGTTGCAGCCCAACACCCCTTCCAAAGTGGCCCAAAACCCATCTAACTCCCCTCCATGCTCTCGGTCGTTCGATCACGATCGCGTGGCCAAAAACCGCACCTCATTTGGACTCTCCTAGCTCCCTCTACCTATATATATGTGCACCTCTCCTCTAATCCCGGGTCCAAACCCTAGCCCCGCTCCCCTCGCGCCGCTGGACACGTCCGGCCGCAGCCGGACACGTCTGCCCCGCTCCCCCGTCCAACCAGATCCGGCCACGTGGCCTTGCCGCCGACCCACCGCCGCCGGCCCGCGCGAGCCCATCGCGGGCCCGCCCAGCCCGACCGCGCGCCGCCGCCCCCCCGCGGGTGCCCCCGTGTCTGCCGCCGCCCGCCGGCGTGCCCCGCCGCCTCGCCGGAACTGCCCCGGTCGCCGCCCGCCCTCGCGCTGGCGTTGCCCGGGCCGGCCGCTCCCGCCGCGGGCTCCGCCCTTCCGCCGGCCGCTGCCCCGCGCTCCGACGCCGCCGCGCCGGACCCCTCACCGCCGACCGTCGCCGCCGCGTTCCGATCCGGCCGGAGCCCTCCGCCGGCCGCGGATCCCGCTGCCTCCCCCCATTCCCGTCGTCAGCCGGCCGGCCCCCTTGCCGGAGCTCCTCCTCCGACCTCCGCCGGACCTCCCCCGCACCCAGATCCAACCTCGCCGGACCCGCATCCGCGTCGACCGTTTGACTTTTTCCCCGACGGTCCAAAATTTGCCCAAAGCTCCCCAGTTTTTGTATTTATCATTTGCCCATGTTCATCGCATTGTATCTCTGCATCCGTAGCTCCGTTTCGTGCGTGTAATAAGGTCAAATTGTTCGTCTCAATGAGTACTTCATTTCATTCCATTGCATCATTTTCATTTGAGCTCATCTTGATGCCCGAAATGCTGTTGGAAGAGTGCATTTTGCTGTTAATCTGTTCAAACTGTTATAACTTGCTCTTTTATCATTTTTGCCATGATTGATGTGTGCATCCTATGAGGTTGATGTCTACATGTATGTTGATCTATGCCACGCCATCTTCCCAGGGGTGTTAACCATGTATTTTTGTGAGTTGTGTGCTGAGTGTATCAAGCTTGCTAAGTAGGGTAGTTACTGTTGCTGTTTTCCTGACAGATTCTGCTATATTTTGTTGCTATGTTAACATGCTTCTACTAATCACTCTATGCATAATCTGGAGATGTTCTATAAACATGTTTTGATCTACATGTCTTGCTCTATCCATTCATGCCCTTGGTTGCAATTATAGCCTGCTGGAACATGTTGTTATCTTGCTCCAAAGTTGCTTGATGATGTTGCTGTCAGCCTGTTAACATTAAGTTCACTTGTTCCCATGTGTTTTCCTATTGATCCATGAACCCTATGACCTTGCTATTGCCATGCTTAGCTTCATAAACATGCCTTCTTGCTATTGGTTGCCTTTCTATGCCATGTATTTCTCTGTGGTGAGTGGTTCAAGCTCACGAACATGCCTACTTATTGTTGTTCCTACCATGTATGAATCTGTAATATAACTTGCCATGTTTACATGGGTGCCATCATATTTTCTGTGCCCTTTTGGCTCATGGTCAGTAAGGGACTTTTGATCTATGATATTAGTAGATTCATGCCATGCCTTTTTTTGCCATGTTAAGTTCCTGTAACATGTTGTTTGATAGCTCTAAACATTGCAACCTGATGTTATTTCTGCTAAAGTCTGAAACTGTTATTATTTGCAATCTTACCATGTCATTTTGAGCATGATCTAGTGATTTCTGGAGATAGCTCAGTGTTCATGTTTTGTTATGCTTTACCAGTACTTCATACCCATGCCTTTTGTTATTATGTTGGGGTGCTGTAGCATGTTGTTTTGATGCTTGCAATATGCCTGGTTGATGTTATGGACAGATTGTTGTTATGACTTGTATAGAGTGTATGTGTTGAACCGTTGCTCCGTTTTGAGTGTGCTCTATATGAAACTTGCTTGATTTTGCATGTAGCTTCATATTATCATGTTGCATCCTTGTTTTGAGGTGTTTGCTTGATGTTTGTATGCATTTTGCATCTATGCCATGTTTAACTTGTTTTGCTCATCTTCTAGGCCGTAGCTCCGTATCTAATGAACTTTATATGTAACTTGACTAGAATTTCGTGTAGATCATCTTGGTGCATCTTAACTTGCTATTTAACTACTTGAACATAATGTTTATTCAGTTCTGGACCAATTTCAAAATATGCATATGAGGACATGCCGGAATTGTTATATGTTGTTTCCGGCCTCATTTAAACTTGCCTTGATGTGTTGTTCTTATTTGCATCATCTCTTGTCATGAGTAGCTTCATGTAGCCTTTTCATGCATCATGCTTGTTGTGCATCATGTCTTGTTCATGTGTGGTGTGTTTACTATGTTGTGTGCTTCTTCTCGATAGTTCTCGTTTCGTTGCGATCGTGAGGATGCGTTCGTCTACGTGTGGTTCGTCTTCATGGCTTCATCTTCTTCATGGACTCGTTCTTCTTCCTAGCAGGATTTCAGGCAAGATGACCACTACCCTGGATCTCACTACTATCATTGCTATGCTAGTTGCTTCGTTCTATTGCTATGCTGCGTTACCTATCATTTGCTCCTCAAGCCTCCCAAATTGCCATGAACCTCTAACCTTTGACACCCTTCCTAGCAAACCATTGTTTGGCTATGTTACCGCTTTGCTCAGCCCCTCTTATAGCGTTGCTAGCTGCAGGTGAAGTTGAAGAATTCTCCATGGTGGACAGGATTTTGGTTGGGATATCACAATATCTCTTATATTATTAATGCATCTATATACTTGGTAAAGGGTGGAAGGCTCGGCCTTATGCCTGGTGTTTTGTTCCACTCTTGCCGCCCTAGTTTCCGTCATACCGGTGTTATGTTCCCGGATTTTGCGTTCCTAACGCGGTCGGGTGATTTATGGGACCCCCCTGACAGCTCGCTTTGAATAAAACTTGTCCAGCAAGGCCCAACATTGGTTTTACTATTTGCCTCACCACCACCTACTTTTCCCTTGGGCGTAATTAACCCAAGGGTCATCTTTATTATAGCCCCCCCCGGGCCAATGCTTGTCTAAGTGTTGGTCCAAACCAGAGCCACTTGCGGTGCCACCCCTGGGCAACTTGGGGTATCGTCGGTTGCCGTACGTAGTGTTCATCCGGTCCTGGCCTGAGACGAGATACGCGCGGCTACTATCAGGATGTCGGCACGCCGGGAGGTCTTGCTGGTCTTGTTTTACCATTGTCGAAATGTCTTGTAAATCGGGATTCCGAGACTGATCGGGTCTTCCTGGGAGAAGGTCTATTCCTTCGTTGATCGCGAGAGCTTGTCATGGGCTAAGTTGGGACACCCCTGCAGGGTATAAACTTTCGAGAGCCGTGCCCGCGGTTATGTGGCAGATGGGAATTTGTTA
Source organism: Triticum aestivum (assembly GCF_018294505.1). NCBI lineage: Eukaryota > Viridiplantae > Streptophyta > Magnoliopsida > Poales > Poaceae > Triticum > Triticum aestivum. The sequence continues at coordinate 94,805,670 of NC_057801.1, forward strand.
ATGTCCGGTTGTAGATAACTTGACACCAAATCCGAATTAAAACGCATCAACCGCGTGTGTAGCCGTGATGGTCTCTTCTCGGCAGAGTCCGGGAAGTGAACACGGTTTCTGTGTTATGATTGACGTAAATAGGAGCTCAGGATCACTTCTTGATCATTACTAGTTGACGACCGTTCCGCTTGTTTCTCTTCTCGCTCTCATTTGCGTATGTTAGCCACCATATCATGCTTAGTCGTTGCCGCAACCTCACCACTTTACCCCTTCCTTTCCCATTAAGCTTTGCTAGTCTTGATACCCATGGTAATGGGATTGCTGAGTCCTCGTGGCTCACAGATTACTACAACAACAGTTGCGGGTACAGGTTATGCGATGATCTTGACGCGAGAGCGATGCTTGCTTGCATTGAGTTCTTCTTCTGCTTCTTCTTCGATCAGGGGATAGGTTCCAGGTCGGCTGCCTGGGCTAGCAGGGTGGATATTGTTTGAGTTTCTGTTTATGTATCATCCGTAGTCGGATGTTGATCTCTTGTATGATGATGTTGTATTCGTGTGGCTTTGTATGCCTTTTGTATGTATCCCCATCTATTATGTAATGTTGATGTAATGATATCCACCTTGCAAAGCGTTTCAATATGCGGGTCTATCCTTGGTGGGACCTTCGAGTTCATTTTGGATAGGCTTGCATATTGGGCGTGATAGCATGATCCAAACATGCCTCAAGAAACAGATCGGCAAGACAGTGGAGGCCTATGTGGACGACGTTGTCATCAAAACTAGACACGTCGAAACACTAATAGACGACTTGCGTCTCACATTCAATAACCTCCGCGCATATGACATCAAGCTTAACCCGGAAAAGTGCGTCTTCGGTGTCCCCGCAGGTAAACTACCGGGCTTCATCGTTTCCCATAGAGGAATTGAAGCAAATCCAGCCAAAATCCGAGCTCTATCACAATTGGCCATGCCAACCGAACTCAAACAGGTCCAAAAACGCGCCGGGTGCATGGCAGCTTTAAGCCGCTTAATCTCTAGGTTGGGGGAAAAGGCGCTGCCCTTTATCGCCTTCTACAGCGCACTGATAACTTCGAGTGGACAGACGCAGCGACAGCCAGACTGGAAGAAATAAAAGCCATTTTGGCAAGAAACCTAATCCTGGCCGCGCCAAACATCGGCAAACCAATGCTCTTATATATATCGGCAACACCCTAGGTGGTGAGCGCTGTACTCGTCGTCGAGCGAGAACAGGACGGACACAAATTTCTGCTCCAAAAGCCGGTATACTACGTATCCACCGTCCTCACACCATGCAAATCTCGGTAACCTCACTATCAAAAGATAGCATATGCAGTCTTCATGGCATCTCAAAAATTGCGACACTACTTTCAAGAGTGGTCGATCATGGTGGCTTCCGAAGTGCCCCTCAATGATATAATCAACAACCGGGATGCAACGGGCCGGATTCCCAAATGGGCCATTGAGCTCCTGCCATTCGACATCACGTACAAACCACGTTGAGACATCAAATCCCAGATACTGGCTGACTTCATCGCCGAATGGACAGAGGCCGAACTCCCTAAAGAGTACGGCGCGTATTCCAACTGGGTTATGCACTTTGACGGCTCCAAAATGTTGGCAGGGCTAGGGGCGGGCGTCGTATTAACGTCCCCCACAGGAGATATCGTCCAGTACGTACTCCAAATATTATACACAGACTCCAACAACGCAACCGAATACGAGGCCTTGCTGCATGGCCTTCGGATGGCCGTATCAATGGGCATACAACGCCTGGAGGTACGCGGGGACTCAAACCTCGTAATATCCCAAATTAATAGAGACTTTGATGCCAAATATCCAAAGATGGCAGCTTATCGCAATGTCATCTTAAAGATGTCGGCTCGGTTCGAGGGGCTCGAATTCCATCACGTCGCCCGCGAAAGTAATCAGGCGACAGACGTCCTTGCTCGCATCGGTGCTAAGCATGACCCCGTCCCACCAAACATCTTCCTCGAAAGGCTCTTTAAGCCATCCGTGGTGTAGCAAGGGGGAGACAGCAACGACAGTCCCGTTCTGAACACAAACATAGATAGCGAACACGCCGATATCATCGGAGGCTCAGCCACCGAAATAACACCATCGGCCCACCTCATCATGGCAGTAATTGCCCCGTGGAGCGAACGATTCTTGGCCTACTTTAATAGGAAGGAGCTCCTAGAAGATCAAAACGAGGCTCACCGCATTGTCCGTGTCAGGACCCCGACTCAATGCCACATCGATCTAGCATGTAACACCTCATATCACTTTGCGGCCTCACGCATGGTATTCCCACGGGTGACGCCTTACCTTTGCCCGGGACCGTTTGCGCCTTTTGGCACACATATATGATAGTGTCGCTAGCATCCATATGATAAGGAGCCCGGGCTGACATGGCTAGTCGTAAACCCAAAGTGGCACAAACTTACAGGGACAGGCATCCTTGACCCAGCATCGAACGTGTCAGTCATCAGCGAGTGAATCCAGGCTGTAGCACTGGGCTAGCAGGACTCCGATGAACCGGGTTGTAGCGGGCTAACAGGACTCCGGTACTCATCGCGTGACATTTCCCCGAAGGGACAGATACAGGAACGAGGAAGGACACATGCCGGCCAGCCTAAGTGTTCCGGAGCAGTAGCAAGCTACCATGGCTCAGTGGAAGCACTAGGAGACATTTCCCCGGTAAGAGAGGCTATCAAGGATAAACAACTAGATAGTCAGATCCCACACATACCAAGCATTTCAATATCATACACACAATATGCTCGATATGTGCAAATACAACATGGCATCACAACATGACTCTACAACTCAAGTATTTTATTCAATAGGCTCCGAGGAGCAAGATATTACAAACATGGGTCTCATGACCCAACATTCAGAGCATACAAGTCAAGCACACGCGGAAGCTTAACATGTCTAAGTACAGACAACTATAAATGAAAAACGCTGAGAAGCCTGACTATCTACCAGATCCTGCCGAGGGCACAAGATCGTAGCTGAGGTAACAAGCTAAATGTCGAAGTCCACGTGGAACTACTAGTGAGACTGAAGTCTCTCTGCAAAACATAAAATAGGCAAACGTGAGTACAAATGTACCCAGCAAGACTTACATCAGAACTATCTACATATGCATCATTATCAACAAAGGCGGGTGGTGGAGTTTAACTGCAGCAAGCCAGCTTTGACTCGGTGGCTATCCTGAACTACGACTGCAAGTAACTCTTTTGAGGTGGCGCACACGAGTCCACATATTCACCATATCAATACACCACTATGGATCCGCTCCCATCTCCCTACGAGAACGCCATCCATAGCACTCACGCTTATCTTGCACATTTTAGAGTATCCACTTTCACTTGTCTATGAACTATTATAGGCAACCCAAAAGTCCTTTACTGCGGACACGGCTATTCGAATAGATGATGTTAACCCTGCAGGGGTGTACTTCTTCACACACGCTCTCACCACTTATCACCGTTTACACGACATGTACTCGGCAACCTTCAAGCGGAAGCCCAGCAAGGGTGTCGGCCATGACCTGACTAACCACACAAGTCTCTCGTCCAGGTTTATCGCATATTCGGGTTCCATCCGCAAGGAGATCCAGCCGGGGTGTCCCTCACGGCCCCAAACGATGTGAGCAGGGTTCCCAAGCCCACCTCGACGGGTGGATCTACGCTTGGTACACCGTGCCACGGTGCCTAGTCTGTCCCAAGCCCACCTGTACCGGGTGCCACTTGGTAGACTACTAACACTACCTACAAACACCAGAAACTAGTTGCAACTCCTGGACAGAGATCAGGTTGATTAATAAGTCGAGAGGGGCACTTAAGCATTCCAATGCGTGGTAGTAGCTATTCATGGATCACAAACACAGAACTCAGTTCCTGAGGACGGCTTCAATGAGACAACCCACCATGTACTCCTACGTGGCCTCTCACCGCTACCTTTACCAAATCGTGTTCACACATTTAGCTCACAACAGTAGGACATGTTCAACACCATTCCAATTCATCCCCGATGAATCAGACCTGACTCAACTCTAAGCAATAGCAGGCATGACAAACAAACATGAATGAGTAGGCACGTCAGGGCTCAAACAACTCCTACTCATGCTAGTGGGTTTCATCTATTTACTGTGGCAATGACAGGTCATGCACAGGAAAGGCGTTCAGCTATCGCAGCATGTAATAGTTGAATCGTTGTTGTCCTAATGCAGTAAAAAAGAGCAGGAGCGAGAGAGTGGGATTGTATCGGAATGAACAAGGAGGTTTTGCTTGCCTGACACTTCTGAAGATAATATAGTTCTCCATCGGTGTCATCGAACTCATCGCCGGAACACGTCTATCGAGAGGGAACAATTACCGGCAAACAAGGAAGAACACAATCAATGCAATGCACAATATGATGCATGAATGTGACATGGCAATAATATTATGATTTGTGCTAATGCATCGAGCAACAATTTAGATGAAGTCCATATGAACCAAGGGTTCATATGCAAACTCCATATTTAGCATTTAAAATGCCATTATCATGTTTTCACTTATACAGTGGGTATAAGTTGGTTTAACATGCATGAAAGTAGCATAAATGGATAGATTGGATTTTTCTGATCATTTTTCATATATAATTTATCTCATTTGGAGTTACGGTTGTTTTTATATGATTTTTAGAAGTTAGCGCTATTTTCTGGAATTTCCTGAATAAGAATAAATCCAGAAAAAGGAGTTACTGCGTCAGCACTATGTCAGGGTGACATCAGCATTGACCAAAGTCAAATCTGACTGGTGGGGCCTACTGGTCAGTGACACGGTGCTGGTCAGAGACACTGACATGTGGGACTGGTCAACGGTCACGTCATCAAAGTCAAAGCTGACGCGTGGGTCCAGTCGGGTTGGATTAGTTCTAACTAATTTTGTTAGCTGGCTAATTAAACCGGTGGGGCCCATGTGTAAGTGGGTTAGGGGTTTAATTAGTGGGTGATTAGCCCTAACTAAGTGGCCACGTCAGCGCACCGGCGAACAGGGTGGCGGAGGCGCTCGGGATTCGCCGTCCGGCGACCGTTCGACTCGCGGTTTGGCCCTACGGGCTGCTGGACGTGCGCCGCAACCAACGGAGCATGCGGCTAGGCGAGATGAGGCCGGAAACGACAACTACAACGACAGCTGGCGGCGGCCGGAGTTCGGCTTAGCACGGGCGAGGCGCCGCGCTTGGCTAACGGGCGAGCTAAGTGGCGGGGCGGATTGCTGGGAGCTCCAGGAGCACGCTGGTGCCACTGGACCGAGCGGAGGTGCTCAGGAGCAAGGACCTCATCGGCTATGGCGAACGGCGGGCTTCGGTCGTCAGCGAAGTAGGAGCTACGGCGTGAAAACGGAACAACGGAGAGGGGGGTTCGAGGGAGAGGCTTACGGCGGTTGCAACGGTGCAGACGGCGAGCTCGGAGAAGGCCAGGAGCGGTCGGGGCGACGAGATGGATCTCCAGTGACCGAGGAGGAAGAAGAGGCCGGGAATGGTGAAGCGAGGCACGTCCGCTCGCGTGGCTTGACGGAGACGATGTAGAGGTCGACGCAGGAGCTCCTTGGCGCGTCGGGGAGGCGAGGGGAGCACGGTGGCTGCAAGCTTCACGGCGGCGAGCGCTCGGCAGCGTCGGCCATGGCGATCAGCGGAGAGGGAGAGGGCGAGGGGGGAGGAGCGAGGTGTCCAGTTGGGTCGGGGCATCTCCGTGGCGTGCGAAGGGAGCTCGGGAGCGTGAGGCAGGCAGGCAGGGAGGAGGTGGAGGCCTCAGCGCGCAGGCGTTGACACGCCTCTACCTATTGGCAGAGGTTGAAGACAGCGGTGCCCCTGGTGGGCTGGGCTGCCAAGTGGACTGGCCAGGTGGGCTGCCCAGGTGAGTGCCAGGTAAAACTCTCTCTTTGTTAAAATTTGTTTCTGTTTTCTATTGTTTGCCTTTGTTTTGATTTAGTTTAACACCAAATCATTTTTATATAATTCTGAAAATATTTTTGGGCACTTTGAAATTATTCCCAACAGCCCTCAACTAGTTTCAGAATTATTAGAGCATTTAAAATATTTATAGGATTTAAATGCCCCAATTCAAATACAATATGAGTTAATTCAATAATCCAAATGTCATGGAAAAATGTGCAACATCTCTGGTTACTGTTTCCAGTATTTTCCAAAAATGGTGAACATTTTTGAAGGCCCTTTGGGTTCATTGAAAAATATTTTTAGTTGAACCTATTTGAATTGCTTTAGTGCTAGGGCTTGGTCATCCCCACTTCAAAATTTCCTTTGAAATCAAACATGATGCATGGATGCAGATGCAACTAATTACAAGCGATTCTGGGGCTGTGACAACTCACCCCCACTAAAGAAGAATCTCGTCCCGAGATTCAAGACATGATGTAAGAAGATAGAGGGGACACAAAGCCAACACAATCTTCCCGATCCAGGTTGCACTTCGTAAGGACGTTGATTCCTTGCATCATGTTGATCTTGACATCCTTGCCTTCGAGATCTTTGTCCAACACGATGGCGATAGGAGGAACTCTATAGTAATCGATCTCCTCGAAGATCGAGCACTCAAGATGAACTCATGGAGTGAGACATAGGAACATCTCTTGAGCTGAGACACGAAGCACACATATAGAGGGATGGAGTGGAACAGATGACAAGGGTTCACTAGGTAGACAACAATTCCACACTTAAGAAGGTGGTGAACGGTTGTCAACGTAGCGAGGAGTTGAGTTGCCATGATACCATAGTGATATACCTTAGGGAAGGTGACTCGTAGAAATATCCCCTTAAGTGGCAAAAAGGATTACTTTTGATTCATAGATCATTGAGACTCTTTATACCAACCTAAGGCAATCACAATCGATTATTTGAAGGAGTTCAAAAAAATGACATACTCGGACTAGTATGGATGATGTGGACTACCTTGCTGAAGACAACGCAATGGATGATTTTGCTTATCATCGGAAATGGATGGGACCCATGGTAAGTCCACTTTGGAAGATGATCTTGGACATCAACTGCTGACAAGGACAGCCCATGGGGAATTGGCACAATGGCGATGCAAGATGGGAACAAAATGCAACTGCTGGGAATGATTCTGGTAACTAGGGAGAAACCCAACAGTAGAGAGTGAGTACACTGTTTGAAAAGTTGTAGCATAACCGAGGAAACTGGGAGCAATCCCAGTTAGTGTCGATGATAACACCTAGTGCTTGTGCATGCTCTTAAGAACTTTAGCATTTCCATATCCATCAAGGTTTTACCAACATCCGTGTCAAGGATCCTGGCAACACAACATACTACCATGATGAATAGTGATGGACGATGCAGATGCAAAGGAAGATAACACTTTCTCAGATTTCACCTTAGCGAGGCCAAGGAAACAAAATCTGGATGATCGACCGAGAGACATTTGGCACTCCGCTTCCAATGTTCTCCTTGATGTGCTAGCGTAACCCATTTACACGGTTTGGTACCTAGAGCATCAAGTAAAAGGTCGGATTTGGGGAGCACAATAGAAAATCCATAAGGAACAACTAAGGAGTAAATCCTACGAAGTCCTTATGGGGAGGTGGCCAACTCCCTCAATCAAGATTTTACAATATTAGGTCTTCCGGCTGGGTGTGTTGGCCACGACATCCACTTTACCGGGTTACAAAGAGACCAATATTATAGTTCTTGGGAAATGTTCCAACCATCAAGTCTACCTGAGATTCAGATTTGGTTGGTGTCAGATTATTCCAGACTCACCATGTCTAGAAGGAAAAACGAAAGTTTGCAACACAAATCGACGAGATGACGTTGCGAGATTCTCGGGGGATGAACTACGATAGCAAGCTCCAAAACATGAGCTAGTTCTGCTACAACATGTGATCCCGTTGTCCGAGACAAGTATGACCACATAGTAGTCTTATAGTAAGACACTACCGAGTTCAGGTTGGGAACCATCATTGAGGATATCAGAGTCTTGTGCATGATTTAGAATTAACACAACAAACTCCTTTTCCTTGAGAAAATCAATCAGTGGCTTGGTGTGCTAGGGATACATATCAGAGTCAATATACTCATATATAGATGACCTAGTCATCGCCAAATTGCTTGATAGATGCTAGAATTGGTTGTGCATGCTTTGCCACATATTTCATTTGTCATCTTATTGTGTGAGCATGTTGGTGCATATTTTACTCATTCAAGGACATCCACTTGTTGTTTTGATTGTTTGGTTTCTTTTCTTTTTGTCGAGTGGATGGACAAGAATGCCTAAGAACCTTATTTAGCTATCTATGCTTTTCTCATCTCAAACTCTATTCATGCTACATCACAAAATTTGATCAAGTCAGATTCGAACCACTCTGTGTGAGGAGCACTCGGAGTGCCCAATTCGTCATAGACTTAGACTTCCAAAACCTCTTTGTGATTCTCGGTCAGACCGATTCCTCCATTTCGGTCCTACCGAGATCACCAAGTTGATCTAAGTTTTCAATCTCGGTGCAACCGATTTGAACTTTTCAGTCTCACCGATTTGCTATAGCTGAACACAGTTATGCATCTCGATGCCACCGAGTTGTTCCACTCGGTCACACCGACAGGGTCGGGCTATATATAGCCACGGGCAAAAGTTTGGAAATTTCTCCGAAACCCTTCCCCCGCGCAACAGCCCGCTCTGCCATCGTGGTCTCCGGATCGTCTCCTCGTCGCCAGTAGCCTCCTATCGCTGGTATTCGCCACCGTCAACGGATTTTGTCCCCGCCGTTGCCGCCGTAGCAAGTCCACCGCCAAGTTAGGGTATGGACTTGATCTTTGTGCTATCCACGTCTGATTCCTAGCACATTGTTTTCATATTGATTCTTGCCACGATTGAAACTCTTCTATCCAGTCAAAGTAGTCCATAGATTAGATGCGATTCAAATTTTTAGGGTTAGGTTTCCGGCGAAACCATCTCGGACCCACCGAGTTGAAAAACTCGGTCTCACCGATTTGGCTTATGCCATTGCACTAGTGACTCTCGGTGTGACCGAGAATTACTAATCGGTGCGACCGATTTGAGGATTCTGTGAAACCCTAGCAGTCTCGGTGCCACCGAACTGAAACTCGGTCCAACCGAGATCATCAGTTTAGATTCCAAAACTGCTTCGGTATCACCGAGTTTGAAAATCGGTTGATCCGAAATGCTTTCTGTGGAAAAACAAAACTGAACTTTTGAATCATTCCTTTGCAAAAATCTCTGCATTTTGTGATGCTCATCTATTCTATCTCATCTATAACTCTTCACAGGGTCAGCAGTCAGCTTTTGCAGTATGTCTGATCAGAGTGACAGCTAGAACAGGTCTGAAGAGCAGATGGACTTGAGTGAGGGCACTAGTCCCTCAACTACAGATGAAGGTAGCAGAAGTACTCCTAGCAATTTGCCTAAGGCTGCAACTAGGCAAAGGAGGAAGAGAAATTCCGATTCTGAGGATGATGATTACAAAGCTGAGGAAGATGAGGCCACTTCCAAGAAAGTGGTGCTCAAGAAATAGTATGGCTCTACACAGAGCACAAAACCAGGTCTGAAGAGGAAAGTTCCTGCCAAGAGAACTCCAATGCCAAAGGCTAGAAAGTCTATTCAAGTGCCAGCTCAAGCTCAACCCAAAGAGGCACCTGCAAGGAAAGATACATCATCCAAACCTCAAAAAGTCCCCACTGGTGCAACTATGAAGTTTACAATTGAATCAGAGGATGATGGTGAACAGGATAAGAAAAAGAAGAGAGCTAGAACCACAACTGCCAAGGTCCTTGGAAAGCCCTCAATGAGAAGGGATTCTGATGAAGAGGAAGAGGATGCTGCACCAGCTCCTAAGGCAGGTAAGCTTATGGGAGATGCAATCAGATTAGGGGCTGTAACATCCAAGCCCAAGGAAGCACCCAAATCTGCCTCCAAGGCCAAGCAAGTTACAAAGAGGAATACCAGGAGTATTCCAGCTGCTAAGAAGAACAAGGCCCCAGTGCCCAAGATACCAGACCACAATGATGCCCATCCTGTGGCTGAGGACATGAGAATCAGGAAGGATTCAGGGCTGAGACTGCGGAGGATGGAAGATCCATATGCTTCAAGGAGAAGAACTGTTGTTGACTACAGGTTCCACACAAAGGAACAGCAGGACTTCTATGAAACAATTCTGTTGGACAAGAAGCCCATAGTCTGTGACATGAGGTGGGTTGACTGGAAATTCATCAAGGAGAATGAGCAGCACTATCCTGGAGTGCAAGATAGCTTTGTTGCTTGTGGAGTGGTAGATTTTGATGGATGGAAGTTTACCAACTGGAATGATGAGCTTATCATGCAGTTCTACTCCACAGCACATTTCTACCCAGATGGAATAATTGTTTGGATGTCTGAAAGTACAAGGTACCAGTCCATTGTTGGAGAATGGGCAAGTCTGATAAATGCCCTCAAGGAAGAAGAGGATGACTTGGACATATATGCAAAGAAGAAGTTGGGTCACAATTCAATGGCTCACATGTACAAGGAGATTCCAGACAAAGCAGTAGAGACTCACAAGTTTGGATCAGTTCACTTTCTGCTGTCAAGGTTGCCAACCATAAATTGGATTCTGAGGCACACTCTGTTGCCCAAGTCTGGTGACCATAACATGATCAGAGGGCATGCCATCAACATGCTACATGTGTTTGATGTACCTCAGAAGTTCAAAGTCATGAGCCTGATCATTGAAACAATCAAGAGGACTGCAGCAGATCAGAAGAGGAGCTGTGGATATGCACCTCAGATTCAAGAATTGATAAGCTCAAAGATGTGCACAGGAAAATATCAGTTGGATAAGGAACACTTTCCACTTTATCCAGACTTTGAGGACAATGAGGTTGTCATGAATGAAGATGATCCACAATCAGTTCAAGCTCAGGCAAAGAAGGAGAAGGCTGCCAAGATGCCAACTCAAGAGGAGGCATCTGAGTATTTCTTGAAAACCAAACAAGAGCAGCTTGGTTACTTGATAGCATCAACTCCGAGGATTGAGAAGGGGTTGGCCACCCTAACTCAAAACCAGGAGAGTCTGGAAAGAATCATGGAACAAAAATTCTATGATCTAGATGTCAAGGTAATTGAGATTCAGTCAGTTGTGGAGCAGCTGCAGGATGACATGCAGGAGAGGAAGGGCAAGACAACCACCAATGTGTTTGCCAGAGTGCCCAGAGCCCAGAGGTCAGTTGCAGTGCCAGTGACAGACACTAGAGCAACAACTTCAGCACCAGCCACTGCCCCTACAGTTCCAGTACAACCAGCTCCAGCACCAACTCCTCCAGCTCCATCCACTTCAACTGAAGCCTTCGTCCAAGGAGCCATCTCTACACCACCACCAGAAGATCAAGCCTGAGAGACGATCTAGCACTATGCATTTTCTATGAACTTTTTGGTAACTTGTTGCCAAAGGGGAGAAAAATGTATAGATCATTGGCTTCGAGAGAGAGTGTGTTCCTTTTGTTCTCTCTTGCTTTATTTGGTGGTTTTTCAAACTTTGTTTGCTTTTGGTTGAGATACTATGCTTGTGAGACATTGATGATCATGTGTTTGATCATAAGCTACAGTTATGCATGCTTGAATTATCCTATCTATCTTATGTGATCATTCACTATTCTTGGTGATGAGTGCATGTATTCATTGTTTATTATTTTGAGCGCTCCACCAAGATGTATGTGACATGGAAGAGTAACCCATGAGCCTAATTCATTGTGCATTTGCAGTCCAAAGCAAATCTAAAACTATGCAAAAATTTAGGGGGAGCTCTTGCTTATCACATACTTCTCAAAGCGACGATGTTATTCAATCTTATTATCATTTGTCGAAGCTTTGATCTATATGTTGTCATCAATTACCAAAAAGGGGGAGATTGAAAGTGCAACTATCCCTAGGTGGTTTTGGTAATTCATAACAACATATAGCTCATTGAGCTAATGCTATTCCAAGATTATTATTTCAGGAAAGCTCAATGAATGGCATGGCATGGATGATGAAAGTGGATCCCTCAGAATACTAAGGACAAAGGATTGTCTCAAGCTCAAAATCTCAAGACTCTTCATTTTACATTTTAGTGATCCAAGATCACATTGAGTCTATAGGAAAAGCCAATACTATCAAGGAGGAAAAGCCAAAGGTCCAAAGGTAACACATCCCGAGTATGTTGATTTCAATAGTGGTGAAGATGACTTGCTTGTGGATGATGATTTACTTGTTGAGAACTCTAGTCATGAATTCTATGATGAAACGTCAATTAATCATGCTAATCATGCTAAAACGAATGACAATGATAAGGAGAAGATTGAGCTTCTAACTAAAGAACTAAACTCTCTTAAGTTGGCTCATGAAACTATCTTCAAAGATCATCGAGAACTTTTAAGGGCTCATGAGAAGTTACGCTTTGAAAAGCTCAATCTTGAGCAAGAGCATGAGTTCTTAATAGCAATCAATGATGATCTCCGCAAGAAAAGTTCTTCTTACATTGCCAAGCGTTTACTCTTATCTACTTACATGCCTCAAGTCAAGTCTAGTAACAAGTACAAGAAAGATACTTCCTCTAGTAGTAACAATAACAATGTGAAATCCAATATTGTTGCTTCTAGTAGTTCTCTTGATTCCACTAATGATTCTCTTAGGCAAGTTACACTTGAGCAAGAAAATAGCTTATTGAAGGGAATTATAGAGAAAGGTGTTTACAAGAGCCTTGCCGGGAGTAAGCAATTCGAGGAAATTGTACACAAGCAAGGAAGGCATCGGAAGAATCAAGGTGTTGGTTTTGAATGAAAGTTCAATGCCAATGGAGTTGAGTGGGAAGAAGATCAATACCCCAAGACGAAGTTTGTTCCTCAACAAGAGAAGTATGATCCTACTTCCTTCAAGGGAACACAAGCTCAAGATGATCTTCCACCACAAGACCACAAGAACAAGGCAAGGACAAGCTTCAAGAAGAGATTGATGCATTTGAAGAAGCACCTAAAGCCTCATTCAAGTGGGTCCCCAAGACTACATCAAGTTCTACTTCATCAAGTACAACTACAACTCCAAGGATTCCCATCAAGATGATGTGGATCCCGAAGAAGAAGAACTAGAGAGTCCTTGAGGGTGACTCCGCCAACATTCTTCACTCATATCATTTTGGCAAGAACTAGTGCAATCAACTTCCACATCTTGCACTAGTTCAAGGAGTCACAAACCCTCATGTTGGTAAGGCAAGGGACAAGGTAACCTAATGATTTCATGGACATCATCTTGTGTGTGCATCACTCTATGTCTATGGATATTCTTGTTTGTTCCTTGTGGGACTAACCCATGTAGGTAAATTGAAGTGCAACTCACCCCAAAGGATTGCTCCAAATGATCTACACCAACATTGAGCATCCACATCTTCAACACCTACATGAAGTCACCATCGACAAAACCCAAGGTTAGTTCATCCCTCTAAGGGGGGATCTCACATCTAGGGGGAGCTTAACTCTAAGAATTGAGTCAAAGCAACTCTAATCGTGTGAACACATTAATGCATTATGTAAAAGTGGTAACCCCACTTGAGCTTAAACGATGCGTATGACCTATGATCAAATGTTCTCATTTGACTCCTAAATCAATATACTCATATATAGATGACCTAGTCATCACCAAATTGCTTGATAGATGCTAGAATTGGTTGTGCATGCTTTGCCACATATTTCATTTGTCATCTTATTGTGTGAGCATGTTGGTGCATATTTTACTCATTCAAGGACATCCACTTGTTGTTTTGATTGTTTGGTTTCTTTTCTTTTTGTCGAGTGGATGGACAAGAATGCCTAAGAACCTTATTTAGCTATCTATGCTTTTCTCATCTCAAACTCTATTCATGCTACATCACAAAATTTGATCAAGTCAGATTCGAACCACTCTGTGTGAGGAGCACTCGGAGTGCCCGATTCGTCATAGACTTAAACTTCCAAAACCTCTTTGTGATTCTCGGTCAGACCGATTCCTCCATTTCGGTCCTACCGAGATCACCAAGTTGATCTAAGTTTTCAATCTCGGTGCAACCGATTTGAACTTTTCAGTCTCACCGATTTGCTATAACTGAACACAGTTATGCATCTCGATGCCACCGAGTTGTTCCACTCGGTCACACCGACAGGGTCGGGCTATATATAGCCACGGGCAAAAGTTTGGAAATTTCTCCGAAACCCTTCCCCCGCGCAACAGCCCGCTCTGCCATCGTGGTCTCCGGATCGTCTCCTCGTCGCCAGCAGCCTCCTATCGCTGGTCTTCGCCACCGTCAACGGATTTTGTCCCCGCCGTTGCCGCCGTAGCAAGTCCACCGCCAAGTTAGGGTATGGACTTGATCTTTGTGCTATCCACGTCTGATTCCTAGCACATTGTTTTCATATTGATTCTTGCCACGATTGAAACTCTTCTATCCAGTCAAAGTAGTCCATAGATTAGATGCGATTCAAATTTTTAGGGTTAGGTTTCCGCCGAAACCATCTCAGACCCACCGAGTTGAAAAACTCGGTCTCACCGATTTGGCTTATGCCATTGCACTAGTGACTCTCGGTGTGACCGAGAATTACTAATCGGTGCGACCGATTTGAGGATTCTGTGAAACCCTAGCAGTCTCGGTGCCACCGAACTGAAACTCGGTCCAACCGAGATCATCAGTTTAGATTCCAAAACTGCTTCGGTATCACCGAGTTTGAAAATCGGTTGATCCGAAATGCTTTCTGTGGAAAACGAAAACTGAACTTTTGAATCATTCTTTTGCAAAAATCTCTGCATTTTGTGACGCTCATCTATTCTATCTCATCTATAACTCTTCACAGGGTCAGCAGTCAGCTTTTGCAGTATGTCTGATCAGTGTGACAGCTAGAACAGGTCTGAAGAGCAGATGGACTTGAGTGAGGGCACTAGTCCCTCAACTACAGATGAAGGTAGCAGAAGTACTTCTAGCAATTTGCCTAAGGCTGCAACTAGGCAAAGGAGGAAGAGAAATTCCGATTCTGAGGATGATGATTACAAAGCTGAGGAAGATGAGGCCACTTCCAAGAAAGTGGTGCTCGAGAAATAGTATGGCTCTACACAGAGCACAAAGCCAGGTCTGAAGAGGAAAGTTCCTGCCAAGAGAACTCCAATGCCAAAGGCTAGAAAGTCTATTCAAGTGCCAGCTCAAGCTCAACCCAAAGAGGCACCTGCAAGGAAAGATACATCATCCAAACCTCAAAAAGTCCCCACTGGTGCAACTATGAAGTTTACAATTGAATCAGAGGATGATGGTGAACAGGATAAGAAAAAGAAGAGAGCTAGAACCACAACTGCCAAGGTCCTTGGAAAGCCCTCAATGAGAAGGGATTCTGATGAAGAGGAAGAGGATGCTGTACCAGCTCCTAAGGCAGGTAAGCTTATGGGAGATGCAATCAAATTAGGGGCTGCAACATCCAAGCCCAAGGAAGCACCCAAAGCTGCCTCCAAGGCCAAGCAAGTTACAAAGAGGAATACTAGGAGTATTCCAGCTGCTAAGAAGAACAAGGCCCCAGTGCCCAAGATACCAGACCACAATGATGCCCATCCTGTGGCTGAGGACATGAGAATCAGGAAGGATTCAGGGCTGAGACTGCGGAGGATGGAAGATCCATATGCTTCAAGGAGAAGAACTGTTGTTGACTACAGGTTCCACACAAAGGAACATCAGGACTTCTATGAAACAATTCTGTTGGACAAGAAGCCCATAGTCTGTGACATGAGGTGGGTTGACTGGAAATTCATCAAGGAGAATGAGCAGCACTATCCTGGAGTGCAAGATAGCTTTGTTGCTTGTGGAGTGGCAGATTTTGATGGATGGAAGTTTACCAACTGGAATGATGAGCTTATCATGCAGTTCTACTCCACAGCACATTTCTACCCAGATGGAAGAATTGTTTGGATGTCTGAAGGTACAAGGTACCAGTCCATTGTTGGAGAATGGGCAAGTCTGATAAATGCCCTCAAGGAAGAAGAGGATGACTTGGACATATATGCAAAGAAGAAGTTGGGTCACAATTCAATGGCTCACATGTACAAGGAGATTCCAGACAAAGCAGTAGAGACTCACAAGTTTGGATCAGTTCACTTTCTGCTGTCAGGGTTGCCAACCATAAATTGGATTCTGAGGCACACTCTGTTGCCCAAGTCTGGTGACCATAACACGATCAGAGGGCATGCCATCAACATGCTACATGTGTTTGATGTACCTCAGAAGTTCAAAGTCATGAGCCTGATCATTGAAACAATTAAGAGGACTGCAGCAGATCAGAAGAGGAGCTGTGGATATGCACCTCAGATTCAAGAATTGATAAGCTCAAAGATGTGCACAGGAAAATATCAGTTGGATAAGGAACACTTTCCACTTTATCCAGACTTTGAGGACAATGAGGTTGTCATGAATGAAGATGATCCACAATCAGTTCAAGCTCAGGCAAAGAAGGAGAAGGCTGCCAAGATGCCAACTCAAGAGGAGGCATCTAAGTATTTCTTGAAAACCAAACAAGAGCAGCTTGGTTACTTGATAGCATCAACTCCGAGGATTGAGAAGGGGTTGGCCACCCTAACTCAAAACCAGGAGAGTCTGGAAAGAATCATGGAACAAAAATTCTATGATCTAGATGTCAAGGTAATTGAGATTCAGTCAGTTGTGGAGCAGCTGCAGGATGACATGCAGGAGAGGAAGGGCAAGAAAACCACCAATGTGTTTGCCAGAGTGCCCAGAGCCCAGAGGTCAGTTGCAGTGCCAGTGACAGACACTAGAGCAACAACTTCAGCACCAGCCACTGCCCCTACAGTTCCAGTACAACCAGCTCCAGCACCAACTCCTCCAGCTCCATCCACTTCAACTGAAGCCTTCGTCCAAGGAGCCATCTCTACACCACCACCAGAAGATCAAGCCTGAGAGACGATCTAGCACTATGCATTTTCTATGAACTTTTTGGTAACTTGTTGCCAAAGGGGGAGAAAAATGTATAGATCATTGGCTTCGAGAGAGAGTGTGTTCCTTTTGTTCTCTCTTGCTTTATTTGGTGGTTTTTCAAACTTTGTTTGCTTTTGGTTGAGATACTATGCTTGTGAGACATTGATGATCATGTGTTTGATCATAAGCTACAGTTATGCATGCTTGAATTATCCTATCTATCTTATGTGATCATTCACTATGCTTGGTGATGAGTGCATGTATTCATTGTTTATTATTTTGAGCGCTCCACCAAGATGTATGTGACATGGAAGAGTAACCCATGAGCCTAATTCATTGTGCATTTGCAGTCCAAAGAAAATCTAAAACTATGCAAAAATTTAGGGGGAGCTCTTGCTTATCACATACTTCTCAAAGCGACGATGTTATTCAATCTTATTATCATTTGTCGAAGCTTTGATCTATATGTTGTCATCAATTACCAAAAAGGGGGAGATTGAAAGTGCAACTATCCCTAGGTGGTTTTGGTAATTCATAACAACATATAGCTCATTGAGCTAATGCTATTCCAAGATTATTATTTCAGGAAAGCTCAATGAATGGCATGGCATGGATGATGAAAGTGGATCCCTCAGAATACTAAGGACAAAGGATTGGCTCAAGCTCGAAAGCTCAAGACTCTTCATTTTACATTTTAGTGATCCAAGATCACATTGAGTCTATAGGAAAAGCCAATACTATCAAGGAGGGATGAGGTGTTGCTTAATGAGCCTCTTGCTTCATGTGCTTAGTAATATGCTCCAAAACCCTCAACTACTTTCCCACATCCACAAATGACCTAAACCCAAAGCCAAAATTGGTCACACCGATTCTTTCTATCCGGCGCCACCGATTCCAAAAGTCATAGCCACTGCCACAAACCCTAAGCAAATCGGTCTTACTGATAGGGATCTCGGTCTCACCAAGATGGGGTTGCAATCTCTCTGTTTCCCTTCGTAACGTTTCGGTCTAACCGAAGTGAGCGATCGGTCCCACCGAGATTGCAATGTAAACTCTCTGTTTCCTTTTTGTAACATTTCGGTCTCACCGAAAAGAGCAAATTGGTCCCACCGAGTTTACCTGACCAACTCTCTGGAAAGCTTATTACCAAATTGGTCTCACCGAGTTTGTGTAATCGGTCTTACCAAGATTAGTTATGCCCTAACCCTAACCGAATCGGTTTGACCGAGATGCATGTCAGTCCCACCGAAAATCAATAACGATCACTAGGTTTACTAAATCGGTCCGACCGAGTTTAACAATTCGGTCCCACCGAGTTTGGTAAATTGTGTGTAACGGTTAGATTTTGTGTGGAGGCTATATATACCCCTCCACCTCCTCTTCATTCGTGGAGAGAGCCATCAAAACGAACCTACACTTCCAACTTACCATTACTGAGAGAGAACCACCTACTCATGTGTTGAGGCCAAGATATTCCATTCCTACCATATGAATCTTGATCTCTAGCCTTCCCCAAGTTGCTTTCCACTCAAATCTTCTTTCGACCAGATCCAAAACCTATGAGAGAGAGTTGAGTGTTGGGGAGACTATCATTTGAAGCACAAGAGCAAGGAGTTCATCATCAACGCACCATTTGTTACTTCTTGGAGAGTGGTGTCTCCTAGATTGGCTAGGTGTCACTTGGGAGCCTCCAACAAGATTGTGGAGTTGAACCAAGGAGTTTGTAAGGGCAAGGAGATCGCCTACTCCGTGAAGATCTACCGCTAGTGAGGCAAGTCCTTTGTGGGCGACGGCCATGGTGGGATAGACAAGGTTGCTTCTTCGTGGACCCTTCGTGGGTGGAGCCCTCCGTGGACTCGCGCAGACGTTACCCTTCGTGGGTTGAAGTCTCCATCAACATGGATGTATGATAGCACCACCTATCGGAACCACGCCAAAAACATCCATGACTCCAATTGCGTTTGAATCCTCCAAACCCTTCCCTTTACTTTCTTGCAAATTGCATGCTTTAATTTCCGCTGCCTATATACTCTTTGCATGCTTGCTTGAATTGTGTGATGATTGCTTGACTTGTCCTAAAGTAGCTAAAATCTGCCAAACTCTAAAATTGGGAAAAGGTTAAGTTTTTATTGGTCAAGTAGTCTAATCACCCCCCTCTAGACATACTTCAAGGTCCTACAGTATTCCCACGGGTGACGCCTTACCTTTGCCCGGGACCGTTTGCACCTTTAGGCACACGTATATGATAGTGTCGCTAGCATCCATATGATAAGGAGCCCGGGCTGACATGGCTAGTCGCAAACCCAAAGTGGCACAAACTTACAAGGACAGGCATCCATGACCCAGCATCGAACGTGTCGGTCATCAGCGAGTGAATCCAGGCTATAGCACTGGGCTAGCAGGACTCCGGTGAACCGGGTTGTAGCGGGCTAACAGGAATCCGGTACTCATCGTGTGACATTTCCCCGAAGGGACAGACACAGGAATGAAGAAGGACACATGCCGGCCAGCCTAAGTGTTCCGGAGCAGTAGCAAGCTACCAAGGAAGCACTAGGAGACATTTCCCAGTAAGAGAGGCTACCGAGGATAAACAACTAGATAGTCAGATCCCACACATACCAAGCATTTCAATATCATACACACAATATGCTCGATATGTGCAAATACAACATGGCATCACAACATGACTCTACAACTCAAGTATTTTATTCAATAGGCTCCGAGGAGCGAGATATTACAAACATGGGTCTCATGACCCAACATTCAGAGCATACAAGTCAAGCACACGCGGAAGCTTAACATGTCTGAGTACAGACAACTATAAATGAAAAAGGCTGAGAAGCCTGACTATCTACTAGATCCTGCCGAGGGCACAAGATCATAGCTGAGGTAACAAGCTAAACGTCGAAGTCCACGTGTAACTACTAGTGAGACTGAAGTCTCTCTGCAAAACATAAAATAGGCAAACGTGAGTACAAATGTACCCAGCAAGACTTACATCAGAACTATCTACATATGCATCATTATGAACAAAGGGGGTGGTGGAGTTTAACTGCAGCAAGCCAGCTTTGACTCGGTGGCTATCCTGAACTGTGACAGCAAGTAACTCTTTTGAGGTGGCGCACACGAGTCCACATATTCACCATATCAATACACCACTATGGATCCGCTCCCGTCTCCCTACGAGAACGCCATCCATAGCACTCACGCTTATCTTGCGCATTTTAGAGTATCCACTTTCACTTGTCTATGAACTGTTATAGGCAACGCAGAAGTCCTTTACCGCGGACACGGCTATTCGCATAGATGATGTTAACCCTGCAGGGGTGTACTTCTTCACACACACTCTCACCACTTATCGCCGTTTACACGACATGTACTCGGCAACCTTCAAGCGGAAGCCCAGCGAGGGTGTCGGCCACGACCTGACTGACCACACAAGTCTCTCATCCAGGTTTATCGCCTATTCGGGTTCCATCCGCAAGGAGATCCGGCCGGGGTGTCGCTCACGGCCCCAAACGATGTGAGCAGGGTTCCCAAGCCCACCTCGACGGGTGGATCTACGCTTGGTACACCGTGCCATGGTGCCTAGTCTGTCCCAAGCCCACCTGTACCGGGTGCCACTTGGTAGACTACTAACACTACCTACAAACACCAGAAACTAGTTGCAACTCCTGGACAGAGATCATGTTGATTAATAAGTCGAGAGGGGCACTTAAGCATTCCAATGCGTGGTACTGGTTGTTCATGGATCACAAACACATAACTCAGTTCCTGAGGACGGCTTCAATGAGACAACCCACCATGTACTCCTACATGGCCTCTCACCGCTACCTTTACCAAATCGTGTTCACACATTTAGCTCACAACAGTAGGACATGTTCAACACCATTCCAATTCATCCTCGATGTATCAGACCTGACTCAACTCTAAGCAATAGCAGGCATGACAGACAAACATGAATGACTAGGCACATCAGGGCTCAAACAACTCCTATTCATGCTAGTGGGTTTCATCTATTTTCTATGGCAATGACAGGTCATGCAGAGGAAAGGGGTTCAGCTACCGCAGCATGTAACAGTTGAATCGTTGTTGTCCTAATGCAGTAAAAAAGAGCAGGAGCGAGAGAGTGGGATTGTATCAGAATGAACAAGGAGGTTTTGCTTGCCTGACACTTCTGAAGATAATATAGTTCTCCATCGGTGTCATCGAACTCATCGCCGGAACACGTCTATCGAGAGGGAACAGTTACCGGCAAACAAGGAAGAACACAATCAATGCAATGCACAATATGATGCATGAATGTGACATGGCAATAATATTATGATTTGTGCTAATGCATCTAGCAACAATTTAGATGAAGTCCATATGAACCAAGGGTTTATATGCAAACTCCATATTTAGCATTTCAAATGCCATTATCATGTTTTCACTTATAAAGTGAGTATAAGTTTGTTTAACATGCATGAAAGTAGCATAAATGGATAGATTGGATTTTTCTGATCATTTTCCATATATAATTTATCTCATTTGGAGTTACGGTTGTTTTTATATGATTTTTAGAAGTTAGCACTATTTTCTGGAATTTCCTGAATAAGAATAAATCCAGAAAAAGGAGTTACTGCATCACCACTATGTCAGGGTGACGTCAGCATTGACCAAAGTCAAATCTGACTGGTGGGGCCTACTGGTTAGTGACACGGTGCTGGTCAGAGACACTGACATGTGGGACTGGTCAACGACCACGTCATCAAAGTCAAAGCTGACGCGTGGGTCCAGTCGGGTTGGATTAGTTCTAACTAATTTCGTTAGCTGGCTAATTAAACCGGTGGGGCCCATGTGCAAGTGGGTCAGGGGTTTAATTAGTGGGTGATTAGCCCTAACTAAGTGGCCACGTCAGCGCACCGGCGGTTAGCCGCCGGCGACCGAACAGGGTGGCGGAGGCGCTCGGGATTCGCCGTCCGGCGACCGTTCGACTCGCGGTTTGGCCCTACGGGCTGCTGGACATGCGCCGCATCCAACAGAGCATGCGGCTAGGCGAGAGGAGGCCAGAAACGATGATTGCAACGACGGCTGGCGGCGGCCAGAGTTCGGCTTAGCACGGGCGAGGCGCTGCGCTTGGCTGACGGGCGAGCTAAGCGGCAGGGCGGATTGCTGGGAGCTCCGGGAGCACGCTGGTGCCACTGGACCGAGCGGAGGAGCTCAGGAGCGAGGACCTCATCGGCCATGGCGGACGGCAGGCTTCGGTCGTCAGCGAAGTAGGAGCTACGGCGTGAAAACGGAACAACGGAGAGGGGGGTTTGAGGGAGAGGCTTATGGTGGTTGCAACGGTGCAGACGGCGAGCTCGGAGAATGCCAGGTGTGGTCGGGGCGGCGAGATGGATCTCCGGTGACCGAGGAGGAAGAAAAGGTCGGGGACGGTGAAACAAGGCACCTCCGCTCGTGTGGCTTGATGGAGACGATGTAGAGGTCGACGGAGGAGCTCCTTGGCGCGTCGGGGAGGCGAGGGGAGCATGGTGGCTGCAAGCTTCACGGCGGCAAGCGCTCGGCAGCGTCGGTCATGGCGATCAGAGGAGAGGGAGAGGGCGAGGGGGGAGGAGCGAGGTGTCCACTGCGGTCGGGGCGTCTCCGTGGCGTGCGAAGGGAGCTCGGGAGCGTGAGGCAGGCAGGCATGGAGGAGGTGGAGGCCTCGGCGTGCAGGCGTTGACACGCCTCTGCCTACTGGTAGAGGTTGAGGACAGCGGTGCCCCTGGTGGGCTGGGCCGGCAAGTGGACTGGCCAGGTGGGCTGCCCAGGTGAGTACCAGGTAAAAATCTCTCTCTTAAAATTTGTTTCTGTTTTCTATTGTTTTCCTCTGTTTTGATTTAGTTTAACACCAAATCATTTTTATATAATTCTGAAAATATTTTTGGGCACTTTGAAATTATTCCCAACAGCCCTCAACTAGTTTCAGAATTATTAGAGCATTTAAAATATTTATAGGATTTAAATGCCCCAATTCAAATACAATATGAGTTAATTAAATAATCCAAATGTCATGGAAAAATGTGCAACATCTCTGGTTACTGTTTCCAGTATTTTCCAAAAGTGGTGAACATTTTTGAAGGCCATTTGGGTTCATTGAAAATTATTTTTAGTTGAACCTATTTGAATTGCTTTAGTGCTAGGGCTTGGTCATCCCCACTTAAAAATTTCCTTTGAAATCAAACATGATGCATGGATGCAGATGCAACTAATTACAAACAATTCTGGGGCTGTGACAGTCCGGCATTCGAAGGCCTATAAAGTTCATGAAGGAGAGCTCTACAAGAAAAGCACTACCAGAGTCCTTCAAAGGTGTATCTCCGAGGAGGAGGGGTGGCAACTCTTGGCAGAAATTCACGCTGGTCTTGATGGGCACCACGCCGCAGTCCGGGCACTTGTCAGCAAGGCCTTTCGGAAAGGATTTTATTGGCCTATGGCCTGAGCAGACGCATAGGACCTTCTCCAGCGCTGCGTTGGATGCCAACTCTTCGCCGACCAAAGCCATATGCCCCCAACCGCCCTACAAACAATCCCAATTACATGGCCCTTTGCGGTCTGGGGCTTGGACATGGTTGGACCCCTTAAAGGGGGAAGCCATAAGAAAAAATATCTGCTGGTCATGGTGGACAAAATCACCAACTGGATAGAGGCTAGACCAGTTAAAACGTCCGAGTCCGGACCGGTGATTGCATCTATATCTGATGTGGTGCACCATTATGGTGTCCAGCACAACATCATCACTGATAATGTGTAACGCCCTCGATGCGGCTATATCTCCCACGTGTTGAAGCACGACTTAGAGGCATAACCGCATTGAAAGCAATGTCGCAAGTGAGGTAATCTTCACACAACCCATGTATTACATAAGGGAAAGAGATACATAGTTGGCTTACAATCGCCACTTCACACAATACATGAATAAAGCATTACATCATCCAGATACAATCAAGGTCCGACTACAGAACCAAAATAAAAGAAGAACCCCAAATGCGACAAAGGTCCCCGATCGACCCCAACTGGGCTCCACTACTGATCAACTAGAACGAAACAACACAAAGGGCAAGATCTTCATCGAGCTCCTCCTTGAGCTTGGTTGCGTCACCTGCTTGGTAACATAGGCACCTGCAAACTGGTTTTGGAAGTATCTGGTGAGCCACGAGGACTCAGCAATCCCATTACCATGGGTATCAAGACTAGCAAAGCCTAAAGGGTAAGGAAGGGGTAAAGTGGTGAGGTTGCAGCAGCGACTAAGCAAGATATGGTGGCTAACCAATGCAAGAAAGAGCGAGAAGAGAACAAGCGGAACAGTCGTGAAGCTAGCAAAGATCAAGAGGTGATCCTAAACACCTACTTACGTCAAACATAACCCAGAAACCATGTTCACTTCCCGGACTCCGCCGAGAAGAGACCATCACGGCTACACACGCGGTTGATGCATTTTAATTCGGATCTGGTGTCAAGTTATCTACAACCGGACATTAACAAATTCCCATCTGCTACATAACCGCGAGCACGGCTCTCGAAAGTTTATACCCTGCAGGGGTGTCCCAACTTAGCCCATGACAAGCTCTCGCGATCAACGAAGGAACAGACCTTCTCCTAGGAAGACCCGACCAGTCTCGGAATCCCGGTTTACAAGACATTTCGACAATGATAAAACAAGACCAGCAAAGCCTCCCGCTGTGCCGACAAATCCCGATAGGAGCTGCACATATCTCGTTCTCAGGGCACACCGGATGAGCCAGACATCGGGTTGGCATAGACCCTGGTTGCCCAGGGGGCGCCGGACATCGCTCGGTTTGGACCAGCACTTAGACAAGCACTGGCCCGGGGGGCTAAAATAAAGATGACCCTTGGGTTGGCCGACCCAAGGGAAAGGGATAGGTGGTGGTGAGGCAAATGGTAAAACCAAGGTTGGGCCTTGCTGGACAAGTTTTATTCAAAGCGAACTGTCAGGGGGGCCCCATAAATCACCCGACCGCGTTAGGAATGCAAAATCCGGGAACATAACACCGGTATGACGGAAACTAGGGCGGCAAGAGTGGAACAAAACACCAGGCATAAGGCCGAGCCTTCCACCCTTTACCAAGTATATAGATGCAATAATAATATAAGAGATATTGTGATATCCCAACATAACCCTGTCCACCATGGAGAAATCTTCAACTTCACCTGCAACTAGCAACGCTATAAGAGGGTCTAAGCAAAAGCGGTAACATAGCCAATCAATGGTTTGCTAGGAATGGTGTCAAAGGTTAGAGGTTCATGGCAATTTGGGATGGCTTGATAAACAGGTAATAGGTAGCGCAGCATAGCGATAGAACGAAGCAACTAGCATAGCAATGATAGTAGTGAGATCCAGGTTAGCGGTCATCTTTCCTGAAATCCCGCTAGGAAGAAGAACGAGTCCATAAAGAAGATGAACGGATGAAGCCGAACCAACCGTAGATGAACGAATCCTCACGATCGCAACGAAACAGGAACTAACAAGAAGAAGCACACAACATAGGTAAACACACCACACATGAAAAAGGCATGATGCACAACAAGCATGATGCATGACCAAGCTACATGAAGCTACTCATGGCAAGAGATGATGCATACAAGAGCAACACATCGAGGCAAGTTTAAATGAGGCCGAGAACAACATATACAATTCCGGTAAGTCCTCATATGCATATTTCGAAATTGATCCAGAACTGAATAAACCTTATGTTCAAATTGTTAAACAGTAAGTTAAAGATCACCAAGAGAATCTACACGAAATTCTAGTCAGGTTACATATAAGGTTCATTAGATTCAGAGCTACGGCCTAGAAGATATGAGCAAAACAAGTTAAGCATGGCATTGACGCAAAATGCATACAAACATCAAGCAAACACCTCAAAACAAGGATGCAACATGATAATATGAAGCTACATGAAAAAACAAGCAATTTTCATATAGAGCACACTCAAAACGGAGCAACGGTTCAACACATGCACACTATACAAGTCATAGCAACAATCTGTCCATAACAGCAACTAGGCATCTTACAAGCATCGAAACAACAAGCTACATCACCCCAACATAAAAACAAAAGGCATGGGCATGAAGTACAGGTAAAGCATAACAAAACATGAACACTGAGCTATCTCCAGAAACAACTAGAACATGCTCAAAAACACATGGAGATATTGCAAATAATAACAGTTTCAGACGTTAGCAGAAATAACATCAGGTTGCAATGTTTAGAGCAAGCAAACAACATGTTACAGGAACTTATCATGGCAAACAAAGGCATGGCATGAATCTACTAATTGCATAGATCAAAAGACCCTTACTGACCATGAGCCAAAAAGGCACGGAAAATATGATGGCACCCATGTAAACATGGCAAGTTATATTACAGATTCAAACATGGCAGAAACAACAATAAGTAGGCATGTTCGTGGGCTTGAACCACTCACCACAGAGCAATACATGGCATGGCAAGGAAACCAACAGCAAGAAGACATGTTTATGAAGCTAAGCATGGCAAGAATAAGGTCATAGGGTGCATGGATCACTAGGAAAATACATGGAAACAAGTGACCTTAATGTTAACAGGCTGATAGCAACATTTTCAAGCAACTTTGGAGCAAGATTACAACATGTTCCAGCAGGCTATAATTGCAACCAAGGGCATAAATGGATAGATCATGACATGTAGATCAAAACATGTTTATAGAGCATCTCCAGATTATGCACACAATCACTTGTAGAAGCTTGTTAACATAGCAACAAAATATAACAGAATCTGCCAGGAAAACAGCAACAGCAACTACCCTACTTAGCAAGCTTGATACACTCAGCACACAACTCACAAAAATACATGGTTGGCACCCCTGGAAAGATGGCATGGCATAGATCAACATTCATGTGGACATCAACCTCATAGGATGCACACATCAAACATGACAAAAATGATAAAAGAGCAAGTTATAACAGTTTCAGCAGATTAACATCAACATGCACTCTTCCAACCGCATTTCGGGCATTAAGATGAGCTCAAATGAAAATGATGCAATGGAATGAAATGATCTACTCGTAGAGACGAACAATTTGACATATTATACGCACAAAACGGAGCTACGGATGCAGAGATGCAATGCGATGAACATGGCATGTTTATGCAATAATTACAGGACTTGGTGAAAACGGGGGCAACCTCGGGTCTGCACGGTTTTTGATGTGGTGACGGAGAGCTCGTCGGTGTTGAGGCCGAGGAGGAGGGAGATGGCCGGAGTTGAAGGATCCGGACCGGATCTCGCCGGATCCGGCGGGATCCCGGCGAGGGAGGGCGCGGGGCACGGGTTGCGAGGCGCGGAGGAGGCCTCAGCCGGCGGGGCGCGTCGGCGGCGGCCGGGAGCATGGACGCCGGCCTCCGGCGGCCGAGCTCGGGCGGCAGGAAGATGGCGGCGGGGCTCGCGGCAGGGAGGAGCTCGGGCGGCAGGCGGGGGGCGGAGAGCGGCGGCGGCGAGGCACCGGCGGCGAGGTCCGGCACCGGCGGGCAGCGGGTCCGGCCAGGAGGCGCGGCGGCGCGGGCATGGGCGCCTCGGGCCCAGATCGGCCCGGGGCGGGCCGCGGTCGGGCGCCGGCGGGCTTCGGCGGCGGTGGGTGGCGGCGTGCCACGCGGCGCGCGGAGATTGGAGGAGGCAGGCGGCGGTGCTGATGTGGCGTCCCCGGATTGGTCCGGGCGATGTGGAGGCGGCGGTGGACCTGTCCGGCCGCCGGGCGGACATGTCCGACGGCGCGGGGAGGAGTTTGCTAGGGTTTGGACTGCAAAAAAAATCGGGGAGGCACACATATATATAGGTAGAGGGAGCTAAGAGAGTCCAAATGAGGTGCGGTTTTCGGCCACGCGATCGTGATCGAACGACCGAGAGCATGGAGGGGAGTTTGGTGGGTTTTGGGACACTTTGGAAGGGGTGTTGGGCTGCAACTCAAAGAGGGCTTTACGGTTACCCGGTTAACCGTTGGAGTATCAAACGGACTCCAAAAGGCACGAAACATGACAGGCGGTCTACCGGTGGTATAGGAAGGCCGCTTGGAAAACCTTGGGCCATTCCGAGAAAGTTTAACACCCGCACACGAAAGAGAGAAGAGGGGGACGCCGGGGAACATAGGAGTGCCGGATTGCGAAACTGACAACGGGGAAAATGCTCGGATGCATGAGACGAACACGTATGCAAAATGAAATGCACATGATGACATGATATGAAATGCATAAGATGACATGGCAAAGTGCAACACGCAAGCACATGACATGGCAACGATGGCGAATAACTGGCGGACACCTGGCGCATCGGATCCGGGGCGTTACAACACTCCACCACTACGAGAGGATCTCGTCCCGAGATCTAGGATGGCACCGGAGGGTAAACGGAAGAGGAAGAGAAGAGGTAAAACTAAGTTGCTTCTTTGACCAATGAGTGAAGCCAAAGAACCTTGAGAGGTTGAACAAATTGAAAGAAACAAAATAACGAAGGTGACCAAGATTGCAAACAATTTGTTGGCCAAGAGGAACAAGGAATATGATGAGAACCAAGAGGTTTAGTGATAAGATAGATATTGAGACCACTCCGATTAAAACTAGATAGAGAAGGAATAAGATTGATATAATTTGGGCAGCACTCCGACTGAAAGAAGAAGGAAAACTAGATAGGATGAGATGATATTGAGGAGATGATACAACACTCCGGTTGGAAATGGAGGAATAGAATTTGAACTTGGCAAAATGAACGCACTTGGATGAGACTCCGGTTAAAAGAGGAACGATAGACACAACACTCCAGTTAAATGGATAACCAAGGAAAAAGGAACATGATCTTGGCAAAACGAGACTATTGGACGAAGGGAGCAACTTCACAATGCCTCCGGGACGGATGAATAGCAGATAGATCATCGGAATAAGAGAACGGAAAAGGAAATGCCAACTTCTGCCACGAATGAGCTTGGAAAGCACCCTTCCAAGAAGATTAGAACGGAGTTGTTGGAAAAACCAACAACGAAAAAAATAAGCTTGATATGGTCTTAAGGAATGCATCCCAAATTATGAGGTGACAACCTGCCAAGCACGGGAAAAGAATTTCATTGATACGAACAAGGAGACGAGAAAGCTATACCACCGGGAGGATAAAGAAGAACTTGGGTCATTTATAAGCACCATAAATAGCAACAATCCTAAGGGAAAGCTTTAGGTGAAATATAACCCAAGATAACTCCAACAAAGGGATTGATGGATTTAAAATACCTCATTCTTGACAACATATGAATCATGAAACATGAAGGAAATTGTCAAGAGTGACATAACACCACCTCAAAAGATAAGGTAGAGAGAATTGCACTTCGGAATGCAAGACAAAGAATACTTGAACACCTCAAAACAAAACATGTGTTGAGCATCATGTTTATTTTTAGAGTATAGCTTGGCAGACCATAACTACGAGAGAAATCTTGAAGAACAACTGAAGAATGAAAAGAATCCTTGAGGAACCACCATGAAGAAACTCCGGTATTAAAAGGATGGTGGAAAGAAGGAGAAGTTGAAAACACAAGGTGAAGCCTTGCAATGATTTAGAATGAGCTTCGCGATTATATAACCGAGAGAACTTGGAACTCCGAAAAGAAGGATGAGCAATTGAAACCAAGAATTTTTTTGATGAACCTCCGGAATAAGGAATTGAATTTACTCGATGAAACAAGAATAAGAATTACATTATGCTTATCACTCATCAATTAAATTGATGACCCACAATGGATTTGGCATGCCACTTATTCTCGTAGAAAGGATTAAGATAGATATGGCGCAATCTTGGGAAGGTCTTCAACGGACCACCGGTAGGATTGGAAAGAACGAATGAATTAAATGATAATGAAAGAGGTGAAATCTTGAACGAACCACCATAAGAATTGAAAATGAACGTAGCAAAGGCACAATTCACGGGGAAGAATTGGAAAACGAATGAAGATATTTGAGGGGATTTAGATACATGAGAACGAAGAGAACATGAACTGATTAGAGGATATTTGAATGAATCACCGGTAAGATTTGGAGAACGATAGCTACACGCTGAGAATGAAGAATTATGACATGATGGCCTTCGGAGGAAAGAAATGGAAACAACTCATGAAATGCTCCGGATGGTAAGAAAAGAGTTGTCTCAATCGAAAGCAATTATGAGAGGATGGCATCAAGCTAGGACCATGAATATTCAAGAGAATGGACCAAGATTTAAGAGAAATCCTTCTTCGGTCTTCAAATGATGAGAATGACAACGAGAAACACCACCAAGAATTATTGAGGCACACCGGAAGAATCAAAAGCGAAGAGGTTGAGCCAACTATGAAAAGAATTTGAAAGATCTTGGAGAAAAGCATTTGACTGATGATAACTCATTCTTATGTCAAACTTGGAGAAGAATTTAGGATAGTTATGGGAAAATAGAAGAGTCAGGTAAGATCCTGGGAAAAAACCTATGGGTTAGGGCCCACTCAAAAGAACACCGTTGATAAGATTTAAAAGAGATGTCGCACCGGTTGAATTTAATGACTTGAATGAGATACCAATCTCGAAAGAGCTTGAACGAATGCAGAGTGGAAACACGAATCTTCGAGATATCTTGAGCACTCCGGAATAACAAATAGCGAGAAGTAGAATGATAATGAGGTGCACCGGTATGATAAGACATTGAAATGAGGAAAAAGGTATGATCAACAAAACTTGACTTGAATCCACCAGAGAAGAGAAAGGAATGAGGAATGACGAACTAGTAGAACATCTTCTTGAGAACCACCGGGTAAGAACATTGATGGAAAAGAATGGAGAAACTCCACAAAAAAAATAAAAGGATACTTGGTAAAGAAATCTTAGTCCTTGAGGAAAAAGGGTGGGTGGGCGGGAAAAAACAAAGGCAACTTGGAGACGCATGAAACAAACACCGTTGAGAAGAAATGATAATTGGTCTTGCTAATGTTGAAGTGATTGGATCCACTTGAAGAGAAACACGCCGGTTGAAAAGGATTGACATGACAATCTCGATTGTCGAGAAGGATTGGTATTCACATCGGAGTATGAGAACACCATTTCTTAAAGGTATGGAATCAACACTTGACATTGAAGCAACTCGAATACCACAACTCAAAACAAAAACAAAGGACTGGCTTGTAGAATAAGCCGGAACAAACATATGATAGAGATTTACCCAATCCCATATCATGCATCTGTCGGAAAGATGTTCTAGGAGCTACTTGAATTCCCACCTATAAACTCCCGAAACTTTCTGGTTATGCAATCTGGTGTTGGGGATACAGGGGAAGCAATATATCTCACCCAAACTAACAATACCTACATCCAAGCTGTATCCATCCGTCAACACATAACCAAGAAACCTTCGGAAATCGTGTACCTCAACCTTCGAAAAGCATCCGTTATACAAGTCATGGCAATACTCCCGTACTCACCTCAGTACTGGGTTATCGGGGTTATCTCACCAACAACTGCATATAAGAGATTTTTGATGTCGGCGTCCTAAACTCAGGTATTCCAGAACTGCAACGATAAAATTATGACAACAACACCTCAGAGCTCAACTCCCCGGGACACTTCCACTAAACCCCTGACGGGAGGCACCAAGACAATGTTCTCATCATAAAACTGTCGGTGTACTAAAGTAGGGGGGCACCTTAGTACCCCGAACTTGTGCACGGACAGTCGCAGCACCTCGCGGCTAGGCTTGCCGGGCGCCCGCCAAGACCCTCCACCATTTCCTATTACTGCCATTCAAGAATAAAGTACTAACCAAGAGAACGAAGGCCCGGCAAGAGGAGCTTGTCGGGAAGGCCAACCAAAGGCATCACCAGAAGACTTGCCGCGGCGCCCCGCGCGCCCCGGCAAGGCCCGACGGCCGGCAAGCTTGCCGGCACTAAAAGAGAAGGGCCGCGGCAAGGTACTTGTCGCGACAAGGCTGCCACCCAAACTCTAGCGCACCCAGTGACGTGTCATCACAGGGCCATCCCAAGGGCACGTGGCGAAGCACTACGCAGCCATACGGAGCGAGGTGGCAAACGGAGCTGACAGAGGCGCCATCGTGGCAACCGGTGGCTCACCTAACGGTCGTTTCTTTACACTGTTGGGGCGACCAGACGGGCATTTAATGCCCTTGTCCCCTACCGTCAGAGTTAGGTAGGGGCACTGTTGTGCACTGTTGTACCAACCTGCGTTTTTACCTTTCTACCCCCTCTTCTTACGCTGCCACCTGTGGGTGCCCCCTTGAGACTATAAAAGGGAGGCCCATGTGCACGTAGAAGGGGTTCGGTCCATTCGACACCCACGACACCTCCATACGCTCGCAAGCTCGAGCAAGATCAAATACAATCACCAAAGCAGCAGTAGGGGTTTTATCTCTCTGGAGAGCCCCGAAGCTGGGTAAAAATTGCCCGTCTCCCCCGCGCGCTCGACCTCGATCTGCTCTGCGCACGCCCTCCGCTCCCTTGCCGGACTAGAAGGGGCCCCCAGTGCCCCATAGGTGCTCGAGGCCACAGAGATACGCCCCGACATCTTTGGCGCGCCAGGAAGGGGGGCGTCGAGGTCGTGAGCATCTGATCCGGTCTCCACGCACGCTACATCAACGTCATCGTCAACATGCCACCGAAGAAGAAGCCTTCGGAGGTGGCTGCTCCGTCTACGTCGATTCCGCCACCACCGCTGGAGCAAACAGGCGGTGGAGTGGACGCCGGCGGAGGAGCGGGCGCCGCCGGTGGGTCTCGCGTCGTCACTAGATCCAAGAACAAGGCCCCGCAAGCGTCGGCGACCGTGCAGACACTGCACCCTTCCCAGGAGGTGCAAGGTCAACAACGCCCCGGTGCTCCTAGCACCGTGCTCGCGTTAGAACAAGGCCAAGCTGGTGGGTCGCGGGACGCTCGAGGCCAGCATGCATGCCCGCATGCTGGCGCGAGCGAGGTACGGTCGCCCGGACGGGGTGTCGCACCTCCCAATCCGATTGGGAGTCCGAGCACATCCCGCTCCTCACGCCGTTCATCACCACCGCCACCCAAGACAGCAGAGGAAGCGCTGGCCCGAGCCCAGCTGCTCCTAGACTACCCTCCGGCGCCGCACAAGATCGACGACTGGAGGATGACTATATACAGCCTCATCGGCTTCACCAACGGCGACAAGCCCCGGCAGCCGAGCGTGTCAAGGCCCCGGCAAGGCGCCCAGGCGCAAGACGACGCCGACAAGACCGCTGGGGGTGCCACCTCCGTGCACTCCCAGCCCCGAAGGCCAAGATCGCCAGCTCGCCGGACCAACCCCGATGGCGACTCCACCGCGTCGTCGGACCCGCGAACTCGCCGTGATCAACGCCACGTCCTCCAAGAACGGCAACACGAAGACGCTCGCACTCGCATCGAGCGCCGGAGAAAAGCGCGACGTCAATCTGACCAGCGCGCTGGGCCCGCCGTCGACGTGCACGCACCCGGGGAACCAGGCGACTTGCCGTACGCGGCAGGTTGCTCTGCGTTCACCCGCGAGCTGCGGCAAGTCAAGTGGCCCAAAACCAAGAATTTCAAGCCAGACGTGCCCGAGAAGTACGATGGCAGGATACACCCGTCGGAGTTCCTCAGCATCTACACCATAGCGGTGCAGGCTGCCGGAGGGCGCGACGAGAAGATCCTCGCCAACTACTTCCCGCTGGCAAGAAGCTTCCTGCCCGGGGAGGGCACCGCGGCAAGGTTAAGCCGCGGCAAGGAGACAGACCTCCCCGCGGCCGCAACAAGGACGAAGATGAAGATGAGGATGATGAGATGGAGGAAGATGAGACTGATGACCAGGAGTTTCAGAAGGCAACAGAAGTGTTGTGCATCGACGGTGGCGCCTCCCTGCACACCTCACACCGCCAACTCAAACAGTGGGTGCGAGAAGTGAATGCAGCGGAGCCGTCCGTCGAGGCGCGCAAGCCTCTGAAGTGGTCCAGCACGCCCATCGTCTTCGACGTTGAGGACCACCCTGATCGCATCACTGCGGTCGGGTGCTTGCCGATGTTGGTCTCACCAACAATCCGCAACCTCAAGGTCACGAAGATGCTAGTTGACGGCGGGGCTGGCCTGAACCTGATTTCCTCCGCAGTGCTCAAGAAGCTCCAGATCCCCGACAGCGAGCTCGAATAAACTGGTGCCTTTCAAGGAATAAATCCGGGAAGGAGCAAGCCAAAGGGGAAGATCACATTGCCAGTGATGTTCGGCAGCGAACTGAACTTCAGGACCGAGAGGGTCACGTTTGACGTGGCTGATATCCCATTACCCTACAACGGGATACTCGGTCGACCCGCACACGCCAAGGTCATGGCGGCCTCTCACTACGCATACAATGTGCTCAAGATGCCTAGTCCGATGAGTGTCATCTCTGTCCAAGGCGACAAGAGGGATGCACTCATCTACGCCGACAAGATCTACCGGGAAGCAGCAGCAGCAGCAGAGCACGAGCCACTTGCCGCTGAAACTCCCCGGGGTAAGAAGAAAGCCAAGTCCGGCAAGAATAGCTCCGATGCCCACTCCGGCAAGCGCACCTCCCCGGAGCGCTGCGCTGCCGTCGAGGACGCACCATCGAGCTCCACCGGCAAGTGCGAGAAGACAAAGACAGACCAACCAAAGACTAAGCCCGGCAAGAACGGCTCTGGTGCTTGCTCCGGCAAGCCCGCCTCTCCGGAGTGCCGCGCTGCCGTCGAGGACGCACCATCGAGCTCTGCCAGCCAGTGAGGCAAAGAAAGTTGCCAAGCTTCGAACTTTTGAGTTGTGCTCTCCAAGAGTCCATACCTTGTATGAAGAACCTTTGCGCAGAGGGGTCGAATCGTGGTTAGGTTGCGCCGTTGATTTGTTTCGAGTCCGCTCGACGATAAAAACACACCGCAACCAGCCCGACGAGTTCTTCCCGCCGGAGGCAACACCGCCAGCGGGCTGCTGATGTCCTGCACTCAGCAAGTGTGTTTGCGCCGGGGAGTTCCCCGAAAGCGTGAGGATGAAGACATACAAGGGGGGGGGATCGGGGAAGAAGCACAGCCTCTGCGGATTGCAGAAGACGGAAAAGCTAAGTCACCTAGGCTTTTGTACAGAGCGTTTCTTAGTCCTATGCTTTTATGTTACGTTCCTCGAGCGTTCGTCCTTTGTACGAAAAACCTGTGCACGGAGGAGCCAACTCGTGGTTAAGTTGCGTCCTTGCTTTGTTTCCGAGTCCGCTCAACAATACAAGTGCGCTGCAACTGGCCCGGGAAGGTTTCTTGCCGGAAACAACACCGCCAGCGGGCTGCTGATGTCCCGTACTCAGCAAGTGTGTTAGCGCCGGCAAGTTCCCTGGAAGCGTAGGGTAAAAACGTACAAGGGATACAACGAAGTAGAGGGCGTAACGTAGCGAGCCTTGCCGTGGGACGTCCTTCGTATGAGAAACTTGTGCGCGAAGGAACTAACTCGCGGCTGAGTTGCGCCCTTGATTTGTTTCCGAGTCCGCTCAACAATTCAAGTGCGCTGCAACTGACCCGAGAAGGTTTCTTGCCGGAAACAACACCGCCAGCGGGCTGCTGATGTCCCGCACTCAGCAAGTGTGTTAGCTCCGGCAAATTTCCCTAAAAAGTGTAGAGTGAAAACATACGAAGGGCAAAGCATGGCATCGCGTTGCAGGGTCGTACCATGAAAGAATAACTTATCACAGCGCTGTCTCAGTTATTTTTGTGGCTATAATAACAGTGACAAGGAGAAGCCAGAGGGGCGCGCTGGTGCAGCGGCCCCGGCAAGCCAGCTTCGCTGGGGGATGCAAGTGCCGAAGTTCCCTCGCAACGAGCCAGAGTCCCCGGAGGCCGCGGCGTCGGCGACAAGGGCAAAGGAAGGCGCGCCGGCACCTGGGTCTTGGCGGAGCCAGACTTGCCGGGAGCTGCAGATGCCAAGGTTCCTCCCCGGCAAGCTAAAGTCGCCGGGGGCTGCGGAGTCAGATAAGTTTTTCATCCCTCATCATGCATCCTCTTATGGAATGGGGAAGGCGGGGCCGCGTCCTTGAACGAGCGTGCCTTGTATAGAAAAACCCATGCGCGGAGGAGCCGAGTCGCGGCCAAGTTGCGCCCTTGATTTTGTTTCCGAGTCCGCTCAACAATACAAGCGCGCTGCAACTGGCCCGACAAGGTTTCTTGCCGGGAGGAACACCGCCAGCGGGCTGCTGATGTCCCGCACTCAGCAAGTGTGTTCGCTCCGGCAAGTCCCCTAGAAGCGTAGGGTGGGAACATACAAGGCACAAAATCAAGTAAAGGAATTGGTCCGGCAAGTACTCCCCTCTTTTTCATTAAAAACATCCCAGTTTAGTACAAGTCCATAGAGGATGAAAAACATGATAGAGAGGATTACAGATTGTAAATACAGCTAAGGCCCAAAGGCTTACAAATTAAAAGATAAGATGCCCGTAATCCCTCTCCTGTTTCTCACTCCAGGAGGCAGGTCAAGGAGGCCCCGGCAAGAGGAGCTTGCCGGGGAGGGCTAAAGGGGCACCTAGGTGAGCTACGGGCGCTAGAAGACACCAAGAGAACATCCCAGGGGCCGGCCAGGAGCTTGGCGGAGACGGAGGCGTCGGAGGTAGAGCTTGAAGACGGGGCGGCAGGACGTCAGCACGCTGTCGAGGGCTCCTCGCCCTCATACTCCGACTTGACGGCCTTGCCGCCACCCCTCTTCCTCTTCCGCAGCCTCCCTACGCCAGCCGCCCAAGGAGACGGCCCCGGGGAGTTCAGAAGGCCGGCGACCCGGATGATGGGGTCGCCGGTGGCGCGCGAGGCCGCGTCCGACACCTAGTCGGACCCGCCATCCTCGTCGTCGCTGTCGCTCCCCTCCTCATCACTCTCGCTCGAGGAGGGGCCTTTGCTATCGGAGGAGCTGTCCACGCAGCATCTCGCCCGGGTGCCGGAGTCCCCGAAGACCTTGACGGCGAGAAGGTCGCCCTCCATTAACTTAAAATGGAGGGTAAACCCCGCCGTCAAGCTGTGGATGCGGGCGAACGTCTTCCACCCTCGGTCGAAGTACATCACGCCGGGGGCTAGGGATACGACACTCACTCGAGTGCCGCTGATCCCACAGCCCCTCATGCGTAACTCCAACATCTCGGGCAGGTCCGGTTCCATCGCGCTCGCGAACGGAGCCGGGAGCCGGAGGCGGCGATGAGGAGCCCGACGCAGCTTGATGAAGAACTCCTAGGGGTCGTCCCCGGTGTGAACCGCCTCGAGGAGAGGAGCCGCCGGCGGAGATGGGGGTGGCGTGCCGCCCCGACCGCCTCTCCCCCGTGCGCTCCGACCGTGACCACGACCTCGTCCGCGACCTCGCCCCCTCCCTCTTCCCCTCGCGGCCGGCTCTGCCGCCGCAGGCGCAGGGTAGGGAGAGGAGCGCTGCCTGGTGGCGACCCTCGCCGCCACCGAAGAAGGACCAGGATTCCCTCCCTCCATGGCAGATGGGAGGAAGAGTAACTGAAGATGAAGGAAGAAGAAGAGGATGGAGTGCGGGATTTTTACGCCCCCCTTCCGCCCTTTTTAAAGGGGCGAGGTGGGGGCTCGACCGCCCCGTTCGACCAATCAAAGCACGGAGAGGGCAGAGGAGCGGGGCCGACTCACCGTCTCCGTCCGTGACGGCTCGGTCTCCCATCTTCGCCGCCCACGACCCCACGCGCATGGGGGCCACGTGGCGAAAAGGCGAAGCTGGGGCGACAGATGAAGTGACCTCGCCCTGCCCCACGATCACGGGGGTGGACGCCTTGAAGATCGCACACGCCACCCACGTCTCCCACGACGCCGCAATCGACGCGTGCCATTGCGGAATGGCGCGGTGGGGACGGAGCCCGATTCTGTGAGGACCCAAGCCACGCGTACCCGTGCACTGTTTTGGGCCTGGCCCAGCAATGCTCGGCACCGTGTATGGCCCAGGCCCGGGGGCTCCTGTCGGTGTACTAAAGTAGGGGGGCACCTTAGTACCCCGAACTTGTGCACGGACAGTCGCAGCACCTTGCGGCAAGGCTTGCCGGGCGCCCGCCAAGACCCTCCACCATTTCCTATTACTGCCATTCAAGAACAAAGTACTAACCAAGAGAACGAAGGCCCGGCAAGAGGAGCTTGCCGGGAAGGCCAACCAAAGGCATCACCAGAAGACTTGCCGCGGCGCCCCGCGCGCCCCGGCAAGGCCCGACGGCCGGCAAGCTTGCCGGCACTAAAAGAGAAGGGTCGCGGCAAGGTACTTGCCGCGACAAGGCTGCCACCCAAACTCCAGCGCACCCAGCGACGTGTCATCACAGGGCCATCCCAAGGGCACGTGGCGAAGCACTACGCAGCCATACGGAGCGAGGTGGCAAACGGAGCTGACAGAGGCGCCATCGTGGCAACCGGTGGCTCACCTAACGATCGTTTCCTTACACTGTTGGGGCGACCAGATGGGCGTTTAATGCCCTTGTCCCCTGCCGTTAGAGTTAGCTAGGGGCACTGTTGTGCACTGTTGTACCAACCTGCGTTTTTACCTTTCTACCCCCTCTTCTTACGCTGCCACCTGTGGGTGCCCCCTTGAGACTATAAAAGGGAGGCCCATGCGCACGTAGAAGGGGTTCGGTCCATTCGACACCCACGACACCTCCATACGCTCGCAAGCTCGAGCAAGATCAAATACAATCACCAAAGCAGCAGTAGGGGTTTTATCTCTCCGGAGAGCCCCGAAGCTGGGTAAAAATTGCCCGTCTCCCCCGCGCGCTCGACCTCGATCTGCTCTGCGCACGCCCTCCGCTCCCTTGCCGGACTAGAAGGGGCCCCCAGTGCCCCATAGGTGCTCGAGGCCACATAGATCCGCCCCGACAAAAACCATCGGAACGATTCCAAGATACCCGCGTGATCCTAAAAATTTTTTTAGTGAAATTTGAGAAGAGAAGAGTCAAAACTCTATGTCAGGATGCCTTACCAGAGCGACGAAGGGACTGAGGAGTAAAAAGAATTCCTAACTCTCTGATATATATAATCCTAAATGACTCAAAACATTTTTCTAGACACAACTCGGCCGCTAAAAACGATCAAGCAGTGGGGCTCCTATGGTCGGGGAAGGCTCTGATTACCAACTTGTAACACCCTCGATGCGGCTATATCTCCCATGTGTCGAAGCACGACTTAGAGGCATAACCGCA
Organism: Triticum aestivum; assembly: GCF_018294505.1. Taxonomy (NCBI): domain Eukaryota; kingdom Viridiplantae; phylum Streptophyta; class Magnoliopsida; order Poales; family Poaceae; genus Triticum; species Triticum aestivum. The sequence continues at coordinate 94,844,891 of NC_057801.1, forward strand.
TTGAAAGCAATGTCGCAAGTGAGGTAATCTTCACACAACCCATGTATTACATAAGGGTAAGAGATACATAGTTGGCTTACAATCGCCACTTCACACAATACATGAATGAAGCATTACATCATCCAGATACAATCAAGGTCCGACTATGGAACCAAAATAAAAGAAGAACCCCAAATGCGACAAAGGTCCCCGATCGACCCCAACTGGGCTCCACTACTAATCAACTAGAACGAAACAACACAAAGGGCAAGATCTTCATCGAGCTCCTCCTTGAGCTTAGTTGCGTCACCTGCTCGGTAACATAGGCACCTGCAAACTGGTTTTGGAAGTATCTGGTGAGCCACGAGGACTCAGCAATCCCATTACCATGGGTATCAAGACTAGCAAAGCCTAAAGGGTAAGGAAGGGGTAAAGTGGTGAGGTTGCAGCAGCGACTAAGCAAGATATGGTGGCTAACCAACGCAAAAAAGAGCGAGAAGAGAACAAGCGGAACGGTCGTGAAGCTAGCAAAGATCAAGAGGTGATCCTAAACACCTACTTACGTCAAACATAACCCAGAAACCGTGTTCACTTCCCGGACTCCGCCGAGAAGAGACCATCACGGCTACACACGCAGTTGATGCATTTTAATTCGGATCTGGTGTCAAGTTATCTACAACCGGAAATTAACAAATTCCCATCTGCTACATAACCGTGGGCACGGCTCTCGAAAGTTTATACCCTGCAGGGGTGTCCCAACTTAGCCCATGACAAGCTCTCATGATCAATGAAGGAATAGACCTTCTCCCAGGAAGACCTGATCAGTCTCGGAATCCCGGTTTACAAGACATTTCGACAATGGTAAAACAAGACCAGCAAAACCACCCGCTGTGCCGACAAATCCCGATAGGAGCTGCACATATCTCGTTCTCAGGGCACACTGGATGAGCCAGACATCGGGTTGGCATAGACCCTGGTTGCCCAGGGGGCGCCGGACATCGCTCGGTTTGGACCAGCACTTAGACAAGCACTGGCCCGGGGGGGCTAAAATAAAGATGACCCTCGGGTTGGCCGACCCAAGGGAAAGGGATAGGTGGTGGTGAGGCAAATGGTAAAACCAAGGTTGGACCTTGCTGGACAAGTTTTATTCAAAGCGAACTGTCAGGGGGGTCCCATAAATCACCCGACCGCGTTAGGAACGCAAAATCCAGGAACATAACACCGGTATGACGGAAACTAGGGTGGCAAGAGTGGAACAAAACACCAGGCATAAGGCCGAGCCTTCCACCCTTTACCAAGTATATAGATGCATTAATAATATAAGAGATATTGTGATATCCCAACATAACCCTGTCCACCATGGAGAAATCTTCAACTTCACCTGCAACTAGCAACGCTATAAGAGGGGCTGAGCAAAAGCGGTAACATAGCCAATCAATGGTTTGCTAGGAATGGTGTCAAAGGTTAGAGGTTCATGGCAATTTGGGATGGCTTGATAAACAGGTAATAGGTAGCGCAGCATAGCGATAGAACGAAGCAACTAGTATAGCAATGATAGTAGTGAGATCCAGGGTAGCGGTCATCTTGCCTGAAATCCCGCTAGGAAGAAGAACGAGTCCATAAAGAAGACGAACGGATGAAGCCGAACCAACCGTAGACGAACGAATCCTCACAATCGCAACGAAACAGGAACTAATGAGAAGAAGCACACAACATAGGTAAACACACCACACATGAACAAGGCATGATGCACAACAAGCATGATGCATGACCAAGCTACCTGAAGCTACTCATGGCAAGAGATGATGCATACAAGAGCAACACATCGAGGCAAGTTTAAATAAGGCCGGGAACAACATATACAATTCCGGTAAGTCCTCATATGCATATTTCGAAATTGACCCAGAACTGAATAAACCTTATGTTCAAGTTGTTAAACAGAAAGTTAAAGAGCACCAAGAGAATCTACACGAAATTCTAGTCAAGTTACATATAAGGTTCATTAGATTCGGAGCTACGGCCTAGAAGATATGAGCAAAACAAGTTAAGCATGGCATTGACGCAAAATGCATACAAACATCAAGCAAACACCTCAAAACAAGGATTCAACATGATAATATGAAGCTACATGAAAAAACAAGCAAGTTTCATATAGAGCACACTCAAAACGGAGCAACGGTTCAACACATGCACACTATACAAGTCATAGCAACAATCTGTCCATAACAGCAACTAGGCATCTTACAAGCATCGAAACAACAAGCTACAGCACCCCAACATAAAAACAAAAGGCATGGGCATGAAGTACAGGTAAAGCATAACAAAACATGAACACTGAGCTATCTCCAGAAACAACTAGAACATGCTCAAAAACACATGGAGATATTCCAAAATAATAACAGTTTCAGACGTTAGCAGAAATAACATCAGGTTGCAATGTTTAGAGCAAGCAAACAACATGTTATAGGAACTTATCATGGCAAACAAAGGCATGGCATGAATCTACTAATTGCATAGATCAAAAGACCCTTACTGACCATGAGCCAAAAAGGCACGGAAAATATGATGGCACCCATGTAAACATGGCAAGTTATATTACAGATTCAAACATGGCAGAAACAACAATAAGTAGGCATGTTCGTGGGCTTGAACCACTCACCACAGAGCAATACATGGCATGGCAAGGCCACCAACAGCAAGAAGACATGTTTATGAAGCTAAGCATGGCAAGAACAAGGTCATAGGGTGCATGGATCACTAGGAAAATACATGGGAACAAGTGAACTTAATGTTAACAGGCTGACAGCAACATTTTCAAGCAACTTTGGAGCAAGATTACAACATATTCCAGCAGGTTATAATTGCAACCAAGGGCATGAATGGATAGATCATGACATGTAGATCAAAACATGTTTATAGAGCATCTCCAGATATGCACACAATCACTTGTAGAAGCTTGTTAACATAGCAACAAAATATAACAGAATCTGCCAGGAAAACAGCAACAGCAACTACCCTACTTAGCAAGCTTGATACACTCGGCACACAACTCACAAAAATACATGGTTGGCACCCCTGGAAAGATGGCAAAAATGATAAAAGAGCAAGTTATAACAGTTTCAGCAGATTAACATCAACATGCACTCTTCCAACCGCATTTCGGGCATCAAGATGAGCTCAAATGAAAATGAAGCAATGGAATGAAATGATCTACTCGTAGAGACGAACAATTTGACATATTATATGCACGAAACGGAGCTACGGATGCAGAGATGCGTTGCGATGAAGATGGCATGTTTATGCAATAATTACAGGACTTGGTGAAAACGGGGGCAACCTCGGGTCTGCATGGTTTTTGATGCGGTGACGGAAAGCTCGCCGGAGTTGAGGCCGAGGAGGAGGGAGATGGCCGGAGTTGACGGATCCGGACCGGATCTCGCCGAATCCGGCCGGATCCTGGCGAGGGAGGGCGCGAGGCACGGGTTGCGAGGTGCGGAGGAGGCCGCAGCCGGCGGGGCGCGTCGGCGGCGGCCGGGAGCGCGGACGCCGGCCTCCGGTGGCCGAGCTCGGGCGGCAGGAAGATGGCGGCGGGGCTCGCGGCAGGGAGGAGCTCGGGCGGCAGGCCGGGGCGGCGCGTCGCGGCAGACGGCGCGCGGCGGCGGCGCGGGCCGGGTCCCGGCGGCAGCGGCGGAGAGCGGCGACGGCGAGGCGCCGGCGGCGAGGGCCGGCGCCGGCGGGCGGCGGGTCCGGCCAGGAGGCGCGGCGGCGCGGGCACGGGCGCCTCGGGCCCGGATCGGCCCGGGGCGGGCCGCGGTCGGGCCCCAGCGGGCTTCGGCGGTGGTGGGTGGCGGCGTGCCACGCGGCGCGCGAAGATTGGAGGAGGCAGGCGGCGGCGCTGATGTTGCGTCCCCGGATTGGTCCGGGCGACGTGGAGGCGGCGGTGGACGTGTCCGGCCGCCGGGCGGACATGTCCGGCGGCGCGGGGAGGAGTTTGCTAGGGTTTGGACTGCGAAAAAAATCGGGGAGGCACACATATATATAGGTAGAGGGAGCTAGGAGAGTCCAAATGAGGTGCGGTTTTCGGCCACGTGATCGTGATCGAACGACCGAGAGCATGGAAGGGAGTTTGGTGGGTTTTGGGCCACTTTGGAAGGGGTGTTGGGCTGCAACTGAAAGAGGGCTTTACGGTTACCCGGTTAACCGTTGGAGTATCAAACGGACTCCAAAAGGCATGAAACTTGACAGGCGGTCTACCGGTGGTATACCAAGGACGCTTGGCAAACCTCGGGCCATTCCAAGAAAGTTTAACACCCGCACACGAAAGAGAGAAGAGGGGGACACCGGGGAACATAGGAGTGCCGGATTGCGAAACGGACAACGGGGAAAATGCTCGGATGCATGAGACGAACACGTATGCAAAATGAAATGCACATGATGACATGATATGAAATGCATAAGATGACATGGCAAAGTGCAACACGCAAGCACATGACATGGCAACGACGGCGAATAACTGGCGGACACCTGGCGCATCGGATCCGGGGCGTTACATAATGGTTCCAATTTCACAGCCAATGACGTGAAAACCTGGTGTGCTAATTTGGGCATTAAGCTTGATTATGCCTCTGTCTACCACCTGCAAACAAATGGTCAAGTCGAGCGAGCTAATGGTCTTATTATGAGCGGCATCAAACCCAGGCTAGTGCGGTCTTTGAAAGAATCAGACAAGCACTGGGTCAAGGAGCTCAACTCCGTATTCCGGGGGCTGTGGACCACGCCCAACCGTACTACCGGATACACACCTTTCTTCATGGTGTACGGTGCAGAGGTTGTATTGCCCTGTGATATTATACATGACTCACCTCGAGTGCGTATGTATGAAGAGAAAGAGGCCGAGTTGGATCGGCAGGACAGCCTATACGCCCTGGAGGAGGAGCGCGACGTCGCCAAAGCCTGTTCAGCATTTTATCAACAGCAGGCTTGAATATATCAAAGCAGAGAAGTATGGGCCAAGACTTACAACGTTGGCGAACTTGTTCTACGCTTGCTGGAGAAAAAAAGGACAAACTCAAGCCCAAATGGGAGGGTCCCTTCATAATCGATGAAGTTCTTACCACCAGAGCGTACCATCTTCGTGATGCATTAGACAATCGCCTAGAGCCAAACCCCTAGAACGCGGCCAGACTCCGAAGGTTTTATGCCTAGCGCCGAATTCTTTGTTCGTCCCCTTCTCCCCTGTAGTTTCCATTACTTTTTCTCTTTTCCACCTTTATTTTTTTCGCTTTAAAGCTCTCATACGGCTCGACCGAACACCGCTGACGTACACATCTTTACATATGTACGTCCATTATATCTGGGGGCTTCTTGAACAGAAGCTTGTTAATATTATTTTCCGAGCGTCAAGCTCATCATACATATGAGTTTTTCCCGTATGTCTTTTCTCCACCATTATATGCATCGATATGACTTAAGTTTTGGCCAAGCTGGGTTGCCTGGCTCCTGTGCTTACCCCTACGTTCCCGATTGTTCAGCTAGGTGGTAAAAGGAGCACCTCTACGATTGTTACTGCTGGGTCATCCGGATGTGTACCTCAGACTGGGTGAAGCCGAAAGCTAGCGTTCTTAAGGGAATATTCGGTCGGCGGATGAAAAATATTCTTTGCACTCACTCTATTGTCAACCCCTAGAAGCTATACACACTGTGATTTTCGCATCACAATTTGGACATGTCTACTAATGCATGCACACCCAGGGAAAGGAACCCTTAACGGAATTATTCTCCCTGGAAGATGTTTCTTACAATCTCAATGTAATATAACATAACTAGCCTGATACAACTTGTCTGTTCAAGCAACTATGACCCCTACGCTTAGTTTTCCACGCATACCCCGGCCTATTCGGCCGTGACGGTATTCAGATACACTCCGCACCTTCGGGTCCGGAGGCTGACGCGAAAAGGTCTGCCATGACAAATGATATACAATTCAGCTAGAATTCCACATGGTGAGGAAAGTACATAGTCACTTGGACTCAAACACTTCCTCCTGTATACCATCTAACAGGCAATCTAACTTGCAATCTTGGTGGGAATATTTAGCGGCCACCTCTACTTGGTCATATACTAAACTAACGGGAATCTCTTCACCATTTGGCCCTAACGGTCCAACCCGGGCCATGTGATTAGGATTCAGCTTGGTATATCGCGTTTTCACCATGGCCCAGGCCTCTTGCGCACCCTCTTAGTAGGCCGATATCTTCCATAATCGGATACGCCACCGCGCTCCCTTGAACAACTCTACAAGCTCCTCCATACTTCTTGGAGGGCAGGCGGATGGCCATAAGGCCATGGCAACACTTCGCATGGCCAGCCGAGCATGCTCGTGCACTTGCGACAGTCTTAGCAGCAGATCACTTGCTGATCCGGACACCTCCTCTTCAGGACGGCCCATCAATATACCTGCCAGCATAGCTATATCAGTTCCATTTATCTCCGAACTACTAGAAAAACAAGTTCAGAAACATATTGAATATGCCGCCCCGCTGCTTCGTGTTCTCCTTCACGGAGTCGGCTAGCTGGGCCCGCACATCTTTCAACTCTTCACCCAACGTAGTGTTGGAATCCTGTAGCTTGTTTTTCTCGTCCCTATGTGGGTCAGCACACGCTCGCCTGCGGCGTGTTGCCTCTTTGCCTCTCTTTCTCCCTCCTGGGCGATCTTCAACTTCTTCTCAAGTTGATCAGGCGACCCTATTACATGATCAATGGCAGTATTAGCACAGTTGGTATACAATTATTGTTCCTCGATGGAGGGGAACGTTACCAGTGGACAACTTCTTGAAGTCTTCTAGTTCGGCGGTAGAAGCATTTAGCTATGCCCGACACTGTTCCAGCTCTTGGGTTAGCAGGTCGTTCTTCTCTGTAAGAACCTAGTGATACAACGGTCCTTAAATCAGTTGTACCAACTGCTTTCAGTCCCGGGGGCTACTGGCATATGGCTATCCTATTCGGACAAATAAAACTTACCCGCACGTCTGTTAAATGTTGCTTTGTGGCTCTACTAAGCCCGTTTCGAGCAGCTCGGATGTACGCATCAGCCGAGCTGAAGGCATGGAATGCCTCTTCCGAGAACTCAGGGTCTCGTAAAATAGCCCTACAGCGTCGATGATTCATGGCGCTCTCCACTTCCGAGTTGGTAACGGATATATTCTCCGAACCCTCGGCCGAAGGATAGTTCGGCATTGTTCCTATATCGGCTTCCTCCTCTCCAACTGGGTGTAAATCCAGGGCGCTGGGAGTATGGCCGGCCGGACCCTCAGACTTAGTCCGGTGAACCTTTTTCCTAGTACCAAACAAGCGTACAAGTTATAGTTGGATGTGACTACTAAAGTATACCTTCAAATCCTTACCTCTTTGATGAGGGACCGGTCGTGTCTTCACCGACCTTCCTTTTGGAAGCCTTGCTTGGCGCCAGAGCCGCTCTCTTTGGAGCCGCCCCCGGAGTAGCGTGACGCGCCGAACGCCTCCCCTGTGGAGCACGAGACAGTGAGATGGGTGAGGCAGTGCAAGGAAGCTCTTACGAATGAGATTTTCTCTTGATGACTTACGTGGGAAGCAGGGAGAAGACCAGGGTAAATCGGCGATAATGGCCACTTTCGTGCCATCGTAGCTCGCCTGGTAAAACACCCCTTCCGCGAGTACCACGAATATATCCGGATCTTCTTCGAACCCAGGATCCAGCTCCCGGTTGTGGTTCTCAGGCTGTGGGGTGGGGCTATGAAACCCCTCGGTGATTTTTTGCCAATGTTGTCATAAGTGGGTTAGAAATTTATCGAAGGTAATCCGGGAGGCAGACTGAGTAAAGCAGAAGGATTGGGGCTTACCCAACTGGGAGGATTATACATAGAATATCCATCTCTGTGATTGATGCGAAGAAATTCCTCTTCCCCCCCTTTGAACAGCTCGACCAGTATCTTGGCTAGAGCGGCAGGGGTGTCCGGACCTTTCCGACCACAGCGGGAGGCGTCATCCTCCCCGTTGTAGTGCCACATCGGGAGCCCTCTATATTGAAGCGGCTGAACCCCTCGCACTAGGGAGATCACCACTACCTCAACCATTGTTAATCCGGACTGGGCGAGCGTCTTTATCTTGCCCAGGAGCTGATCAACCTCCGCACTGTCATCCTCTTCAAGGCTCCGGGGACGCCAACTATGGCGTTTCTTTAGCGGGACGCTTGCAAATTCAGGGAGACCCTTTTGAACTGGGTCGGGAAGTGCAACGTCCTTGATGTAGAACCATTCGGAAGGTCATTCCTTTGCTGCCCTCCTTGGTGTGCCGGACAGGTATCCGGTATCGGCGATGCACCACCCTTCGGCTCCGCCCACTTCAAATATTGACCCCTCGTGCTTGCGCAGGACAAGACCCAACAATTTTCTCCATAGTTCGAAATGGGCTTCAACACCCAGAAGCAACTCGCATAGAGAGACGTAACCTGTGATGTGCAGGATAGAGGCGTGAGTGAAGTTGTGCAGCTGGAGGCCATAATATTCCAGAAGCCCCCGGAGGAACGGATGGATGGGAAATCCAATGCCTCTTAGCAGGTAGGGGACGAAGCACACTCGCTCCCCCTCGGATTGATTAGGGAAGTCCTCCGCCTGAGTCACGCCATTGAAGGAGGCCGACCCTGCTCGGACAGGAACCAGATCCGCGGGAGGAAGAAATCCCTGCGTTTGCAACTTTGCTAGTTGACTATGAGTCACAGAGCACTTCTCCCACTCGCTTCTCTTTGGGCTGGAGCGGGGGGGGGAGGAGCTGGGAATGCTAGCCATGATGGAATGGTTTTTCCTGGCAGTCTCCAGCGATTTTCTCGGCGCAGTGTCGCCTGGATCTAAGATCCAGTATCTTTAAATAGGCACTCTACCTTGCGTGGACGGGGTGTTATTCGCAAAAATACCCTAACTCTCCGCATTCGCTCGACACGTGGAAGATGAAGTTATTAATGCACAGAAGCCAATGGGAGTGATATTGGATCAATGGCCGAATATATTACTTGGAGAAGGATCCCACCTTGCAACGCCGAAGACAATTTGCACGCCGAACACCTCATCGTTGAAGCCTGGTTCGGGGGCTACTGAGGGAGTCCTGGACTAAGGGGTCCTTGGGCGTCTGGCCTGTTATCCGTGGGCCGGACTGATGGGCTGTGAAGACATGAAGACCAAAGATTGTACCCGTGTCCGGATTGGACTCTACTTGGCATGGAAGGCAAGCTTGGCAACCGACTATGTAGATTCCCTCTGATGTAACCAACTCCATGTAACCCTAGATTTCTCCGGTGTCTATATAAACTGGAGAGCATAGTCCGAATAGGGAGAGACTCATTACCATATTCACATAGGCTAGACTTCTAGGGTTTAGTCATTACGATCTCGTGGTAGATCAACTCTTGTAACACTCGTATTCATCAAGATCAATCAAGCAAGAAGTAGGGTATTACCTCCATAGAGAGGGCCCGAACCTGGGTAAACATCATGTCCCCCGTCTCCTATTACCATCGATCCTAGACGCACAGTTCGGGACCCCCTACCCGAGATCCACCGGTTTTGACACCGACACCAGCGGCCAGCGGGTCAGGTATGGCCCGCACCCGATGGACCCGGCGAGACCCGCATCTGGCGGACCCGGCAGGCCCGACGGCCCCCACTACCGGCTCCTAGACACTGACATCCAGGGCCCTACGCCCATGTAACATTACCGTTGTAACCCTGGGGGGCAGCCTATAAGACCCCCCGGTGCCCCTCCATGCAAAGGGCTGGAATCTAGTAGAACACTTACACACACACACACACGGAGAAGGAGTAGCCTATGCACTGGCCTATCTTCCTTCCTCCCCAAAACAGCTCTAGGAGCAAGCTTGGTATCCACCTCATATAAACAACACTCGGCAGGACTAGGGGTGTTATCTCTCTAGAGAGCACCAAACCTGGGTACGTCTTGTGTCTCACGCTTGCTCGTACCAACCTCACCTCTGGAGCCAACAGGTTGCCTCTCACCTATCCCTCTCTTTAGCTATCCCATGGCATCTGCTGTGAGCCCACCATGACACCAGTCACTCCGCCTCGCGCGCCCATTTGGACTGGCCCATGAGCGGTGTGGCTTGAAACTAGGCACATCCCACTGCATTCATCATGTTATTTTGTTCTAGATGCAGGCATGGGCATAGGGGGAGTGTTGTTCTCTCAATGATCTCTCCCTCCCCGGCCCCATTATGCATAAATAAATCAAAATCTTTCACATTAGAAAATTTTATGGTACCTGTGCTTCAAAGATGAGCTTTGATCATGGTCCCAAGGTTAAAATCTTCGTAGTGCCATACCAATTGACTCAAACATAGGTGGCTTTGGCCACCACCCTCTCCTTGAGAGGTTTGTGTTTGAGTTGGTTTTATTTGTTCTTTTCTAGTCTTTAGGAATTTTTTTGGTGCTTTGGGTCACTCCAAGTTTGCTCTCTTGTGTTTGTCTTTTTGAACTTAGCGTGCCTCTTCCCATTTACTAGTGTTTGTGTCTCTAACCCAAGCCTTCTCACCTACAACATTTCGCCATTGCATAAGCCACCATCCTTTATCTCTTGGCAAGTTTTGTCCCTTGAGCGGTACTACCGCTGGGAAGGGGCGGTTCTACCGCTGCCTCCCTCGGTACTACCCGGCCTCCTGTCGTGCAGTAGTACTGGAGCGGCACTATGGTCTGCGGTTTTCATTGGGGGGTATGAGTCGGGCAGGGGGAGTTCTAACTCTCCCATGCCCATCCATCTCTCTCTCCCCGCGCTCTCCTCTCTCCAAGCAACAAATTTGCTCCGGTGGCTGTCGTAGACCACCGATTTCAAGCCGTCTTTCGTGATTCCGACCGGTGGGATTGATCCCCACCCTCTCCTCTTGCCATGGATTCCGAGATTGCCCCTGCTTTCCTCTCCTACGATTCTCTCTTTTGAATCTAGGTTCTAGGGAAATACTTGTTGTATTCATTGTTTTTTGGCCAAATTGGGGCATGAGTAGGACATGGGAGACTGCAAGAGTAGGAGAATCAAAGTTTGGTTGGAGAAAATTTGAATTTGACACCTCCGCTAGTGCCGGATCTTGCCATGGTAGTAGTAGTTCCGCCTCGAGCGTTACTGATACGTCTCCAACGTATCTAATTTTTCGCATGCTTTTCCTCTTGTGTTGGACTCTAATCTGCATGAATTGAATGAAACTAACCCCGGACTGACGCTGTATTCAGCAGAACTACCATGGTGTTGTTTTTGTGCAGAAATAAAAGTTCTTGGAATGGAACAAAACTTTTTGAGGATTTTTTATATGGGATTTTTATTTCTGTGCCCCTGGTTCCTTAGCTCTACTCATTCATCCCCACTCTGTTAACTTTTGCTCACTTTTCCCCACTCCCTTGCCCGAAACCCTCATAACTGGTTATAACGGACGTTGTTGTCGGGTCAATGTCTTTGACCGTTAGCTGACGAGTGGGGCCGCGTATACGTGGCCGCATGCAAGACCCCGGTCGTGGGGTAGCACGTGTCCATGGACATGCCCGAAACGTCCCATCATATAAAGAGGGCAACCACCTCCATCGCCCCTACCATTTTCCCCTAAATCCCATCGCTGCCGCATCGTCTTCCTCTCCACGCCGTCATCGTCTCGCTTTCCTCCACTGCCTCCACTGCACCGTCTCGCCCTCCCCCACCGCATCCTCTTCCTCACCTTCATCGCCTCCATCTGTCAGATGGCCGATGCTCGTGGCGACGCCGGTGCGGCGGCCGGAGATGTGGTGGAGCTGCAGGGTCAGGGCTGGTGACCGCGGATGTCGGCGGCATCCACGATGGTGCGGGAAACTCACAACCGCTGCGGATGTGGCGGGCTCCGCCTCATCGCAGCAGAAGGTGACAGCGTCGAGCGGCGTAGTCCATCCCGATGCCCCCGTTGCGCCGCCTGCCATGGAGGAGGAGGTATTTGCACTTGCTTAGCTTATAGAGTTAGTTTGATTGTGATTCATACAGTAGTTCAGATGCTTAGTGTAGTTGGTTTGATGGATGGGCCGGTTTTTTTGTAGGTGTATGGGTTGGGGGGATGGGGGTTTTTGGACTAGGTTTTGTTGGATAAATTGGTTGCAAAGATGCTAGCTAGATGTTGTGAACTATGATTTTAGGTACTGCAATTATTGGGGTTTTTAGATTTGGATAAATTCATTGCAAAAATGCTAGATGTTGTGAACAGATTGGGTTTTTTAATGCTATGATGCTTATTAGATTTGTTTTTAGTGCTCACGGATTGGGGTTTTTAATGCTACTCAGATCCGTTGCCTTTGATTGGGTCCCTGTTAGATTTGTTTTTGAATGCTACTCAGATTGGGGTTTTGAATCTCATATGCCCAAATGGAATCCATTGATTAAGAAGTTACTTGATTCATTAGTATATAAATTATATGTAGTTATATTAGTTCTGTTCTTCAATGTGTGTGCATGACCAATGATCAATGTGTTATTTGAATGTCATATTGGGGTTTTTGATCAATGTGTGTACAAATCTAATACATTCATACACTAGTGATGGATGTGGTTTTTGAATGCATAGAGCTTAGGGGCACAGAAATACAAAAAACCACTTCTAAAACATTTCTGATGGATGTAAATTTTCAAGGGATCCCAATTTTCAATGCATACAACTATGATCAATGTGTCATCTGTGCATATCTAAATTTTCAATTGGCTGATGTATTTACTAGTGATGGTTGTAATTGTATATTCAGGAGGAGGATGGTGGGGGGAAGAGGAGGAAGATAGACTATACTTTCGACGACCCGTACGATCTAGCGTATGGTGACGATGAAGAATATGAGGTAAGCCTACTTGGAATTTAGATTGTTCATTTAGTTCATTCGACATGGTGTATTCCCATGAATCTATAATGTACTAATGTAATTCATTCGTGTGTGCAGTATGTCCCTGGGGAAGATGTGGATGTGGACTGCGGCAACTTCGCCTCCTTCAAAGAGAAGGAAGAGAAGAAGATCATGATCAAGGGCGTGGATTACTACTACAAGAGCAAGACCAAAACTTGGCGCTGCCCCTACTTGACCACCAAGCCAAAGCCAAAGTCCGGCCGCTTCGTTCACCTTCTAGCTCATGCAGAAGATGTGGCCATCCACGGCGAGGACTACAAGATCATGGGGCAGCATGCTGCCCTAGCCAAAGTCATGTCTCCCCCCTTCCCTGATGTTATGATGTGTTTTAAGTACTTTAGGTTGTTTGTTGAACTATGTGGGTGAACTATGTTTGTGAACAGGATGGGGGTTACTTTTGGTGGTTGGATGAATTTTATATGCATGTGGCTATCTATGTTGGGTATTTTTGTGTTTTTAAATTTATCTGCTATGATTTGTTTCAGCGTTTTGAAAGTTCAGGTGCTGCAATGATCACACATATGCTGCAAATCTTCATATGTGTGAAGGTTTTCTCATGAAAATTTTTCTGCTATGATTTGTTTCAGTGTTTTGAAAGTTCAGCTGCTGCAAAGATCACACTTATGCTGCAAATCTTCATATTTCAAAACACTGAAACAAGATTTCGTTGAGTGTTTTATCAAGGGTTCCCTTTTATCAAATATTCCAATAACAGAGCAAAAAACAACATTTTAATGAATATGTATTATCAACTATCTATGTTTGTGTAGGAGATCATGTGTGCAAAATTTGAGGTGATTTAGAGGAGGTCAAAGAAATTTGAACTCTATGAAATCTTGTAGGTGATAGCTCATATGTCAAGGTTTTCTCATGAAAATGACCATAGGACAAGTTTATGATTTTTGGTTGGTAACATGTCACATAACACAACATTAATACAAAACTATAGACCAAGTTTATTATTTTTGAATTAATCTTCATATTGTTACATTTTCTTTTGAAAAAATATGCTTTAATATAAAACTATTAAAATCACGTTTTGAAATATGAAAATGGAAAACTAACTTCAGATCCTTCTTATTCACTTTAAAATAAAGCTTTAATGATTTTTTTGATTTTTTTTAAACTTTTCAAAAACAGAAGGTAACACCACCTCCTCTCCTTGAACTCTCTGAAATCATGTACATGATAGCTCATATGTGTGAAGGTTTTCTCATGAAAATAACCATACAGCAAGTTTATGATTTTTGGTTGGTAACATGTCACATAAGACAACATTGCGAGCATGTTTTATATTTTTTTGATTTTTTTTAAATTAATGGTGCTCATTTGACCTCGATCGTGCCAGCTAGGGTTTTTTCATGAAAATGACCATAGACCAAGTTTAGTATTTTTCCTCGTTAGTTTCTCTTATAAAACGACGAATGGTGAAGGTTTCATATTTTTCCGATTTTTTTAAATTAGTTATGCTCAGTCAAAGCCTTTGAAACCCCGTTGACCAACTCAAAACCCCTCTAAACCCCACGGGGTTTCGCCTAACCGTAGCTCCCAACGTCAACGTCCGATCATACCCTCGCGCCAAGCAACAACCCTCAGATCTGGCCTTCTAGAAGGAACTAGGTGGGCTCACTGTGTGCAGGCTCCGTGCCGTTGGATCACAAGGACGGCTCCGCATCGTTGGATCATGGGGCGATCCACGAGAGGCGATCCTATTTGTTGTGCTCGGCTTCTCGCCCACCACTGACTCCGTGAAAAAAAACGTTGTTATTGGGCCCAAAAGGAAACCAAGCTCTGGTTGGGCCGTCGAATTGCGTCGTTTTTTTGCATATTTGCTCTATTTTTTGTGAACGTGCTGGCTCAGTATTTTTGCATCATTTTTTTGCACCGTTTGCTCTGTTTTTGCATCGTTCTTTTTGTTCTGTACAAATGTAAAATGACCAAATTTGTAAGGGCTAAATTTATTTTTATCATGTAAAATGGCCACAAACAATCAAAAAATGGGTCATTTTGCATTTGTATAATGGCCACAAGCCCTCTATCTCTTTTTATCATGCAAAATGACCAAATTTTTAAGGGCCAAATTATTTTTATCATTCAAAATGGCCACAAGCTCTTCAAAAATTGTCTCTTTTTGTTCATATAATATAGGGTTTGACCACGGATTCCCACGCGTGCAATTAGCTTGTTTTTCTTCTTCTTTTCAAACCACCTTTTCCCACGTGTGTACACTCCCGATGCTGCGGTGGGTTTGAAAACGGACTACTAACTTCACATTTGACCCCGTTATTGCCACCGCCAAATAACACGTAGCACTATGGCTATTTCAGCCACACTTTACCTCTGCCATCCCTCATCCATCTGCCCTTCTTGCTCTTCGACCCCTTCTCCATCTTCTGCACATCCCTCAGCCATGCGACGCGCATGCACACTCTTCCATACCCCATCGACAATGCCCCGGAGGAGCAATGAAAAGGGCGCCCGGAGGAGGAGCGAGGTGGAGAAGGCGGCGGCTAGGGTTCTAAACCCTATATCTTTTTTTGGTCTATGTTATGTTAAGTTGTAATTGAACTATGTTGGAGTTGCCATGGGCTTGTTGGCCCTTTTCTTAAATTCTATTATTAAGTTTTCTATCTATTCTATTATTAAGTTCTTCCTTGTTTGAGCTATGTGATTGTGTTATGGGCTTGTTGGCCCTATCTACATATTGGGACTGTATATTTATTGATTATTTTCTTAGAGAGCTCGGCTTGTTAGTAGGGGTTCCCTTGTTAGTAACCACCTAGCTAGTGCATGCAAGCAAGCTTTGTTAGTAGGTATGAAGGAGTACAACTAAGCAAGGGAGTGGCTCTTTTTTTACACAAGCCACAAATATGTAGCCACCTAGCTAGAAGAGAGAAACAAGCGGCAATGACCGTCGCTGCATCCGTGGCGGCTGGCGTGCAAGAAAGCTGCTCGGTTAGTGCATCATGGAGGACACATCGGTGCATGCAGGCTCGGTCGGCGCATCATGGGATCGTGGCATCGATGCATGCAAGCTCGATCGGCGCATGCAGGCAGGCTTTGCTGGGTGCACGCATAGCAGGCTTCTGTCCTAGCGGCGCACGCAGATGTTTGATGCA
This sequence comes from Triticum aestivum, assembly GCF_018294505.1. NCBI lineage: Eukaryota > Viridiplantae > Streptophyta > Magnoliopsida > Poales > Poaceae > Triticum > Triticum aestivum. Next base: position 94,860,927 of record NC_057801.1, read on the forward strand.
AGGGATGGCCCAACAAAACCACGACCCAATGGTCGAACAGCGACACCACCCAATGCGGCATAGTCCAGTGTGGCCCCACTAGTCAGAGTTAACGGTCAAGCCTTTGACCCGACGGCAACGTCCGTTGTGCCGAGTTATGAGGGTTTCTGGAAAGGGAGTGGGGAAAATTAAGCAAAAGTTAATAGCGCGGGGATGAATGAGTGGAGCTAAGGAACCAGGGGCACAGATGTAAAAAACCCTTTTTATATCAATAAAGAGAATTTCTGGAGCCAAGACCTGCCGGAGAGGGGCACCTGGGTGGGCACAACCCACCAGGGCACGCCCCCCTCTCCTGGCGCTCCCAGGTGGGTTGTACCCACCTGGTGGCCCTGCTGACGACCCCCTGATACTGTAAATTCACATATTTCTAGAAAAAACCAGGGAGAAAGAATTATCGTGATCCACGAGACAGAGCCGCCAGGCCCTGTTCTTCCTTGGGAGGGGAGATCTGGAGTCCATTTGGGGCTCCGGAGAGGGGATCTTTGATCTTCGTCATCACCAACCTATCTCCATCGCCAATTTCATGATGCTCCCCACCGGGAGTGAGTAATTCTTTCATAGGCTCGCTGGTTGGTGAGGAGTTGGATGAGATTCATCATGTAATCGAGTTACTTTTGTTAGGGCCTGATCCCTAGTATCCACTATGTTCTTAGAGTGAAGCACTAGAGCAAAATTGTTTAGCTCAAAAGATATAAGTGAAGCACATAGAGTATTCTAATAAATTCCGATTAATGTGTGTCTCTCCCAAAAGGTGTGTACAACAAGGATGATTGTGGTAAACTAAAAATCAAAGACTCAAATCATACAATACGCTCCAAGCAAAACACATATCATGTGGTGAATAAAAATATAGCTCCAAGTAAAGTTATCAATGGACGAAGACGAAAGAGGGGATGCCTTCCGGGGCATCCCCAAGCTTAGGCTTTTCGGTTGTCCTTGGATTTTACCTTGGGGTGCCTTGGGCATCCCCAAGCTTAGGCTCTTGTCACTCCTTGTTCCATAATCCATCAAATCTTTACCCAAAACTTGAAAACTTCACAACACAAAACTCAACAGAAAATCTCATGAGCTTTGTTAGCGAAAGAAAACAAAAAACCACTTCAAGGTACTGTAATGAACTCATTCTTTATTTGTATTGGTGTTAAACCAACAATATTCCATTTTCTCTATGGTTCATAAACTCCATTACTAGCCATAGATTCATCAAAATAAGCAAACAACACACGAAAAACAGAATCTATAAAAAACAGAACAGTCTGTAGTAATCTGTACCTAACGCAAACTTCTGTAACTCAGAAAATGTACGAAAATAGGACAACCTAGATAATTCGTTTATTGATCTACTGCAATTCGAATCAGTATTTGATCACGTTCTGGCGATATTTAACAATTGTTTTTGTGAGCAGAAAGTTTCTGACTTTTTCAGCAAGATCAAATAACTATTATCCAAGAAGATCCTATAGGTTTTACTTGGCACAAACACTAATTAAAACACAAAAACAAATCTAACCATAGGCTAGATCAAATATTGATTCAAAAACAGAAAGGAAATATATTGGGTTGTCTCCCAACAAGCGCTTTTCTTTAAAGCCTTTTAGCTAGGCATTGATAATTTTAATGATTCTCACAAGAAAGACAAAAATTGAAGCACAAAGGAGCGTCATAAAGCACGTGATAAACACATCTAAGTACAACATACTTCCTATGCATAGGCATCTTATAGGCAAACAAATTATCAAGACAAACAAATACTAGCATATGCAAGGAATAAGTGAGAAACAAAAGCAATCTCAACATAACGAGAGGTAATGTAGTAACATGAAAATTTCTCCAACCATATTTTCCTCTCTCATAATAATTACATGTGGGGTCATATTCAAATTCAACAATATAGCCATCATATAAAATTTTCTCTACATGATCCACATGCATGCAAAGTTGACACGCTTCCAAAATAGTGGGAATATCATTAACTAAAGTCTTGACCTCTCCAAACCCACTTTTATGAAAAATACCATAAGATTGAACATTCTCCAAATATGTGGGATCTAAAGTTGACACTCTTACAAACCCACTTTAAATATTATTGCAAACACTATTTTCAATCTCATATTCATCATGGAGCTTAAATAAATTTTCAAGATCATAAGAAGAATCACCCCAATCATGATCATTGCAACAAGTAGTATGCATAGCAAAACTAGCATCCCCAAGCTTAGGGTTTTGCATATTATTAGCACAATTGACATCAAGAGAATTTATAGTAAAATCATTGCAATCATGCTTTTCATTCAAAGATCTACCGTCAAATCACTTCATAAAGTACTTCATCACAACTTTCAGATTCACGGATTTCAAGCAAAACCTCATAAAGATAATCTAGTGCACACAACTCACTAGCAATTGGTTCATCGTAATTGGATCTCTTAAAGAGATTAGCAAGGGGGTGAGGATCCATAAACTTTTAGCAAGCGAAGATGCAAGAAAAAAGAAGGCACATGGTAACACAGGATCGAACGGAAGGAGGCGAATAAAACGGTAAAGGGGAAGTGGGGGAGAGGAAAACGAGAGGCAAATTGCAAATAATGTAATGCGAGGGATAAGATTTTGTGATGGGTACTTGGTATGTCTTGACTTGTGTGTAGACACCCCGGCAATGGCGCCAGAAATGGATCGTTGTTGGGAGATCAAATCTTGACTTGACTTGGTGTAAACCTCCCCGGCAACGGTGCCAGAAATCCTTCTTGCTACCTCTTGAGCATGCGTTGGTTTTCCCTTGAAGAGGAAAGGGTGATGCAGCAAAGTAGCATAAGTATTTCCCTTAGTTTTTGAGAACCAAGATATCAATCCAGTAGGAGGCCACACGCAAGTCCCTCGTACCTACACAAACAAATAAGAACCTTGCAACCAACACGATAAAGGGGTTGTCAATCCCTTTACAGCCACTTGCAAAAGTGAGATCTGATAGAGATGATAAGATAATATTTTTGGTATTTTTATGATAAAGAGTGAAAGTAAAGATTGCAAAATAAACGGTGATAGAAATAGCTAGTTTGCGGGAGATTAGTATGATGGAAAACAGACCCGGGGGCCATAGGTTTCACTAGTGGCTTCTCTCAAGATAGCATAAGTATTACGGTGGGTGAACAAATTACTGTCGAGCAATTGATAGAATTGAGCATAGTTATGAGAATATCTAGGCATGATCATGTATATAGGCATCACATCCGCAACAAGTAGACCGACTCCTGCCTGCATCTACTACTATTACTCCACACATCGACCGCTATCCAGCATGCATCTAGAGTATTAAGTTCATAAGAACAGAGTAACGCATTAAGCAAGATGACATGATGTAGAGGGATAAACTCAAGCAATATGATATAAACCACATCTTTTTATCATCGATGGCAACAATACAATACGTGTCGTTTCCCCTACTGTCACTGGGATCGAGCACCGCATGATTGAACCCAAAGCTAAGCACTTCTCCCATTGCAAGAAAGATCAATCTAGTAGGCCAAACCAAACTGATAATTCGAAGAGACTTGCAAAGATAACCAATCATACATAAAAGAATTCAGAGGAGATTCAAATATTGTTCATAGATAATCTTGATCATAAACCCACAATTCATCGGATCTCGACAAACACACCGCAAAAAGAGTTACATCAAATAGATCTCCAAGAAGATCAAGGAGAACTTTGTATTGAGATCCAAAGAGAGAAGAAGCCATCTAGCTAATAACTATTCACCCGAAGGTCTATGGTAAACTACTCACACATCATCGGAGAGGCTATGGTGTTGATGTAGAAGCCCTCCGTGATCGATGCCCCCTCCGACGGAGCGCCGGAAAAGGCCCCAAGATGGGAACTCACGGGTACAGAAGGTTGTGGCAGTGGAAATAGGGTTTCATGGTGCTCCTAGATGGTTTCGTGGTACGTAGGTATATATAGGAGGAAGAAGTAGGTCGGTGGAGCCACGAGGGGCGCACGAGGGTGGGGAGCGAGCCCAGGGGGCAGGCGCGCCTCCCTTCCTCGTTGATTTCTTGACGTCCACTCCAAGTTCTATGGATCATGTTTGTTCCAAAAATCACGCTCCGGAAGGTTTCATTCCGTTTGGACTCCGTTTGATATTCCTTTTCTCCGAAACACTGAAATAGGCAAAAAAAACAGCAATTTGCACTGGGCCTTGGGTTAATAGGTTAGTCCCCAAAACAATATAAAAGTGTATAATAAAGCCCATTAAACATCCAAAAGAGAATATATAATAGCATGGAGCAATCAAAAATTATAGATACGTTGGAGACGTATCAGTCATGCAACACTACAAAAAAATAAACTTCCATGATGATACGTGTTTGTCACAGTAGGTCGCGTTCTTTGTCATGCATGTACATCCATGATGATTTTATGACAGAATCAAGATAGTCATACATGTGCCGTCGTAGAAGTGTTCCATGACAATACCAAAATTATCATCACGGAAGTGTCCACTTCCATGACAATAAATCGCGCGTCACAGAAGTGCTTTCGTCAAGGGTGACCGACACGTGGCATCCACCATAACGGAACGTCGTTAAGCTATTGGGTCTGGTTTTGGATCCGATAACCTGTTAACAACCCGGACCAATGGGGATTTTCCACGTGTAAAATCATCATTGGCTGCAGGAAACACGTGTTGCCTCACCGTTGGGACAGATGTCATCCACTCATTGGATAGGAGGCGCCTATGATATGTCGACGCGTCGCACGGCCCGACAGTGGCCCATTTGGTGAAAAAGGTCGGCCCAGTAAAAATTAGCAGGCCGGCCCATATAAGGCCTACTTGTGTCAGGTCCATTTAAGCCCATGGCCCATACAAGATGTACCAATTCGGCCCATCAACGGCCCGTTAAAGATTTGACACCATTGCAGCCCATCGTCAGTTCGATCCCATTAACAGCCCGCTATATAATTGGACTCAATATCGGCCCGATGAGATTTCGGCCTATTAACGGCCCATTTAATGGATGGGCCAATTTTCAGGATGTACATCTTTCGGCCTTTTAGCGACCCATTTAAGTGTTGAGCCAATTTCTGGCTCGGTGTCACTTTCAGCCTGTTGACGACCCATAAATCAGTTGGGCCATTTGTAGTCGGACCTGAGTTTTGGCCTTTTAGCGACCCATTTAAGTGTTGGGCCAATTCCCGGCCCTGTGTGCCTTTCGGCCTGTTAAGGACCATAAATGAGTTGGGCCATTTGTAGTCAGACCTTAGTTTTGGCCTTTTAACGGCCCATGCCCTTCATGGTCCAATACCAGCCCGGTTTCTCTTTCGGCCTGCTAAAGGCCCACAACACAGTTGGGCCATTTACAATACAACCTGACTTTCGGCCTCTTAGCGGCCCATGCTCTTCATGGTCCAGTACAAGCCCGCTGTCTCTTTCGGCCTGCTAAAGGCCTAAAGTATAGTTGGGCCATATGTAGCCCAAACTTAGTAACGGCCTGTTAACGGCCCGTGAAATAAATTGGGGCCACCTGTTGCCTGCTTCGATGTCGGCATGTTAACGACCTGGGAGGTAAGAGGGCCGACCATTAACTTTCAGCCTAGTAACGGCCCATTAACTTAATGGGCCCACTAAAGTTCATACATGTCTTTAGGCCAAATTAGATATTTTGAGCCCATTACGACGAGCAATTATGCACAGGACCAAAACTGATCAAGCAAAGGTACGGCATACAAAGAATAACGTTGCACATCCAGCATATATTACAGGAAATTACATCCACTGGGCAATCAAAGATTGATGCCAGTGCAAATAAATGAGCAGAACCTAACCATCTACAACGTCACAATCTGCAACCTCAGCACAGATGATGCCCATAAGCATGTGGGCAAGTTCTTGCTGCTTTGCTACACTGTCTCTGAAAACATTGATCAGTTGTTGTGTTGCACGACTCTGCACCTCTGATTCATCCACCATTTCCATCATTGCTTCAGCCATTAATTGGTTCACAAACATACATTTATTCCATTGCATTCGAGGCAGAGGATACTGAACAGATTCAGATGGCGACTTTGGCAGGCTTGTATTATTGATAGTGGAGAGTGTCTCGACCACTGCATCATAAAATAAATTAGGACGGAAACCAAACAGATTAATCATGAGTTATTGCCATATTACCTGGCCTAGATTTACTGGAAAGAAACAATGGGGTTGCCTTGCTATTTTCAGAGTTTGTCTTCTTATCTTCAGCAGCCTGCACAAAATTAACACACTAGCATTGCTATCATTGGCCAAGTCAGATAATAGGAAAGCAACATTGACACAACAAACGTTTGGGCAACTAGCCTACACCAAATTAACACAATATGGCACAACTATCATCAGCCAGGTAAGGTAGTACGAAAGCAACATTGACACAATGAATGAATGGGCAACCAGAGAAGCACTACAATTAGGTAATGTGCGTGATATGAGATAGTACATTCATGCAGCGCAGTATGCAAAACTACCAGGCAGTTTTCCTTACAAAAATCAACATTGGCGCCTTTAACATTTTGCTACAACTAATTTTAGATCAGATAAAGGTTAGATTCACGCCGATTAACAAAATACATGTTGATGTAAAAATATAGTGATATACAACAGGTACTTACATCAGCATTGGAGCACAGAGAATTCGCGCAAGATATTTTCCTCGAATATGATCCCAATGGAGGAAGTCTTCTATCGTTTAACCTTATTTTCTAAAAGAGAGATGGGTAAGAAACATGTAGAAAATATGATCAGAATGCTATAAAATTTCATGATGCAAGGATACGCACACGCTTCTTAGAATAGAGTTGACATTCTTTTGCTGGACTGGAGCGGACTAGTTCTTTGGCCACTGGAATATTCTTATTATCAGTGGGAGTTGGGTTTCTCTGTGCTGGAGCAGTATCTATGAAAAATGGAGTTGGTTTATTATCTCCTGGCGTTTGGATCTTTTGCAAAGACCTGGTTTGTAACCCTTCAGATTCTAACATAGACGTCTTCCCCTTGCATGCCTTATATAGAAGAATGGAGATTCAGTTATAAAACATGCTACAGCAGAGATGGAATAGGTACTGACGAATAGAAAGGCATGACATATTGACATGTATTCCCTCCATCCGGAAATAAATGGATGGGTCTAGGCATATTTCAGTTCTATATACATCCAGTTTTATCCATTTATGCGACATTTAATCCAGACGGAGGGAGTATGATGTAAGAGCTAGGGATACAATAGGACAACACAGTAAAGAAACACTAAAAAACCCACTGCAGAACCAAAGAATTCAAACCCACTGATATGAGATAGTACATTCATGCAGCTCAGGATGCAAAACTACCAGGCAGTTTTCCTTACAAAAATCAACATTGTGGCCTTTAATCATACATTTTGCTACAACTAAATTTAGATCAAATAAAGGTTGGATTCACGCCGATTAACAAAATACATGCTGATGTAAAAATATAGTGATATACAATAGCGTAGCGACCCGACTCGAATGGATGAAGCCTCTGTGCTTAAGTGTCATCCCTGGATCGGTATGCTGACACACACAGTACTCGAGGATTTATAACAGAGGTAAATCACATGTATCAATAACGTAAATACTATTACCTCAATCCAAATAGCGGAAATAACAAGGTTGTGGATTCCCATCAACACCAACGGCAAAGTTGAGTGTAGAAATCGTAACCATAACGTATCACTTACTCGTCATAAGATCCTGCAACATAAGACGTTGCAGCCACAAAGGGTCAGTACATTGAATGTACTGGCAAATTCACACCATAGAGCAATGATGAATAAAGGCTATCACTACATGCATATTTGGCTGGTGGAGGCTCTATGGTTATAATGTTTTTGCGAAAAGCCAATTTTTCCCTACTGCTAAGGAATATAATTTATTGAACTACAAAGTTGGTTGAAAAATATTGAGAAGGTTCCTCCAACTCAATCCCAAATTAACATCAATAACCCAAAAAATTATTTAAGTAACGTGATGAGATCAATACGATAATCCAAATACCAGAGACTCAAGATTGTCCATAACCGGGGCACGGCTAACCATGATTAGATTGTACACTCTACAGAGGTTTGCGCACTTTTCCCGACAAGACTCGACCGCCTCCGTTGGATTTCTTGCACTACATGGTGTTTGAGAAACGGATGACCGAGACACAGTCTTTCCGAAACATTAACTCTCTACTCCGGGCAGACCATACCAAACCTACAACATTCTACCTGCTGATCCACCTCTTCAAGAGCTTCACGTAACTTATTCAACTATGCTAGATCCCATAATAGCTTGAGCTGCACATGGAAGTTTCTAGTATGAATAATCTTATGATCCCTTTGAGCCTGGGTGGCGGACCGTAGGATGATCACACGGTATATCCCCGGGATCTCCTAGGACAACACTGGTATTTCCCCAGGTGTTCGGGCAAGTCCACTGGTATATCCCCAGGGTGCCCCTAGCAATCCACCCAGATGTGTATTAAAGTTGCCACCTTAAGTTGAACCATTTAATTAACAATCTCACATCTGTCATGGATTTCACTCACCCATACCACGTCTACGAGCATAGCATAGCAATATAAGAAATACGTAGAAGTAACTTCCAAGGTTTGAATGCAGGGCAATAGGTTCCTACCTCATCAACTACTTCCCGATACCCACATGTTATCAATCCTACTCATGCAATGTTTGAGGGTTGAAACTAATGCATAAAGACTGGGTATGAAAGGGATATGATCAAAGTGTGAACTTGCCTGCAATGTTGATGAAGATGATTCGCACTCAACACTCTTGATAGATCTACTCGTCACACTCCGGTTACTCTATCGTAAGCAAGCATTAGTAACCACACATAAGCAATCACTCAAAAGATCGGAAAGAATGAAGAAGACAATTTGAAAAACATCAAAATCCAAGCAAATGACTCTTGCAGCATAAAACAATTTCTAACAGTACCAAAACTATGTGTATTTGGCCTTATCAGAAAGTTTAGGTCAAGAGCTTCGATTTGCAAAAAGAATCAACTAAATCGGAGTTATAGAACTCAAACTACGATCAAACGAAGTTCAAATACTAAACTATTTGAATTTCAAATTTTAAACTTTCAAAAACAAGTTTAAGTTCTTTTACAGGATAGAGGGGATCATAACGAAGAAGTGGGCGTTGGTTTCATTGGATTTGGATAAACGGTTGAAAAGTTGAAGTCATTTGAAAACCAGGGGCTAAACTGTAAACAAACTAATCACAAAAGGGTCCCTGGCTAAAAAAATAACAGAAAAAAAACTAAAAAGCGAACGTTCGTTTTCTATACCTAACCAGCGAACGTTCTCTAAATAAAACAAAACGCTTCGGGGGGAATAGAACGATCTGGATTGTTGGATCCAGATCTGACAGTTAAGAGGGGCGACGGCAGTTACCGCAGCGGCGGGTCGTCGGCGGCGAGGAAAAGGACGGCGGCGGCGGCTCGGTGATGAACGGGGCGACGGCTCGGGGCATCAGCGGCGATGGCGGAGTAGTTGGGGAGGTGCAACGCGATGAGGGGAAGACGGTGGCGGTGTCGGTGCTCGGCTGCGGAGCCGGAATGAGGTGCGGCGGCGGCGGCAGATCTCGTCGGAGCTCGCAACTCCGGCAAGGTTTTGCACGGGCGGCGGCGACAGCTCGGGGAGGAGAGGAATGGGGCCCGGGGCCTCGGGTATTTAAATAAGGAGGGGTCGGGTCGGGCTTGGAGTAGGTGAAAGGGAGGCGGCGGCGGGAGGCCGGGCGGAGCACGGCGGCGGTGATGCGTGCGCGCACGGGAGTCGTGGACGAAGGTGGTGGCTTGCTGGGCTGGGCAGTGGCTGCGGATCTGGCCTTGGGCCGGCCCATTCGGCGGGAGGAACCCTTTAATTTTTTAAACAGCGCAACAAAAAAAAGAAAACCTTATAAATTAAAAAGTAAAATACTCTAGGCATATAATATATAAAAATTTGTAGAAAAAGATTTTCTACAACATGAACATTAATCCATATTTAAATAAAATCTACAAAAAATCAAATAATTCAAACAGTGCTACTGCTCTAGTAAAACCCACTAAAAATCATTTTAAAAATACCAAAATTAATTCAAACTTATTTCTCTCCAATTTTCTGCTGTAGGGAATCATGTTACCCTATTTTCCATATATTTTAATTTTGGAGAAAAATAATTTGAATAAAACTCAAATAACTCCAAATTTAAAATAAATTCAAAAGAACTTTGAATTTAAGTCGTTTAAACTCCCAACTCATATTTCATATGTTTTGAAGAAGTCATTTTATCTTCTCTCATGAAAATCATTGAGTTGCTTGAAGTTTATGAATTGGAAATAATTTCAAATGAAATTCAAATATTTTTAACACCCCTTGTCATTTATATAAATGGAAGAAGTCATGTCATCTTCTCTCCAGAGTTTTGTGGTGAAAATAATTTGAATTCATGAGGTCAGGAATGCAAAAATGAAAGTTTGGGAAAGTCCTTTTATTCCCTCTCATTTAACTTTCAAAAAATTCAAATGTCACTCAACTTCACACAATCAATCAAAAAATCAATCATAACTATCTATTTAATATAACATTCCAAAATTTAGAATTTTGGGATATTACAAATCTACCACCCTTAAAATGAATCTCGTCCTCGAGATTCGGAGAGGCTAGCAAGAAATAGGTTAGGTTTGGGGGTCTTCCATCGATCATCAAAGGGGGTCTGGGGTGCTACCACCCTTAGAAGCATGGTTACTGTTCCATCAAAACTCATATACTCCATCCTTATGCTTGACAGTGTCGGTCTTCTCAGATACTCGAGAAAATTCCTTCTCTGGCTCTTTGGGTAGCGGCATAACCTTTTCCTCAATTCCTCTATCCTTTCATCTTGATAAGGTTATTCCATGACTGGGTCTTCTTAGTTGACGGGTCTGGCGCCAATACTAAACAACTATCAATATCTCATGGTGGTCAACATTTAGGGTTTCTCCTGCAGGAAATGGGTCTGGTTGATCCTCACCATATATCCTACAATTAGCAACAGCTACCGTGTACAAGGGAAAATACTTATACCATTCTAAGGTTCAAACAAGGTTTTGATCGTCGTCTCTCTACTATAGGTAAGTCACTTAGATTTACCATCCCATATAGCAAGGCGAATAATAAGAGTAAGTCGGTATGGTGATTGAGGGAGTCCTGGACTAGGGGGTGTCCGGATAGCCGGACTATCATCGTCAGCCGGACTCCAAGACTATGAAGATACAAGATTGAAGACTTCGTCCCGTGTCCGGATGGGACTTTCCTTGGCGTGAAAGGCAAGCTTGGCAATACGGATATGTAGATCTCCTACCATTGTAACCGACTCTGTTAACCCTAGCCCTCCCCGGTGTCTATATAAACCGGAGGGTTTTAGTCCGTAGGACGAACAACCATTACAACAATCATACCATAGGCTAGCTTCTAGGGTTTAGCCTCCTTGATCTCGTGGTAGATCCACTCTTGTACTACCCATATCATCAATATCAATCAAGCAGGAGTAGGGTTTTACCTCCATCGAGAGGGCCCAAACCTGGGTAAAAACATTGTGTCCCTTGTCTCCTGTTACCATCCGCCTAGATGCACAGTTCGGGACCACCTACCCGAAATCCGCCGGTTTTGACACCGACATTGGTGCTTTCATTGAGAGTTCCTTTGTGTCGTCACCGATAGGCTTGATGGCTTCTACAATCAACAACAAGGCAGTCCTGGGTGAGACTTTTCTCCCCGGACAGATCTTCGTATTCGGCGGCTTCGCACTGCGGGCTAATTCACTTGGCCATCTGAAGCAGATCGAAAGCTACGCCCCTGGCCATCAGGTCAGATTTGGAAGCCTAAACTTCACGGCGGATATCCGCGGGGACTTGATCTTCGATGGATCCAAGCCGCAGCCGAGCGTGCCGCACTGTCACGATGGGTATGATCTAGCTCTGCCGCCGGACAGTACTTTGGAGGCCGCACACGAATCCGCCCCGACACATAATTTGGAGCCGATTGCGCAGATCGAGGACGGGTGGCTAGACACCGCCTCGGGAGCTGCAACTTCTACGGCGATGGAGGCAAACACTGACCTCGTCCATTATACAGCTCGTGACTCCGAGGTGCCGGACTCCTTGCCGGACTCCGAACCTCCTGCGCCCCTGCCAATCGAATCCGATTGGGCGCCGATCATGGAGTTCACCGCTGCGGATATCTTTCAGCACTCACCCTTTGGCGACATTTTAAATTCGCTAAAGTATCTCTCGCTATCCGGAGAGCCCTGGCCGAACTACGGCCAGGATGGTTGGGATGCGGACGACGAAGAAATTCAAAGCCCACCCACCACCCACTTCGTAGCAACTGTCGACAATCTAATAGACATGCTAGACTACGACTCCAAAGACATCAACGGTATGGACGACGATGCAGGAGACGATCAAAAACCAGCGCCTACAGGGCATTGGAAGACCACCTCGTCATACGACATATACATGGTGGATACCCCAAAAGATGGGGACGGCGAAGAAGCAGCGGAGGCAGATTCCTTAAAGAAATAGCCCAAGCGCCGACGTCAGCGACGCCGCTCTAAATCCCGCCACAGCAAGAATGGAGATTCCGGCACAGAAGATAATAACACCCCAGAGAGTGCCGAAGACAACCCCCTCCAGCAAGATTCAGCGCAAGATGATGCAGAAGCAAGCCCTCATGAGAGAGCGGTAGACGAAGAGGTCGAGGATGATAATTACATACCTCCCTCCGGAGACGAGGCAAGCCTCGACGACGACGAATTCGTCATGCCTGAGGATCCCGTCGAACAAGAGCGTTTCAGACGCAGGCTAATGGCCACAGCAAATAGCCTAAAGAAAAAGCAGCAGCAGCTTCAAGCTGATCAGGACCTGCTAGCCGACAGATGGACTGAAGTCCTCGCGGCCGAAGAGTACGAACTCGAACGCCCCTCCAAGGGCTACACAAAACGCAAGTTGCTCCCCCGATTAGAGGAGGAAGCATACATACCTTCATCACCAGCGCACAATACGGCTGACCGACCACCCCGTGGTCGCGACAGAGAGGCATCCAGGCCCTCCATCAAGACCGTACCCCGGCATTGCTTGAAAAGTATGAAGCCACGGGGGAACGCGCCGGACTTGCGGGATATATTGGAGGACAAGGCAAGACAATCCAGATCTATCTATGGATCACGTGGGCGCCCCACGACCCACGACAAATACCGTCGCGCCGGATACAACAACTCCGGCCGGGCCAAACACAGCAGACAACGCTCCCTTGAGCTACGTCGTGATATTGCTCAATACAGAGGCGTCGCACACCCGCTATGCTTCACGGACGAAGTAATGGATCATCAAATCCCTGAAGGGTTTAAACCCATAAACATTGAATCCTACGATGGCACAACAGACCCCGCGGTTTGGATCAAAGATTATCTCCTTCATATCCATATGGCCCGCGGCGACGATCTCCACGCCATCAAATATCTCCCGCTCAAGCTTAAAGGACCAGCTCGGCATTGGCTTAACAGCCTGCCCGCAGAGTCAATTGGGTGTTGGGAGGACCTGGAAGCCGCATTCCTCGACAACTTCCAGGGCACATATGTGCGACCACCGGACGCCGATGACCTAAGCCACATAATTCAGCAGCCAGACGAATCGGCCAGACAATTCTGGACACAGTTCTTAACAAAGAAAAATCAAATCGTTGACTGTCCGGATGCAGAGGCCCTCGCAGCCTTCAAACATAACATCCGCCACGAGTGGCTCGCCCGGCACCTAGGACAGGAAAAGCCGAAATCCATGGCCGCCCTCACATCATTAATGACCCGCTTCTGTGCGGGAGAGGATAGCTGGCTAGCTCGCAGCAACAACCTCAGTAAAAATGCCGGCAGTCCGGATACTAAGGATCACAATGGCAGGTCGCGTCGAAGCAAAAATAAATGCCGCGTTAACGGCGACAACAATGAGGATACGGCAGACAAGGCCGGATTCTGAGGCTCTAAACCCGGTCAGCAGAAGAAGCCATTCAAAAGAACCACCCCGGGTCCATCCAATTTGGACCGAATACTCGACCGCTCTTGCCAGATACATGGCACCCCCAAAAAACCAGCTAACCACACCAACAGAGATTGTTGGGTATTCAAGCAGGCAGGCAAGTTAATTGCCGAAAACAATGACAAGGGGCTGCACAGCGATGACGAGGAAGAGACCCGGCCGCCGAACAGTAGAGGACAGAAGGGCTTCCCCCCACAAGTGCGGACGGTAAACATGATATACGCAACCCACATACCCAAGAGGGAGCAGAAGCGTGCACTGAGGGACGTATATGCGATGGAGCCAGTCGCCCCGAAGTTCAATCCATGGTCCTCTTGCCCGATCACTTTCGATCGAAGAGACCATCTGACCAGTATCTGCCATGGCGGATTCGCCGCATTGGTTTTAGACCCAATCGTCGATGGATTTCACCTCACAAGAGTCCTGATGGACGGCGGCAGTAGCCTGAACCTGCTTTATCAGGATACAGTGTGCAAGATGGGCATAGACCCCTCAAGGATTAAACCTACAAAGACGACCTTCAAAGGCGTCATACCAGGTGTTGAGGCCAATTGTACAGGCTCAGTCACACTGGAAGTGGTCTTCGGATCCCCGGATAATTTCCGAAGCGAGGAGTTCATCTTCGACATAGTCCCATTCCGCAGCGGCTATCATGCTCTGCTCGGACGAACCACGTTCGCAAAGTTCAACGCGGTGCCGCATTATGCATACCTCAAGCTCAAGATGCCAGGCCATCGTGGAGTCATCACGGTCAACGGAAATACGGAACGCTCCCTCCGAACGGAGGAACATACAGCGGCTCTCGCGGCAGAAGTACAGAGCAGCCTTCTAAGGCAATTTTCGAGTCCGGCCGTTAAACGACCGGACATGGCCAAACACGCCCGGAGCAACATCAATCAAGACCACCTGGCACGTTCCGAGCACGCGTAGCAATGCGGCCGCAATCCCAGCCCTCGCATGATTGCAATACCAACTCTCCGCGTACATCATTATGCTCTGGAGATACCATGGGCATAGGGGGAGGGGCATGACCACAACTGACCTAGAGTGTGGCTCGACCGCACCAGGGGCTCCCAAGTGTGTCGCTCTTTTTATTTTTTATTTTTCCTTTTTATACAAAGGACTCCGTTCACCAGAGGCCCTGTCCGGCGGCGAACCTGCCGAACTCACGATGCAACAGCCAGGGAGGGACAAAGGCCGCGCCGAACACTCAGGTGGTCTCCATTACGAGCATTAAATTTGTCAAATACACCATTCCGCAGCCTACCCCTGGAGGGAGACACGTATAATTAGTCCAATCCCTTGCTTACCGCACTATTTGTATCGTTCTGCACTCATAGCAGAATTCCTTGAATAAATAATGCAGCTCCTTTTTGCCTATAATTGCATTACTTTAAATATATGTTCATTAATGACATCTTGCACCCGTACAATTTGGTACGGCCGAATACACCAGGGGCTTAGGTTCCCCGCATTATGGTGTGATAAGTCCGAACACTTTCACAAGTGCGGCACCCCGAACTTATGGCATTATATGAATCGGCTCCGAATCATGTCTTGGGTCAATAGTTGGGTTTGCCCGGCTCCCATGTTTTGGTACCTTACGTTCCATTCTGTCGGCTAAGGTAGCACTGGGAGAACCACTGCGATTGCACCCCGGTTGAGCTGGGCGAGCGCCTCAGTGGAGAAAGCTAAAACTGACTGTCATGATAAGGCGAGAGACTGGTCGCTGTTTGAGAGGTCTTTTCGAGTCCCTAAAGACTTATGCCGCTTCGAGCGAAGAACCGGATAATGTCCGGCCAAGGCGTGGATAGCGCCCCGAACTCGGTCTTCCGAATACTAGGGGCTTCGCCAAAATTTAAAATTATAGAATTCTATGGCTAAGTGAGAGTGTTCAAGCATTATAAATCCGGTTGCCTTGTTCGTTGTGTTGAGCGCCTCCCTAGATGGACCCAAAAATGGGAACAAGAGTGCTCAAGTTTATCCCGAACACCCCAGCACTAGTGGCATGGGGGCTGAAGCCGACGACTTGCCATCTCTCAGATTTTATAAACGGCCGCACAGAAGGTAATATTTTAAATCAAACAAGTGTTGCTTAGCGCATATGAACAAAGTTTTCAGCGCACAGGATAACACATAGCGAGTTTACTCAATAATTACATCTCTGGGGCACTCATCTGCAATCTTGCGGGCACCCTTCAGGACAGTCTTATAGTACATCTCGGGTGTACGATACTCCTTGCCCGCTGGCGGCGCGTCAGTGATAAGCGTCTCCGCATCCAGCCTGCCCCAGTGCACCTTTGCGCGGGCAAGGGCCCGACGAGCACCTTCAATACAGGCGGAGCGCTTGATGACCTCCACCCAGGGGCACGCATCCACCAGCCGCCACACGAGGCCGAAGTAGCTCCCAGGCATGGCCTCTCCAGGCCACAGCCGGACTATGAGGCCCTTCATGGCCTGCTCGGCTACCTTGTGGAGTTCGACCAGCTGCTTCAGCTGGTCGCTAGGGGGCACCGGATGTCCGGACTCAGCGTACTGAGACTAGAAAACCTTTTCCGTTGAGCTCCCCTCCTCGCCACGGTAGAATGCGGCAGCATCGGATACACTGCGAGGCAGATCTGCAAACGCCCCTGGAGAGCTCCGAATTTAGGTAAGTAATAGGTAATTAACATTAACATGCTTGCTTTGCATGAAAAATGCCTTACCCGCCGCTATCTTCTTCACCGCCTCAATCTCCTGGAGGGCCTTATGGGCCTCGGCCTTGGCGGCTTTGGCACTTTCGAGGGTCGAGGCAAGCTCGGACTCTCGAGTCTTTGAGTCGCGCTCCAAACTCTAATGCTTTTCCATGAGAGCCGGAGCTCTTGCCACACTTCCGCCACCCGCGCCTCCTGCTTTTCCTGCTCTGCCCGTTCCGCGGCCGCATTGCGTTCGGCCGCGAACACAGCCTCCTTCAGGGTTGCCACCTCGTTCGTGGCCCCTGCAGTACCCACGTTATCCTTGTTATTTTTATTGCAACCTAAATCCTTTTCTGTAAGGTAACTATTCAAAGTGGTGTTACTCACCTTCTTTGTCCTCGAGGTGCTTCTTGGCACGACCGAGCTCTTGCTCGGACCGCTCGAGATCCTGCTTCAAAGCACCGACCTCCGCAGTCAGTGCGGCAAAGGTCAGCAGCGCAGCCTGCAAGCCGATATTGACATAATTTTTAGCAACCCTGCGTATATCTTTTTAGATCCTCAGTCTGGCTTTTCTTTCCGAACACCAAACCGAGTATCATGGGCTACTGTCTATGCGGTATTACATTACATAATTTTAACTTCTTACCTCAAAGCCTGTTAGAAGGCTACTGCAGGCTTCGGTCAGCCTGCTCTTGGCGAGCTGAACCTTCTGAATCACCGCACTCATAATAGTGCGGTGTTCTTCCTCGATGGAAGCGCCTTTGAGCGCCTCCAACAAGTTGTCCGGCGCCTCCGGTTGGATGGGGGCCGCCGGCGTCACGGTCTTGCCCTTCTTGTGAAGGGGCCGCCTGCCGGACTCCGGAACCACTGCGGGTTCCGGCGTGGAGTCCGGCGCAAAGTCCGGGAGGCTGCCTTGTGGCGCCTCCGGAGCCTCCTCCCGATGGGTCCCCTCCCGGGATCCCACCTCGGCGTCCTCAGCGGCACGAGGGGTGGAGGCAGTCGGGATGGAATCTACATCCGACAGAGCCAATGACCCACTCGACGAAGCAGGGAGATCATCATCGGCCGGACTGCATGCAGAGTGCGGCATTAGAAGGACACTATGTGACACAAAAGAGAAATTATAAATCATTCACGAATCCGGATACTTACGATCTTGCCGGAGGCCTGGCCCTTGAGGGCCACTCTTCATCGCCAACGTTGGCGTTGGTGGAGCCGTCCGGGGGAATAGTTCTTCCCCCCTTGGACCCTTCGGCCTCCCCTGTTGGGGAGGCCTTCCTCTTCCTCTCTCCCTCCTCTGGGAGAGAGTCCTCTTTCTCCTCCTCGTCTTCGGGGGAGGAGTCCGCCTCGGAGCCATCGAACGATGAGTCCGATATCACCTGGCGCCGGGAACTTCTTCGAGTTCCCGTAGCCTTCTTCTTGGCCTTCTTCTCCGGCACCACATAGAGTGCCGGGACCAGCAGCCCCGTTAAGCAGGCATCCGCTTGGTCTTCGGGAAGGGGAGCCGGACAGTCCACCTGTCCGGACATCCTCTTCCAGTCCTGTGAAAGGCATTGGGAGTTTAAGATCCCACATAGAGTCAAACTATGAAAGAAAACAACTGTCCCATAGAGGATAACGAAGCTTACCTCACCGGCCGGGCGCTTGGTGCTGAATCCGCGATCCTCAGTCGCGGACGCGGGGGCTTCTCCGCCCTTGAACAGCACCCTCCAGACGGCTTCATACGTCGTGTCGAAGAGCCCGCTCAGAGTCCGGTGTTGTGCCGGATCAAACTCCCACAGATTGAAGGCCCGTTGTTGGCAGGGTAGGATCCGGTGGATGAGCATGACCTGGATCACATTGACAAGCCTAAGCTTTTTGTTCACCAGGGTCTGAAGACAGGACTGGAGTCCTGTCAGCTCCTCCGAACTACCCCATAGCAAGCCCTTCTCTTTCCAGGAGGTGAGCTGCATAGGGATACCAGATCTGAACTCGGGGGCCGCCGCCCACTAAGGGTCGCGCAGCTCGGTTATGTAGAACCACCCCGATTGCCACCCCTTGACGGACTCCACGAAGGACCCTTCGAGCCAGATGACGTTGGGCATCTTGCCCAACATGGTGCCTCCGCACTCCGCTTGAGTGCCCTTCACCACCTTCGGCTTGACGTTGAAGGTCTTGAGCCACAAGCCGAAGTGGGGCTGGATGCAGAGGAAGGCCTCGCACACGACGATAAACGCCGAGATGTTGAGGATGAAGTTTGGCGCCAGGTCGTGGAAATCCAGGCCGTAATAGTACATGAGCCCCCGGACAAAGGGATGCAACGGGAAGCCCAATCCGCGGAGGAAGTGGGGAAGGAATACGACCCTCTCATGGGGCCTGGGGGTGGGGATGAGCTGCCCCTTGTCGGGCAGCCGGTGCGTGATGTCGCCGGAAAGGTATCCGGCGCTGCGCAGTTTTGCGATGTGTTCCCCCGTCACGGAGGAGGCCAGCTATTTGCCTCCCGCTCCGGACATGGTCGGAGAAGGTCGAGACGAGATGCGTGAACTTGGGCGCTGGAGCTCGAGAGTGCGCGGAGATGGATAACCAAAGGAGGAAGAAGGCGTAGGTGAAAAGGTGGATCCTTATCCCCATATATATGGGCGGACGGAAACTATGCATCCCCACCGGCCTGGTAAAACTCGCTTATCTCCCAAGCGCCACCATCAATGGCGTGGTTGGGTTACCCACGTCCGTATTGATGAGAATCTCGGAATAAGGGGAACACTATCTTTGCTTCGATAAGAAGTGCCAAGGAAACCGCTTCGTTAAACGCGCTGAGGTGGTATAATAAAAAACGATTCCAGTAAAGGCTTGGTAGTGGCATGGCGTCATGCTACAGGATACGTCGGCAGATGGAACTTGTGTACATAATATTCTCTCTGCAGGGAAATGTGGAAATTATTTTGCAGAGCCGGACACTATCCTGGTGTTCACAATCTTCTATGAATTATTCGGAGGAGGAACCCGCCTTGCAATGCCGAACAATATGCACGCCGGACTCATCCTCATTGAAGCCTGGTTCAGGGGCTACTGAGGGAGTCCTGGACTAGGGGGTGTCCGGATAGCCGGACTATCATCGTTAGCCGGACTCCAAGACTATGAAGATACAAGATTGAAGACTTCGTCCCGTGTCCGGATGTGACTTTCCTTGGCGTGAAAGGCAAGCTTGGCAATACGGATATGTAGATCTCCTACCATTGTAACCGACTCTGTGTAACCCTAGCCCTCCCCGGTGTCTATATAAACCAGAGGGTTTTAGTCCGTAGGACGAACAACCATTACAACAATCATACCATAGGCTAGCTTCTAGGGTTTAGCCTCCTTGATCTCGTGGTAGATCCACTCTTGTACTACCCATATCATCAATATCAATCAAGCAGGAGTAGGGTTTTGCCTCCATCGAGAGGGCCCGAACCTGGGTAAAAACATTGTGTCCCTTGTCTCCTGTTACCATCCTCCTAGACGCACAGTTCGGGAACCCCTACCCGAGATCCGCCGGTTTTGACACCGACAGTGATCAATCCATCCCGCACCCAAATCATTACCTTGTACATGGTTTAGCGAATCTCGCATTCTAACACTCGGTCATCCTCACAAGCATTGCAGAATTTCTCTTGTCGACGAACCAAACATCTACCGTTTCTTCACAACTCTCAGGTTTTGCGTAAACTCCTATAGGATCGTCTGTCGATAAAATGGTAACTCTTTCCAGGGTTTTTCCTTCAGCAAGAGTGTGCTTGCTTCTTGGCAGGTCCTGGGGCATGTGGGTTATGGCCCATCTCATCACTTGTAAACCTTGAACTCCTCATCGCGGGCAACTGATCGTTATTCCAACATTCAACTTCCAGCTTCCTAGCATACTTAAAATCCATCCAATTGTAATGTCTTTCTTCCTTCTATTGGCACCAAACTAGGACATGATTACTCAGACTCATCATGGAATTTCCCTTGATCCATATTTCCAACATCATACCTCCTTTATATCCAATAGTAATTCATCTCTTCTTCCTCGTGGGATATCCCACATACCGAGATAAAAACTTATATTTATGAAGTCCATACTCCACTTCGTGGAACATCATTATCCTTTCCAGGGTCAAGCGTCCTTATAGGGGAATATTGGCCATCTTTGCATGGCACTTCTTCAACTGGGAAACGTGAAACACATCATGAACTCATGACAGTCCTTGGGGTGACTCCAACTTGTTGGCCACTTCTCCCATATGCTCCAAACTCGGTATGGTCCTACAAATCTCGGGGCTAACTTTCCCTTAACTCCAGATCGTTTAACTCCTCGCAGAGGGAACTCACGAAGACATGCTCTGTCTCCAATTTCATAGACTTCCTCCTTGCGTTTTTGAGTCTGCATAACTCTTCTGCCAGGACTGAGCTACCTTCAGTCTATCTAGAATCAACTTAACATTCTCTTCCGACTCCTTGATCACATTTGGTCCAAACAACTGATGGTCTCCAACTTCATCCCACATCAACGGTGTCTGGCTCCTTCTCCCATACAAAGCTTTAAAAGGGGCCATCTTCAAACTAGCTTTGTAACTGTTGTTGTATGAGAACTCCGTGTAAGGTAGATTATCATCCCTACTAGATCCATAATTTAGCGCACACGCTCTCAACATGTCCTCAAGAATCTGATTGACTCTCTCGGTCTATCCATCTGTCTGCGGAAGAAAGGTTGTACTGAACTCTAGCCTAGTACCCAAAGTGTGGTGCAGCTGATTCCAAAACTTTGAGGCAAACCGTGTTCCTCTATCTGATACGACGGTCCTCGGAACTCCATGCAGACATACGATCCTGGTCAAATATATCTTGGCCAACTTCGCACTTGTATAGGTGGTTTTCACTGGGATAAAGTGAGCCACTTTGGTCAAGCGAATCAACTACTACCCAGATAGAGTCATATCCCGTTCGGGTTCTAGGAAATCCTGTAATGAAATCCATGCCAAGATTATCCCACTTCCATTCGGGTATCGGCATAGGCTGTAGTAATCCTGATGGCTTCCGATGCTCTGCTTTTACTCTCTCTGGCATACATCACCTACGACTACATACTCCATTACATCCTTCTTCATACCAGTCCACCAGAAACACTCCTTCAAATCCAAATACATCTTGGTGTTTCCAGGGCGAATCGAGTATGGTGAGTCATGAGCCTCTTGAAGTATTTACTTCCTGATCCTTGCATTATTGGGAACATATACACGGTCCTCGAACCATAAGATGTCGTGCTCATCCTTACGAAAACCTTTGGCCTTTCCTTTGCTCATCCTCTCTTTTATCTCAGCAATCTCTTTGTCATACTTCTGAGCTTCACGAATCTTTCCCAACAATGTAGACTGAACTTCCATTGCTGCAACAAAACCTTCGGGAACAATCTCCAACCGAAGTTCCCTGAGATCCTCGGCTAACTTCCTTTGGTAATCCCCTGCTTATGAGGGTATTCATCCTTGTTTTCTTTATGATTGTGTCCTATTTCTCTACAAAGCTTGTATGCACAAGATTTCTTTATATCCTTTCCATAAGGCTTCAATTTCTGGGACACAAACTAAGACTTTAGCAAAGTCAACTTAAATTCCTTCCAAGTGGTCACTCCTTGCCATCCATTGATGTTTTGGTACATTCTCCACCAAGTAGAAGCACCTCTTTTCAAAGCACTGTAGAGCATGCTGGGTCATATCCTTTCCGGCTATAGGGTTATTCTCCATTTGATCCTCCATGTTCTGAATCCATCGGCTCGTCTCGAATTGACTCATCGGTCCAGGAAACATGAGTTCATCTCCATTCATCCTTTATTGGGTCCATGGGTTTGGGGTGGGACAAGAGAGATAGAGAGGGATACACACAATACAAACAAAAGTTTTGAAAAGACAGATTTTATTTGTGGCTGTCGGAAAAACATCAAACAAATGACAGTTCACAATCATCGCATCTATCGTAAGTATATCACAGGGGTTGGGTCTTCTAATGGTCTATAGATCTCAACACCATCAAACTCTTCAAGTCTTGGTCATGTCTCTGATGGCTTCTTCCGATCATGCTTGTCCTACTCAAGTTCTTTTGCCAGATCATCTCTGTTGTCGCAAAGTCTATCATGACGTCCTTTAATATTTCTGGAGTTGCATTCCAAACTTCTGGGTCCTAAGTTCTTCACGAAATACTTCCTTGTCAAATACGGCGTCCTGCAAGTCCATATTAACTTCTGCTCAAGATCCTGGTGATACACCAGCTAAGGTTAAAACTTGATCTCTTGTTGGTAGGTGCTCCATTAGCCCTTTTGTCATCCAATTCTTCCGAAAGATGCATGCTTAACACCTCACGGTGACAATAACATGAGCGAGCGATAGCATCATGGATATCCATGTTTATGACTATGTCTCTGCAATGAGCTATCATTCCATAGTTGATATTTCATGTCTTGGGGCTTTCTTGACAGAACTTTGAGTTTTTTAACTCTCCATGCTCCGGTCTTTCTCTGATACACCTTAATCTCGGGTATTGACAACTGCCATAGTCTGCCAAATTCCGTCAGGGGAGTCTTCAACCACTGTAGTTTCCATTATTGTAATGCTCGATAAAATCCTCTTCATTCTGTAGTGGTCGTGGTTGTCTGATATCTTATACTTCTTGGAGTGGTCTCATCAGTTGAATCTTCGAGTGGTCATAAGGGGAAAGGGATATGGTCTCACTAAAAGGGAATATTTGAATAAGCTCAGAAGAGAAGAGAGGTAAAAGTTCTTTTTGAAAAAGAAAGTTTTAGAGAAAATCGTTCCTATGGGCTTGCCAGTTTCTAGGCGTCACGTCCTACAGTCAACATGTGATCTGATACCATCTTATAGCGACCCGACCCAAATGGATCAAGTCTCAGTGCTTAAGTGTCACCCCTAGATCGGTATGCTGACACACATAGTACTCGAGGATTTATAACAGAGGTAAATCACATGTATAAATAACGTAAATACTATTACCTCAATCCAAATTACGGAAGTAACAAGGTTGTGGATTCCCATCAACACCAACGGCAAAGTTGGGTGTAGAAATTGTAACCCTAACGTATCACTTACTCGTCGTAAGATCCTGCAACATGAGACGTTGCAGCCACAAAGGGTCAGTACATTGAATGTACTGGGAAATTCACTCCATAGAGCAATGATGAATAAAGGCTATCACTACATGCATATTTGGCTGGTGGAGGCTCTATGGTTATAATGTTTTTGCGAAAAGCCAACTTTTCCCTGCTGCTAAGGAATATAATTTATTTAACTACAAAGTTGGTTGAAAAATATTGAGAAGGTTCCTCCAACTCAATCCCAAATTACATCAATAACCCAACAAATTATTTAAGTAACGTGATGAGATCAATACGATAATCCAAATACCAGAGACTCAATATTGTCCATAACCGGGGACACGGCTAACCATGATTAGATTGTACACTCTGCAGAGGTTTGCGCACTTTTCCCCACAAGACTCGATCGCCTCCGTTGGATTTCTCGCACTACATGGTGTTTGAGAAACGGATGACCGAGACACAGTCTTTCAGAAACATTAACTCTCTACTCCGAGCAGACCATACCAAACCTACAACCTTCTACCTGCTGATCCACCTCTTCAAGAGCTTCACGTAACTTATTCAACTATGCTAGAGCCCATAATAGCTTGTGGATGCACACGGAAGTTTCTAGTATGAATAATCTTATGATCCCTTTGAGTCTAGGTGGCGGACCGTAGGATGATCACACGGTATATCCCCGGGATCTCCTAGGACAACATTGGTATTTCCCCAGGTGTCTAGGCAAGTCCACTGGTATATCCCCAGGGTGCCCCTAGCAATCCACCCAGATGTGTATTAAAGTTGCCACCTTAAGTTGAACCATTTAATTAACAATCTCACATCTGTCATGGATTTCACTCACCCAAACCTCGTCTACGAGCATAGCATAGCAATATAAGCAATACGTAGAAGTAACTCCCAAGGTTTGAATGCAGGGCAATAGGTTCCTACCTCATCAACTACTTCCCATTACAGACATGTTATCAATCCTACTCATGCAATGTTTGAGGGTTGAAACTAATGCATAAAAACTGGGTGTGAAAGGGATATGATCAAAGTGTGAACTTGGCTACAATGTTGATGAAGATGATTCGCACTCAAAACTCTTGATAGATCTACTCGTCACACTCCGGTCACTCTATCGTAAGCAAGCAGTAGTAACCACACATAAGCAATCACTCAAAATATCGGAAAGAATGAAGAAGACAATTCAAAAAACATCAAAATCCAAGAAAATGACTCTTGCAGCATAAAACAATTTCTAACAGTACCAAAACTATGTGTATTTGGCCTTATCAGAAAGTTTAGGAAAGAGCTTCGATTTACAAAAAGAATCAACTAAATCGGAGTTATAGAACTCAAACTACGATCAAACGAAGTTCAAATACTAAACTGTTTGAATTTCAGATTTTAAACTTTCAAAAACAAGTTTAAGTTGTTTTACTGAATAGAGGGGATCATAATGAAAAAGTGGGCGTTGGTTTCGTTGGATTTGGATAAACGGTTGAAAAGTTGAAGTCGTTTGAAAACCAGGGGCTAATCTATAAACAAACTAATCACAAACGGGTCCCTGGCTAAAAAAAATAACAGAAAAAAAACTAATAAGCGAACGTTCGTTTTCTATACCTAACCAGCGAACGTTCTCTAAATAAAAACAAAACGCTTCGGGGGGGAATAGAACGATCTGGATCGTTGGATCCAGATCTGACGGTGAAGAGGGGCGATGGCGGTTACCGCGGCGGCGGGTCATCGGCGGCGAGGAAAAGGACGGCGGCGGTGGCTCGGCGATGAACGGGGTGACGGCTCCGGGCGTCGGCAACGACGGCGGAGTAGTTGGGGAGGTGCGGCGCGACGAGGGGAAGATGGTGGCGGTGTCGCCGCTCGGTCGCAGATCTCGTCGGAGCTCGCAACTCCAACGAGGTTTTGCGTGGGCAGCGGCGACAGCTCGGGGAGGAGAGGAACGGGGCCCGGGGCCTCGGGTATTTAAAGGAGGGACGGGTCGGGCTTGGAGTAGGGGAAAGAGAGGCGGCGGCGGGAGGCCGGGCGGAGCACGGCGGCGGTGATGCGTGCGCGCTCGGGAGTCGGGGATGAAGGCGGTGGCGTGCTGGGCTGGGCCGTGGCTGTGGATCTGGCCTTGGGCCGGCCCAGTCGGCGGGAGGAACCTTTTCTTTAAACAGCGCAACGAAAGAAAAGAAAACCTTATAAGTTAAAAAATAAAATACTCTAGGCATATAATATATCAAAATTTGTAGAAAAAGATTTTCTACAACATGAACATTAATCCAGATTTAATTAGAATTTACAAAAAATCAAATAATTCAAACAGTGCTACTGCTCTAGTAAAACCCACTAAAATCATTTTAAAAGTACCAAAATTAATTCAAATTTAATTCTCTCCAATTTTCTGCTGTAGGGAATCATGTTACCCTATTTTCCATATATTTTATTTTTGGAGAAAAATAATTTGAATAAAACTCAAATAACTCCAAATTGAAAATAAATAAAAGAACTTTGAATTTAATTCTTTTAAACTCCCAACTCATATTTCATATGTTTTGAAGAAGTCATTTTATCTTCTCTCATGAAAATCATTGAGTTGCTTGAAGTTTATGAATTGGAAATAATTTCAAATGAAATTCAAATATTTTGAACACCCCTTGTCATTTAAATAAATGGAAGAAGTCATGTCATCTTCTCCCCAGGGTTTTGTGGTGAAAAGAATTTGAATTCATGGAGGTCAGGAATGCAAAAATGAAAGTTTGGGAAAGTCCTTTTATTCCCTCTCATTTAACTTTCAAAAATTTCAAATGTCATTCAACTTCACACAATCAATCAAACAATCAATCATAACTATCTATTTAATATAACATTACAAAATTTAGAATTTTGGGATGTTACAAACAGGTACTTACATCTACATTAGAGCAGAGAGAATTCCTGCAAGAATCTTTTCTCATAAACGATACCATTGCAGAAATTCTTCTATCTGTTAAGCATATTTTCTAAAAGAGAGATGGGTAAGAAACATGTAGAAAATATGATCAGCATGCTATAAAATTTCATGATGCAAGGATACGCACACGCTTCTTAGAATTGAGTTGACATATTTTTGCTGGACTAGAGCGGACTAGTTCTTTGGCCACTGGAATCTGCTTATTATCAGTAGGAGTTGGGTTTCTCTATGCTGGAGCAATATCTATAAAAACTGGACTTGGTTTATTATCTCCTGGCGTTTGGATCTTTTGCAAAGACCTTGTTTGTAACCCCTCAGATTCTAACATAGTCGTCTTCCCCTTGCATGCCTTGTATAGAAGAATGGTGCTTTAATTATAAACCATGCGACAACAGAGAGATGGAATAGGTACTGAAGAATAGAAAGGCATGACATATTGACATGTATTCCCTCCAACCGGAAAAAAATGGATGGGTCTAGGCGTATTTCAGTTCTAGATACATCCTTTTTTATCCATTTCGGCAACATGTAATCCGGACGGAGGGAGTATGGTGTAAGAGCTAGGGATACGACAGGACAACACAGCAAAAAAACACTAGTTGAATGTAAAACTATATGCTAGTGGAATACGTACAGATATAACTAAGGCAACATACATGTGTATGATTGGGAAAATAAGATGGCATTGCAACAGAGCACTAAAACAACACTTCAATGTAAAAAACATGGTATGGCAGACAGATGAAGTACATACTGATGAATAACAATGCAGAAGATATTCAGAAGCATGATGTCCAAATTAAGCAGATGGCATTGCGATAGAGTAGAATGACAGTACTTGAATTTGAAAACATGTTATCATGAAAGGAATAGGTACTGAAAAACAGGAAGGCATGACATATTTACATGCATGATCAGCATGCTAAGCACATGGCATTGCAATAGAGTAGATACACTCCAGGACATTATATGCATGTTGTACCCATATCACAGGCCAAGTTAGAGCAAGGACCTTGTGGGGTGAAGAGGATTCATCATCTTTCTGCAAGTCTTCTGAAGAACTGCCTTTACATGTTCCATCATATTGGGCATCATTAACATCAAGTTTATTGGCCTTTACATTGCTCCGTGAGGTTCTTGTGGATATATAAGTGTGTGCAATTATATCTGACATGCATGGAAGACAACTAGTAGTTAGATTTATGTAATGAATGCCTGTAGGAGACTACATAAATAGTAGGGCCGGGGTTAACTAGCAGCAACAGGTCTCATAAACTAAAGGGAGAACACAGATGAAAGCTATAGAATATGTATCGTTTGTACTCGAGATTAACTAGATGGCACACAAAAGTATTAAAGAACAACATAGGTAATACTAGAAGTGGTATAATACTATAATCACCAGCCTGTGGGATAACATTGGCTGATGGATGATAACTATGGAACAGCGTTACCTAAAGAACAAGTATCTTAGCTGAACTATGGAACAACGTGAACTCCTGAACAAGACCCGTAAGAGATCAGCCTGAATATACAGTGAAATGTGATGATCTATTTTCCATGCTTAGATGAATAACAAAGCCATAAATGTTGCACACAATTAAGATGAGGGTACAACCTATTTGGCTGCCATCCATACGAGTGAGCATCATGTGCTGACTTGACAATGGCCCTGCAGTTGTTGTGGCTGTCCATGTCGGGCACGCGCATTCGATGCAGGGAACTGTTGAGTGGGGACTATAGCTCCCTTCTGGTGTATGCTTCCCTTGTTGGAGCAGTTGCAGTGAGTCGGAAGACGGTGTGTCAGAAGATGCAGATAACACATAATGTTAAGAACGACATATCTCTTTGATCTGAAGAAATACACTAAGACATCAACAACAAGGTACGAGAGTGGTCACACGTCTGTTGACTGAAGACTAAATTGGGGTCACACAATTTTATTTTATTTTGGTACTGTCCGATCTACGCCGGATGGCTTGATGGCCGTCTTGTGCCTCCCGGCTGACACTGTTCGGAATCTTCCCCGAAGAGCCAGCGACCAATGGCAGAGCAGCCTGCCTCCGCCGTCCGTGGCCCCGGCCAAAACCCCGCTCCCCGCCCCACCGCACTGCCGTGGTTGCGCCGCCCCCGGGCCAATCCACAAAGACTCCCCGTCATCCACATCCGGCGGTGGCAGTACCTTCAACCCACGCAACTCTAAAAGATAGCCATCGAAGCACTACTTCCGCAACAAACTTGCGGCCCCACACCCTTATGTTAGACACCAGCCAACCGGCAGCCTAGAAGCTCCGCCGCCTCGAGGGGTGCTGCTTCCCATTGGGAATCGATTGGCCCAGAATAAAAATTCAGAGAACTGACGCCTAAATAAAGTTATTTGAGATGAGGGTGCGACCTATCTGGTGGCATGGTGAAGTAGGCAGGTCCAGCTGCAGATTTGGTGAGGCCGGCGCGGTTGCGGTGGCGACCAGCGGCAGGGAAAGAGCGATGTCGCGATGGTCGACGGCTACGTGGAAGCAGCGCCAGGACTCTAGACGGACCCAAAGTTGGAGCCGCTCCGGCGCCGTGAACAACGGCGGGGGTGAATCGGCTCCGGTATGGTTCACGCGGCCATCGTCGAGGCAGCACCAGCAGCATGGAGTAAGAGGCACACGGCCCAGTGCACGACGGCAAATGGACAGTGTCTCCGGCATTAGGGAGTAGGGCGGCTGTGAAATTGGTGCGGTGGGGGGCGCCATGGAGGTGGGGCTGAGGTTTCGCGGCTCGGGAGAAGGGAGCTTCCCGGGGAGAAGGTGATTTGGCGCCCACGAGGTATGAATGGGGGCGGGCGGGGGGGGGGGGATTGGGAGGGGAGTGGAACCATGTCTTACAGACGCATTTCTCTGAAATGTGAGGAGGAGTTACAGTTCTACCCTTGCCTATAGGCTTCTCGGCTTGGGTCTGTGTACTGAGGGTCGGGGATAGTAGAGTAACTTTGCTTCTCCCCAAATAGTGGGCGGGAGCGATTTCGGGCGAGGAGGGCGTGTTTTGAACTATAGTGGGCGCGAAAAATTTCGGGCGAGGAGAGCGTGTTTTCAAATAGTGGGCGTGAGCTATTTCAGGCAAGGAGAGCGTGTTTTGCCGACCATTGTTTATGAATTATTAAGCACATGTCATTTCGGCCGAGGAGAAGGCGCGCTTGGATGAAGTTACAAACCTACCCTCGATGTACAATGGGCCAATTGATGCGTGTCCCACATAGAACAGTAATTTCGCATCTCCCATTTATTTGCTCAGGCGAATTCCACCGAGCAGAGAGGATGTTTAACGGTTCATTCAAATTTTGGGAGAACGAGCATCCACGTCTACCTTACCAAGTCGATTCGAATCAAATTTTGAAATATTAACTTGCCACTTCTTTTTTAGATGGAGAGATGATGCTCGGGAGTAATGTGTTTTTACATGCTCGTTGCTAGCGATTTACTATATGACAAATAGTTGACCCACTCAAAAACGCGAATCAAACCCAAAATGAAATATCTCAATTCAATGAAATAGCTCGTTCAGTAGGTCAAAATAGTGAACTAAATCCAAAATTGAACACCTCAATCGAGTAGCATGTTGTACAGTATTATACTACTCCATGAACATGTTGAAAGTCAAATTAATGAACTTGTTTGATATACGCATATATCCGTTCATGTGTGGATTGCAACCAACATGTACTCCAATTTAAATATTTGAATGCAAGTTTATATCAAAACATGGTTTATATCAGTCTTTGATGCATAAAACGCGACCTTCCCTCTCCCGCACTACTGTTCTCTCTCTCTCTCTCTCTCTCTCTCTCTCTCTCTCTCTCTCTCTCTCTCTCTCTCTCTCTCTCTCGCCGACAATCTTCAATTCTATCGCACGCATCCGACACAAAAACCTTGTTGGTCCCTCTCCCATTCTCTCCATCTCTCTCTCTCTCTCTCTCTCTCTCTCTCCCTCCCTCCCTCTCTCTCTCTCTCTCGCCGACAATCTTCAATTCTATCGCATGCATCTGACACAAAAACCTTGTTGGTCCCTCTCCCATTCTCTCCATCTCTCTCTCTCTCTCTCTCTCTCTCTCTCTGTCTTTGTGTGTGTGTGTGTGTGTGTTTGGGGGGGGGGGTCTTTCTAGTTCACATGCATATATATAGATCTCTCTCGCACACTATGTATGATACTCTAGCTCGTCCAAGCTAGATATCTTGGGTGCACTCATCGTACGCACACAAATTCCGTGGCTCTTTGCCAGTAACTCTCTCACGCACCACTATGTTGTGTCGGAGCTCTTCCCCCCTCTCTCAAACTTTCCATCCACCTGGGTCACACATACACATGCATATCTCACTCGCACTCGATAGGCCCATCTAAAACTCTATCTCTCTCCCTCATTCTCTCTCCATCTCACACGCACACACACACAATCTCATGCCCAGCTAGCCAAGTATGATGGTCTCTCTCAATTGTAGGCACACGCAGTCCCCCCTATATGTATATGAGTAGCTAATCTTAGTCTCCATCACAAACATGTGCATGGTCTATCTCGATTTCTCTCGGGGCATCTTTCTATCGCGCACGCACTCCCTTGATCTCCCACCCATATAGTCCCCTCACGATCTCCAGGGGATCTCTCTATCACAAACACACCCTCTCTCCCTCCCCATGCGTCCATGCCATCCATGTGTCCCTCTCGACCTTTTTTCCTTGTTGGCCAGACCTCTATTGGACATGTGCTACAGGGGTGTCTCTCTCCATTGCAAACAATCACACACTAGCTATCTTCGTGTATCTCCTCGCCTCGCTTTTCCATCTCCGAGATGCATGCGTGATATGTTCGCATAGGAAACGAAAAAACACACTCTCTCTCTAATTTATCGTTTGTTGTCACTTTCTCTTTCACACACATACTCTTTTTGCACACTTACTCATTCTCCTTCACGCGCACTTGATCTGTCTCGACCGAGGCACTCTCCTCGGTCCATAGCATATAGATTTACTGAAAAGTCAAACATCACAAAGTTTGACCATGTACGTGGAGAAAAAGAATTACATCTAGTACGACAAACATATACCATTAGATTCACCATGAGATGTAGTTTTGTATGATGTATCTTTGGTATTGTAGATATAAATAACATTTGCGTAAACCTGATCAAAGTTTCCAAAGTTTGACTTCTAAAAAATTTACATGCACTGCATTATCGAGCGGATGGAATATCTCTTTCTCCCTCTCAGCTATCTGACGCATCACTCAGCCTTATCAGGGCTCCTCAATCTCTCTCAAACTTTATTGGTCAGTTTGGTTCGTGACCTGACCCTCATGCCTTGATGGCCGGTACTGCCTGGTGTGGACGTGAAATATAAAATGTTTCTGCCTGGCCAGGCTTGTGTGGTGCTGAAGCGTTTGGTTCATGCTTGGGCCAGGAAAAGCATCAACGTCCCATCAATCAATCCATGCATCAATGTAATGATAATATCCATCCATGTTGATGTTAGCCTCGTGGCCGCATGACCAGGCACGGCCAGGCGTTCGAAATCGGTCGCCTGGGCTAGGCTACTTGCAGTGTCCGCAGTTTAGCCAGGCTAATTAAAGTGCAAGGGAACACAGGCCATGCGTGCTTTCTTTTTCACATGTAGCAACCAAACAAGCATGCATGAAATCCAGCCACAACCCCAGGCCAGGCAAAATATGCTCAGGACGCAAGCCAAACTTGCCTTATATCTCCCTGGTTCACACATACACATGTCTCGCTCGCGCTATACATATAGACCCATCCAACAGTCTCCGCCCTTGTTCTCTCTCCATGTGACATGCACCCCCCCTAAGTACCATAATCCCTCACTCCATCATAGGCTCTCTTTGGATCCATGGGTTAGAGTTAGTTTGGGTTAGTTTGGAGTCAACTAACCCAAAAAGATCCAAACAGGAGGGTTAGTTTGGGTTAGATGCATCTAACCCATCCAAAAAACTAACCCATCCAAGAGGTGCTTATTTGGGTTAGTTCTTCTCAGGACCACTAATAAACACTTTTTTCTCTTGCTCTCCCCGCAGCAGATCCCTCCCCACTTCCTCGAAGCTTCTCGTCCTCTCCCTCCCTCCCTCCCTCTTGCACCGCCCATGAAGGTGCCTCGCCGTATCCGCGCCCCATCTAACCCTGCCATCCAAACACCTCTTTACTTAGAGTTAGTTTAGGGTTAGAATCTAACTCTAACCTCTAACTGAGTTAGAGTCTCCAAACAGGGCCATAGGCGCAAGCACTCCCCCCCCCCCTCCTAAGTATGATTATATCTTACTAGCCATCAGGAACCCACGTATTGTCTCCTTCCATCCATACGTCTATCTCAATATCTCTCGGGGCATCTTCTATCGCGCACACACCTTGTCACTCGATCTCCCACCCATATAATCCCATCACGATCTCTAGGGGATTTCTCTATGACAAACATACACTCTCTCCTCCCCATGTCTGCATTTTCTCCGTACGTCTCTCTCGACCTCTCTCCCTTGTTTGTCAGACCCCTCTTGGCCACGTGCTAGGGATCTTGCTCTCTCGGTTCCAAACAAGCACACACTATCTCCTCACCTTGCCTCCGTTGTCGAAGATGCATGTGTGATATGTTTGCATAAGACACGCACGATTTTTCTCTACTTTCATCGTGTGCTGTCCGTATCTCTTTCACACACGCACACACACTTTTTTCACTCTCTCTCTCTCTCTCTCTCTCTCTCTCTCTCTAGTTAGGGACTCTGTCATGTCCATAAGCATATGGATGTTTTGAAAAGTCAAACCTCACAAAAGTTTGACCAGGTATATGTGGAGAAAAACATTTACATCTGGAATGATCATTAGATTCATCACAACATGTACTTACTTCATACTATCATTTATCTTTGGTATTGTAGATACAAGTAATTTCTTTATAAACTTGGTCAAAGTTTCAAAAGTTTGACTTAAAAAAATGTTGGAACAACATTATCGAACGGAGGGAGTAGCTCTTTCTCTCTCTCTGCTATATCTCACGGGCCTCCCCTCTCACTCGAACTCTCTATACCGAGGAATTATACGCTCACTGTGTCAGTGTATAGTTCCGTATATTATTTAGTTGACCGGTCAACCAATCCACATGCTGCCTTGTCAGCTCATGTTCTGTATCTTCGTGTGCTGGCCCATGTGGCAGTGGGTGAAAATAAGAAAGGAGAGGCCCATCTGACATGCGGTGAAGTAAACAAAGTTGAAACCACTCGGGGTAGCACCCCGCACACTAGTAAATTGAGGGCGCATTGAGGACAAACTTCTTGCGCGCAAAGGACGCACTCGCGCACAATTCATGACTGCACGGCGGCATGCATAGAAGGACGCACTCGCGCACACCCAGCACACAACACACAC
This sequence comes from Triticum aestivum, assembly GCF_018294505.1. Taxonomy (NCBI): domain Eukaryota; kingdom Viridiplantae; phylum Streptophyta; class Magnoliopsida; order Poales; family Poaceae; genus Triticum; species Triticum aestivum. The sequence continues at coordinate 94,895,187 of NC_057801.1, forward strand.
CAGCACACATGTACACCGGCGTCGCTGCCGGTTGAGATGGACGGCGAGGCAGCCAACAAGCGGAGGCGGCTCGAGCCAAAACCGCATCCGGCGAGCCTGGACTTCATCAGCAGCCTCCCCGACAACATGTTGCTCGTCATCATCGGCCTCCTCCCCACCAAATCTGCTGTGTGGACCGCCCTGCTCTCCCGGCGATGGCGCCCCCTCTGGCGCTGCGTCCCCCTCAACCTCACCGTCGATAGCTGCCTCTGCGACAGGGATTGCAAATGCATGGCCGCAGTCTCCAACATCCTTTCATCGCACCCTGGGCCAGCCAGACGCCTTGACATCTGCATGTTCAGTACCAACTGCAAGGTCCAACCCAAGTTCGACGAGTGGTTCTTATCCCCTGCCCTAGATCATCTCGAGGAGCTCAGCTTCGAAGTTGGACGATGTCGCTCTCTGCCGCCGTCCGCGCTCCGCCTCATGCCAACGCTGCGCCGCGCCAGCTTTATCTCCTGCTATCTTCCCCAGATTAATGTCGCGCCCGCCCTTCTTCTCCCTCAACTCAAGCAGCTCGACCTCTTCGACATTGTCATCTCGAAGAAGGCTATGGAGCACCTGCTCCGCAGCTGTACTGCGCTCGAGTACCTTCATCTTGAGCAGATCCACGGGTTCATTAGCCTCCACATTGCCTCGACAAATCTCTGATGGATTTATGTGTCTTGCTGGCCCCGCAACAAGACATCAATTGGGAAGAGATCACTCCAGCTATTCCATGTTATGGTCATTGAGAATGCGCCTTTCCTTGAGAGATTGCTTGTATCAGATCTAGAAGGTCCAATAAAAATCAGGGTCATTGACGCGCCGAAATTGACAGCGTTGGTGTACTCGTCTGCCAAATTCTCCGAACTCTTTATTGGATCCGTAATCGTTCAGGTACAGCACTCATCTTCTTCTCCGTCTTCTCAAAATTCACATTTTTAAATTTCTTCTTGATGTATTTACGACCGTCTTCCACAAAATGATTCCCACAAGCTTGACCTAGTCCATGCGCACAGTCAAGATCTTAGCACTAAAATCTATCGGCCCCAATCTGGATCAAGTTGTTGGATTCCTTACATGCTTTCCGTGCACGGAGAAGCTACTCATCAAGGTGAAACTTCTTTCCTATAAGTAAACGGTAATCACAATGTAGCTCAATTTTTTCGTATTTTTCCCAAATTACGATGACAAGTGCAGTGTTCAAAACTGCATCTACGCACTGCACTAAAAGAAATGTTTTTAGTATTTTTTCTCACGTGATCACCAGCATCGTTTTTATGTTGTACTACTATAGTAGCCTAGGCTAGTCATAGTGGAAAGTAACTTAGACTACTCCAGTAACTCTATGGTTACCCAAAGAGCAAGTACTACCTCCGTCCTGGTTTACTCTTCAAATTTTGTAGTATCAAAATTTGACCATAGATTTAACTGACAAAATGTTAATGCGTGTCACTAAGTACTATATCGTTGGATTCGTATTTGAACATAATTTCAAATGTTGTAATTTTTAGTGACATGAATTGGCATTTTCTTAGGTAAATCTATGGTCAAAATTTTATACTAAATACGAGGTAGTATTCCCTCCGTCCCAAAATTCTTGTCTTACATTTGTTTATATACAGATGTATCTAACACTAAAATGTAACTAGATACATCCATACTTAGACAAATTTAAGACAAGAATTTTGGGACGGAGGGAGTACAAAAGTGGGCTATGTAGGCCAAAACATGTGCCAAATTCACTTGTGAAGCATTTGGCATCAATGCCCCTCCATTGCTCACCTAGTGCCCCAATCTGGATCACCTACTTTGCTCCGGTGCCAAATTAACTCACGCAATGAAAAAACACTACATGGGAGAGAGAGAGGACTGAGGCAAAAAAACACTTGTTTGGGAGAGTGAGAGGCTGGTGTAGTTGGTTTGATTGATTTGTTTATACATGTGGGTCTGTGTGCACAGCGGTGCCAACTCTCTCAAATCGCGAGAGCGGTGCCAAAGTCTTTTGATTTGACATTGATGCATATTATGTGGCATACTTTTGCGAAATATGGCATTGGCCACATACACTACAAGAAATATGTCAACTTGTGACCTTCTGTCAGTGACCCTGGAAGAATAGGTCATAGATCTATGACCATTTCAGACCAATTGGTCAAAAGCTGTTCGGGGGGCTCCAAACCCTAAACCATTGCGACCATTTTGGTCAGAAAGGTCGTAATTTCCTTACACGAAATGGTCATAAAGCAAACAGCGCTAGTCTGCTGCCTTATTTCTAGTTGTTAACAACCAATATAGATGGTCATAGCCTTGTAAATTGTGGTGGGTTGTGATGACTAGGCGCCATCTCATCAGTTTTGCCTATGTGTCATGTCCATGTGGCAGTTTTTGCCCTAGGTTGTGAAGCAACCTATATTTCTGTCATTCCCAAAATTCCCAAACAAATCTCATAAATTCTTTGGGTCATATCTTCATCAAATATGTAAAAACCTTCCTTTCCTAGTTCAAAAATAATTCAAAAATATTCATTTTCCTATTCTGTTCAGAACAACAGTTTGTGAAGGAAGTACCACTTTGGCATGTCCAAATAGTATCCATTTTCTACAGTGCTTTCCTATGCCCAAATAACCATCCTCCACCAAATGCCAGCTCAATCCATTCATTATTTTGAGCCGAGCTTCAACATTCGTATTTATGTCCAGTGTGGTGGTTTGCAAAGCAAGTACCACCTAGGCTCCTCCTTTTGAGCTGAAAATTTGTGAAGACGGTCTTCTTAGTAACTGATCATCCTCAGCCAAAACTCACGGCCATTAGCCATGTACATTTCCCGTACCGCTAATCAAACACTTGGCCGCTTATTCATGTTTAAGCATCGATCGGTCTCCTCGTGAGAATCTTATGTTGTGATTTTCTTCCTAGCACCTACCTGGGGAGTTCCCAAACCACTAGACATGCCTAGGCCGCCCAGAACACATGGCAATGCCACGGCCACGCGGTGACCACGCGGCGGGCATGCGAGCTTACGCGCTCTAGAGTTGGGGCCCTCGGCCACCGTCGAAACCTCGATGTCTCTCCATCAAACCATGTATTTCTGATTAAATAGGTACTTATGTAACTAGAAATGATTTTTGGAAAAAATAAATAGGAAACTATGAGGCAGTTGTAGTTCAAATTTGACCCGCTTCCAACTGAATCGGCGGAAATTTGTCTTTTTCACGAGAGGTGGATAAAAACTTTTTACACCCAACCATTTGGTCAATTGTGCATCAAATATGGACTAGTATTTTAGAAAAATGATTTGGTCCAATTTTGCAACAATTATTTGGGAGGTCCTTCACAAAAAAACCTCCTTTCGGGCACTCAAAAAATGAAAAATGGTTTTTTCGTCCAAAGAAAATGAAAACTTCCTTAGGCAACATTGTTTGGAATTCCAAGATGCACCCTTGTGCACAATATGAGATCATTTGAACAAACTATGCCATGAATGTGGCCATAAGATTGATCATTTGGCTTGAAAGCCATGAATCTTGAGAGATGATAGCTCATTTCTGAGAACACTTTTTTAAAATAATTGCCGTATTACAAGTTTGTTATTTTTCCTGGGAACTTGGCCACATATAATGACACAATGCGAAGGTTTCCCAATTTTTTGATTTTTTTTTGAATTTTTTATGCCCATTTCAAAATGCGGCCAAAACGGTGGGAATGACCGTTCCTAGATAGTTGTTGAATCTTGGAATTTTTTTGGTGTTTCTCTGATTAAATAGATACTTATGTACCTACAAATTATTTTTGGAAAAAATAAAGAGCAAACTATGAGGCAGCTGCAGTTCAAATTTGACCCGCTTCCAACTGAATCCGTGGAAATTTGACTTTTTCACGAGAGGTGGATCAAAACTTTTTACACCCAACCATTTGGTCAATTGTGCATTAAATATGGACTAGTATTTTAGAAAAATGATTTGGTCCAATTTTGCAACAATTATTTGGGAGGTCCTTCACAAAAAAACCTCCTTTTGGGCACTCGAAAAATGGAAAATGGTTCTTTCGTCCAAAGAAAAAGAAAACTTCCTTAGGCAACATTGTTTGCCATTCCAATATGCACCCTTGTGCACAATATGAGATCATTTGAACAAACTATGCCATGAATGTGGCCATAAGATTGATCATTCGGCTTGAAAGCCATTGATCTCCACACGTGATAGCTCGTTTCTGATAACACTTTTTAAAAATAATTGCTGTATTACAAGTTTATTATTTTTCCTGGGAACTTGGCCACATATAACGACACAATGCGAAGGTTTCCCAATTTTTTGATTTTTTTTGAATTTTTTATGCCCGTTTCAAAATGCGGTCAAAACGGCGGGAATGACCGTTCCTAGCTAGTGGTTGAATCTAGGATTTTTTTGGTGTTTCTCTGATTAAATAGATACTTATGTACCTAGAAATGATTTTTGGAAAAAATAAAGAGCAAACTACGAGGTAGCTACAGTTCAAATTTGACCCGCTTCCAGCTGAATCGGCGGCAATTTGTCTTTTCCACCAGAGGTGGATAAAAACTTTTTACACCCAACCATTTGGTCAATTGTGCATTAAATATGGACTAGTATTTTAGAAAAATGATTTGGTCCAATTTTGCAACAATTATTTGGGAGGTCCTTCACAAAAAAACCTCCTTTTGGGCACTCGACAAATGGAAAATGGTTCTTTCGTGCAAAGAAAATGAAAACTTCCTTAGGCAACATTGTTTGGAATTCCAAGATGCACCCTTGTGCACAATAAGAGATCATTTGAACAAACTATGCCATGAATGTGGCCATAAGATTGATCATTTGGCTTGAAAGCCATGAATCTTCACGCATGATAGCTCATTTCTGAGAACACTTTTTTAAAATAATTACCGTATTACAAGTTTATTATTTTTCCTGGAAACTTGGACACATATAATGATACAATGCGAAGGTTTTCCAATTTTTTGATTTTTTTTGAATTTTTTATGCCCGTTTCAAAATGCGGTCAAAACGGCGGGCTTGACCGTTCCTAGCTAGTGGTTGAATCTTGGAAGTTTTTTTGGTGTTTCTCTGATTAAATAGATACTTATGTACCTATAAATGATTTTTGGAAAAAATAAAGAACAAACTACGAGGTAGCTACAGTTCAAATTTGACCCGCTTCCCTCTGAATCGGTGGAAATTTTTCTTTTTCACGAGAGGTGCATCAAAACTTTTTTCACCCAACCATTTGGTCAATTGTGCATTAAATATGTCCTAGTATTTTATAAAAATGATTTGGTCCAATTTTGCAACAATTATTTGGTAGGTCCTTCACAAAAAAACCTCATTTGGGGCACTCGAAAAATGGAAAATGATTTTTTGTGCAAAGAATATAAAAAATCACTTTGTCGATACTGTTTACTATTACAAGATGTAAACTTTTGCAGAGTATAAAGAACTCATTTTGAACAAATATAAAGAATATAAATAATATCATTTGAACAAATATTTGGTAGGTCTTTTACAAAAAAGAACTCATTTTGAGCACTAAAAATGGAAAATGATTTTTGTGACCTATTTAAAAGGTCATAAAGTCTTCAAATTGTTTGTTGCGTTCTGATTGGTCTATAGGCATATCACGCGGATCATGCATCCGACACCGTTGGATGCTCCGGGATCCAACGGCGGACCTCATCCCCTCACCCTCTCACCCACGTAGCCCTCTCACCCCCCTCACCCACGCAGCCCCCACTCCCCACCGTTCCAACCCTAGCCCCCACGCCCCCACTCTCCCGCACCCGCACCCGCTCACCAAACCCTAGCCGCCACGCCGGAATTCGAGCCACAGCCACGCGCGCCACAGCCACAGCCACAGCCACGCGCGCCGCACTGTGATCTTCGACGGACTCGAGCCACAGCCACGCGCGCCGCACTGTGACGATGGGCACGATCTAGCTCTGCCGCCGGACAGTGCCTTGGTGGCCACACTCGGATCCGCTTCGGTCATTAGCCCGGAGCCGATCGCCTATATCGAGGGCCGGTGGGTAGACGCCGCCCTCGGGGCTTCAACATCCACAGCGATGGAGCCGAATACTGATCCTGTCCCCTGCGAAGCTCGCGATTCCGAGGTGCCGGACCCCTTGCCGGACACTGAGCCTCCCGCGCCCCTACCGATCGATCCGGATTGGGCGCCGGTTATGGAATTCACCGCCGCGGACATCTTTCAATACTCGCCTTTGGGCGATATCCTGAATTCACTAAAACATCTCTCGTTATCAAGAGAGCCCTGGCCGGACTACGGCCAGGATGGTTGGGGTTCGGACGACGAAGAAATTCAGATCCCACCCACCACCCACTTTGTAGCCACTGTCGACGATCTAACCGACATGCTAGATTGCGACTCCGAAGACATCGACGGAATAGACGACGATGCCGGAGACGAACAAAAAACAGAGCTTATACAGCACAACAGGACCACCTTGTCGCATGACATATATATGGTGGATACCCCAAAGGGGAGCGATAACAAGGACCAACGGGCCACGGCAGAAGATAACCCCGCCGATAAACGACCAAAGCGACGGTGCAAACGCCGCGCTAAGTCCCGCCTCGACGACAACAACGCTCCCAACGAGCCCGCTATACGGCAGGGCTCACAATCGGACGACGAACATGCACAAAAGCAACCGTCCGAACACGACGAGTCAGATAGTCAATCAAAGCCCGGCGAAGACAACAGTCCGGACGACCACATGTCGGACACATCGCCGGAGAATGAGAACCTCCGGAAAAGACTCGGCAGCACTGCAAGAAGCCTGAAGAAGGAAAAACGGAAGATCAAAACAGCGGAAGATACACTCAGAATGAGATGGGGCAAAGTGCTCAACACCGGAATTCGACGAGGAGGCCATAGAACCCCCACCGTCCAAAAATAAAAGAGCTGCCTGGTTGGATAGACGGCCAGACGTCAGGCCAAATTCTGAAAGCGGCGCCACACACAACTCCACCAATGAACTCGGAAGGATAGATGGCCCAGCCAGGTCCATTTATGGGCCAAAGGAGAAGGCCCCAAGAAGCAAGGCAACACGCCAAGTGTCCGATGATAACGGCACACACAAATACAGGGGCGCCGCGCACCCGCTATGTTTCACCGATGAGGTGCTGGACCATGAATTCCCAGCAGGATTCAAACCCATCAACATAGAGGCCTACGATGGAACAACAGACCCCGGAGTCTGGATAGAAGATTATATACTACATATACATATGGCCAGAGGAGACGATCTCCACGCCATAAAATATTTACCACTCAAGCTCAAAGGGCCAGCCCGTCATTGGCTTAAAAGCCTCTCAGAAAATACTGTTGGAAATTGGGAAGAGCTCGAGGACGCGTTTAGAGCAAATTTTCAAGGGACTTATGTCCGGCCTCCGGATGCAGATGACCTAAGTCATATAACTCAACAGCCCGGAGAGTCAGCACGGAAATTCTGGAACAGGTTCCTTACCAAAAAGAACCAAATAGTCGACTGTCCGGACGCCGAAGCCTTAGCAGCTTTCAAGCACAATGTCCGAGACGAATGGCTCGCCAGGCACCTCGGTCAAGAAAAGCCGAGGACAATGTCCGCACTGACAAGCCTCATGACCCGCTTCTGTGCGGGCGAGGATAGCTGGCTAGCAAGATGCAGCACCAGCGACCCTAGTACATCAGAGATAAGAGATGGAAACGGAAAATCACGGCGCAGAAAAGAGCAGCGCCGGAATAAAGAGAAAAGCCCAAAGAGCACGGCAGTCAACGCCGGATTTAAAAGCTCGCGGCCCAATAATAAAACGCAGCCTCTAAAGGATGACAGTGACGAATTGTCCAGCTTAAAGAAGATTTTGGGTCGGATATGTAAAATCCACAGTACCCCCGGAAGGCCTGCAAATCACACCCACAGGGATTGTTGGGTTTTCAAACAGTCTGGCCGACTAAATGCCGAACACAAGGGGCTCGACGCGTCAAGCGAAGAGGATAAACCCCAACAGCAGAGCACCGGAAAGCAAAAGGCTTTCCCACAAGGGGTTAAAGCAGTAAACTCACTTCATGTGATAAAACGAAAAAATAGTGCGGCACTTTCTAAAAAGAGCTTCGCACGGCCCGACACAGCGGACAATAGAGGTTGGACATCAAAACCAATCACTTTCGACCACCTGGACTATTCCAGAAGCGTTCGAAACGCGGGACGGACTCCCCTGATAATGAATCCCATAATAGACGAATTACAATTCACCAGCGTCCTAATGGACGGAGGCAGTGACTTAAACCTGCTATATTCAAACACAATCCGTAGAATGGGGATAGACCCTACCAAAATTCGACACAGCCGCACTTCCTTCAAAGGAGTGAAGCCAGGCCCTTACGCCAAGTGCACAGGCTCGATACTACTAGAAGTCGTGTTCAGATCGCCGAACAATTTTCGACGTGAAAAATTAATTTTTCACGTTGTCCCATTTGAAAGTGAATATCAAGAACTCTTGGGACGAAAGGCTTTTGTCCGCTTCAACACCATACCGCATTACGCGTCTCTTACACTCAAGATGCCCGGTCCACATGGCACCATTTCAGTGCGAAGGTCACTTAAGGACCCCGGACTCGGATAGACGAATCTGGACTCAGCAGGCTAGGGGCTTCCTAGCCGCATACCCTTTCACAGGGGGCTGCGTGCACAAATCACCGTGGTTTCATATAAACCTTGCTTTAATTATTTATATTTCTTCTTTTGCATATTTTTCGCACGAACTGTTTCTAAAACTAAAACGTTCCTCTCTTTCTACAGATGAACAACATGCGTACCCGTCCAGGATAACGGCGCAACGGAGACACAGGCGCAGATGTGCAGTAGGGACCCGTTGCAAGGATTCTTTTCAGATTAAGACCCTGCGTAGACCTTTTTATCACTGTCTCTTGTTTTTACTCTCCCTTGGCTTCTTCCTACAGCCAAAGTGGAGCCTGATGCTTTGGCATCGGCCGCGTCAGAAGACCATGCCCGTACCTGGACACTAGGGGCTTAGGGCATAATTCTGCCCATTATTATAAAGTCCGAACACCTTCGGGAGTGTTCGGCGTCTCGAGTTAGGCATTATATGCATCAGCTCCGAATCATGTCTTTGGTCAAACGTTGGGTTTGCCCGGCTCCTGTGTTTTGCTTCCTTATGTTCCGTATCACCCGGCTAACGCGGCACCAGGAGAACTACTGCGATTGTGCCCCAGTTCGGCTGGGCGAGCACCTCAGTAGAGAAAGCCGAAAACTGACTGTCATGATATAGAGAGAGTCTGGTCAGCCACTCGATCGACTATCGGAATGTTTAGAATTCCCCGCTTTGACGAAGGACCGTTTCCCGGTCAGGCACATACGCACCCCGAATCCGGAGATGTGCGGTGCCACCAGGGGCTATATCGTAGCCCCACCCTCGAGCTCCATTGGCTAAGTGAAAGAGATAAAGCATTATAGTCCGGATTGCCTCGTTCGCTACGCTACCACCTCCTTATAACAGGACCGAGACGTCGGATTAAGTGTGAAAACGCGCTATTTTGCGAACACCCCAGCACCTTGTGCGAGGGGGCTGAAGCCGAAGACTACATCTTTCAGGTTATACACAAGTATACGTAAACGGCCGCACAGGAGAAGTTTTACTACTTGGATGCACAAGTATAAAAAGCAGTTATACCATAATCATTGATTTACAAGCTAATGCGTTCATTTGAACGTTACATTCTTTGAGCACTGCGCCTCTATTTTACGAGCACCGCGCATGACTACCCCGAAATAGTGCTCGGCAGGGAGCCGGTTTTCATCCGAACTCTGGGCAGCAACAGCGGTGGCGTCCATCTCCGGATAATGCGCCTTCACACGGGCCAAAGCCATCCGCGCGCCCTCTATGTAGGTCGACCGCTTCATCTCCTTTATATGCGGCACCGCCCCAAGGAATTGTTGTAGTAAGCCAAAGTAGCTCGTCGCCTTGGACCTCTCTGGCCAGACATGGGCCACGATGTCAGTCATGGCTAGTCCGGACAACCTATTCAGTTCGGCCCATTCGGCCAACCGGTCCGTCAGCGGAAGTGGGCGATCCGGACTGTGGAATTGAGACCAATATAACTCTTCCGTCTCGTGATCCCCCTGGCTCCGGAAGTGCTTAACGGCATCAACTGCACTCACAGCCAAGTCCATATACGGATCCTCCGAACTCCACAGCCGCTCAAATTGAGCATACTTGGAATCCATAAACCGGCGACGCATCAGAAAAGGCTTGCCAGCCGTGATTTCTCCGGCCTGGCGCAGCTCCTCCTTCATAGCCCGCATTGCAGAGCGAGCATCCTTGGCTTCGGCGGTGGCCTTATTCAGGTCTTCCCGCTCCGATAAGCGCTCCCACTCAAGAGCCTCATTGCGGTCGGTAGCATCCTTTAATTTCCTGGCCAATTCAGCCACCTCCGCCCTGCTTAGGAAGTGTGCAGCCTTTTCGGCTTTCAACTCCTCGGCTGCCTTCGAGGCAGCTGCGTCACTCCTTCGGGCTTGCTCCTTAGCTAGAGCAAGTTCGGCCCGAAGACTCTCCACCGCAGCAGCACCATCTGTATACACAGCATATAATTTATCAGAGGTGGGCTTCGACCCCCATTAAATAAAGCAACTGCGGAGAATTTATTTACCTTGCGACTCGTGAAGTCGCCGGTTGACAAGTGCGATGTCAGCATCTGCAACGTCAAGTTGTCGACTTAATTCAGCAAACTCATCAGTCCGGCTGGCCCCCGGACTATCTGCCACCTGCACAAGGACGGCGGTATTCATTAATTGAGATTTTGAGATTTCGATCCTCGGACGCTGTCTTTTCCGACAACCTACCGAGTCTCAGGGGCTACTATCTATACAGGGCGCATTTTTTATATGCAAAACTGTTAAAAGACAAAGGGGTGCGCTATTTTCGCATACCTCAAATCCCGCCAGCAAGCTCAGGGCGGCATTACGCAATCCGCTTTCAGCGGACGAAATCCTTCCAATCACCATACGCATTAACGCGCGGTGATCTTCTGAAATGGACGCCCTCTCAAGCAGACTCTTCAGTCCTCCCGGCTGGACACTGGCAGGCACCGAACTCTCTGGCCCCTCCGGACTCGGGGATACCCTCTGTGATGACACTTCGGGCTCGCCTGCTTCATTTGGCGGCGCTGCGGATGGAGGCGTATCGCTCTCCATCATCTCCGGAAGAAGGTCCCCCGAAGATGAACTCATCTGAGAAGGATGCAGATCCGAACTGAAATATAAATATTTCGGTTACCCACAGAAGCACAAATGAAGGTACTCCCTTACTACTTAATTTCCTCTTTCATACTCACGGCTCGTTGGAGGGCTGGTCCTTCGGCGATGATTGCGCGTCCGGACTCTTTCCGGACGCCGGACCCCCCGGTGAGTATTTCTTCACACGCTTAGGGGCTTCGGCCTCCGAATCTTCGGAGGCGGTCCTCTTCTCCCGCTGAAGGGAGGGGTTCTTGTCTCCCTCCTCTTCAGTCGCCCCTTTGGGCGAAGTATTAGCTCCTTTATTTCCCCCATCGCCCCCTTCTACGGGCGCAACCTCCAACATTCTGACCAGCACGGGCTCCAGTGCGGTCTCTGGGAGGGGGGCCGAACACCTTATCAGCCTGGATCGCGCCACCCATTCCTGTAAAGAACAAAGGGTTAGGAGACGAACTTTTGAAAGGCATATAAATAGAATGTCCGAACTCTGAGCTATCTACCTGAGTATCCGGGCGATCGCGGCTTAGGCCTGCGTCCTCGGCCGAATCCGGACACGCCACCTGCGGTCCGAAGAACAGCTTGTACATCTCCATGGGTGTCGCACCCATAAAATCCTGGAGAATACGAGGTCCCTCCGGATTGAACTCCCATAGACAGAGAGGACGGCGTTTGCAGGGCAGGAGGTGCCTGATTAGCATGACCTGCATAACCTTGACCAGGTCGATCTCCCTTGCTAGGAGGTCTCGAATCCGGCCCTGCAGTGAGGGCGCGTCCTTGGACGGCCCCCAATTGAGCCCTTGGTTGACCCATGACATCAGTTAGCGTGGAGGTCCCGGGCGGAAGGAGGGCGGCGGCTTTTGCTTGCTGCCCCTTGGAGCGGTGATATAGAACCACTCCTGCTGCCACAATCCAAGTTCCTCTTGGAAGGAACCCTCGAGCCATGGGGCATCGACCTTCTTGCTTATGGTCGCCCCACCGCACTCCGCTTGACGCCCCCCAATCATCTTCGGTTCCACCTTGAAGGTCTTCAGCCATAGGCCGAAGTGGGGGATGACGCGGAGGAAGGCTTCGCAGACGATGATGAATGCGGAGATATGGAGGATAGACTCCGGAGCCAAGTCGTGAAAGCCTAGCCCGTAGTAGAACAGGAGCCCTCTCACGAAGGGATCCGTCGGGAAGCCTAAACCCCGGCGGAGGTGGGATAGGAAAACGACATATTCTCCGGGCTTGGGGGCTGGCACAGCCTGCCCTTGGACAGGCAACCTGTGCGAAACCTCGTAGGCTAGGTACTTGGCCTCACGCAACTTCAATATGTCCTCCTCCGTGACGGAGGAGGGCATCCACCGGCCCTGGAGGTCGGAGCCGGACATGGTTGAGGATCCGAAGCGCTCGAATCTGATGCTCTGGGTGTTGGAACTGGGAGCGGAGGAAAGATTCGATGCGAGATTAAAGAACAAGGACAGGCCTTGGTCCCCTTATAAAGGGGAAGAAATACCAAGGGCCGTCTCCGTGACCGTTTGAGATTCCCCTTTGATAGAGGAGGCGTGGCGACGGGAACGGTTGGGTTACCCATGCACGTATTGACGAGGATCCCGGAATAAGGGGAACACGATCTCTACTTCGACAACACGTGCCAAGGAAACCGCTTCGCTAAACGTGCTGAGGTGGAATAGTAAAAAACGATTCAAACGAGGACTTGGCTGCGATGTGATGTCACGCCGCATAATACGTTAGCAGATTGAGCTAAGTGTATATTTTATTCTCTCTACAGTGGAATGTGGAATTTATTTTGTAGAGCCGGACACTATCCTGGTGTTCATTATCTTCTCCGAATTATTCAAAGGAGGAACCCGCCTTGCAATGCCGAACATTATGCACGCCGGACTTATCGTCATTGAAGACTGGTTCAGGGGCTACTGAGGGAGTCCTAGACTAGGGGGTGTTCGGACAGCCGGACTATCAATATCCGCCGGACTCCAAGACTACGAAGATACAAGATTGAAGACTCCGGCTCGTGTCCGGAAGGTACTTTCCTTGGCGTGGAAGGCAAGCTTGGCAATACGGATATGTAGATCTCCTACCATTGTAACCGACTCTGTGTAACCCTAGCCTCTCCGGTGTCTATATAAACCGGAGGTCCTTAGTCCGTAGGACGAACATACATCTCAACAATCATACCATAGGCTAGCTTCTAGGGTTTAGCCTCTTTGATCTCGTGGTAGATCTACTCTTGTACTACCCATATCATCAATATTAATCAAGCAGGACGTAGGGTTTTACCTCCATCGAGAGGGCTCGAACCTGGGTAAAAACATTGTGTCCCTCGTCTCTTGTTACCATCCGCCTAGACGCACAGTTCGGGACCCCCTACCCGAGATCCGCCGGTTTTGACACCGATAGCGGCCCTCTGATCCGCGGACGCCGAGGCCGTGCGCCACCTCCTGGCCGGCGCCGAGGAGTCCGCGCTCTATGTCCCGGTGGACGCCGAGGGCGTGCGCCTCCTCATCGCGCTCTACGACCTCGAGGCCGCCAAGCTCCGCTCCCGCCTCGACCTCGATGCCTTCCATGTCGCCGCCAAGCAAGGGCACACCGGTGAGCCCCTCTTCTCGCTCGATTAGTAGCTTCCGCTGGGTTTTTTAGAATGAGCCAAGTCCAGTGTGTTGCAGCAAGTTTAACCGATTCTCGTTGGGCTCAATTGCAGGGTTTGATGCTCCGAGGAACAGCATGGAGTTCGCCATGGAGGCTCCCCACAGCAACGGCGTCTTCCAAGAGGACGTCCCGGTGAGTAGTACAATCCCCTTCCCTGTTCTTTCTCTCTATCTGTCAGACTAATTCACTGCATCATTTTCTTCCCTGGCCCCTGTATGCATGCGTCTGGTAAATTATTTTGTTTCCAGAAAAAGGACCTGGAATTCCTTTTTTCTCCTTTCATTCCAGTCACATACTACTGTCCAATTTGACAGATGATATGCATTGTCCATCCGTCCTTGGCAGCTCTGCTGCTAGGTGTACTTGTACCTGACTGTTGTTGCCCAAGAAGACAGCACGAAACACCTATTAATAATGCTGTCAAACAAACAGTAGACCACCATCTACTACTGCTGGGCACAATCACGTTGCCCCTTAATTACCTAGCCATTCTCTGCATCATTGCTTACCAACTTTGCCTACCAATAAGTAGGAGGCCATGTTGAGTTGTTGGCATTGTTCTTCAAACTAGATTAGCACTGCTGCTTTCCTCTGCCCCTCTTCTCCCTCGACAGTGTTCTCATCCGCCACAGCAGCTTACTAACACGGTCATTGGTTCTGTCTTTGTTTTGTTGGCAGCAGGGGAAGAAGGAGGAGGAGGAGTTCAGCATGGGGCCCCTCTCCATTCTCATGCTCAGCGTCGGCGTCTTCCCCGATGGTGACTATGGCGGGACCCTCGAGATCGTCGTCTTCCTGACCGGGACCCTTGGTTAGTGACAGCATTTGTTTTCCATGACATTTAGACTTTGCTATAGTTTACTGAAACTGTTGTGGTCTGAAGAACAGTTTACCGAAATTGTTCCAAGTCTGAAAAACAGTTGTCTGAATCTGTTGAAATTTGAAACTGTTAGTGTGGGGTGTCTGAAACTGTTCTAATCTTGTAGATAACCTGTGAACAAATTTACTTGTGTTGAATAACCTGTGAACAAATTTAGGACTTTGGAGTTGTCTAAAACTGTTGTAGTCTTGTAGAAAAGTAAAAGTAGTTGGATGGAAATAGATTTCTTAGTCTGTGTAATAGATGGTCTGAAGCTAGTTGCAGATTTCTTTCCTTGATTCAGATAATTCAGTAAGTCCATTTCATAACATTTGCTGCTAGTAGAAATTATGGAAGCTAAAAAGCCAAATCAAGTTCAGTCATCTCATTTCACCTTTGCAAAGAAGATACTAATTTTCTAAACTGTGAATTTGATGTTAACGTCTTATATGTGCATCTTATATGTCCATTTCATAACATGGTGCGTCTTATATGTGTGTTTGATGTTAACGTCGCTTGTGGTTTTGCAGGGTTCTGAGGCTGCAGCCTGGGCACCATCAGGGTATGCTGTTTCCCTGTCCTATTTCTTCAGTACTCAATAGTTGCTTGTGTGACTGCTACTAGTCTTTTATGTAATGCTAAACTAAAATGGGTCTAGTTATACTAATCATTCCATGAAACTTCAGTCTGATTTGCTGGTACTCTAATAGAATCATTGTTTGCTCATGCTCAGAATCATTGTTTGCTCATGCTCAGAATCATTGTTTTACATATGTTACTTGTGATGTTCTGCTGACTAAGATGTGCATGATCTGGGTGATGAAGAAAATCGTTCGGATTCCCATTGATTTTCATGATTATTACAACCAGATACTTCTGACGGATCATGCCAACTCTTGGACTACATATGTACTCCCTCCGTAAACTAATATAAGAGTGTTTAGAATACTAAACTAGTGATCTAAACACTCTTATATTAGTTTACAGAGGGAGTACTCTTTATTATTGAGCAAATACTTTCCTTTGATTTTTTGCGAACCTCTTAGCAGTAATATTTGTATCCTCTTTTTTGTGTTCTGCTGGCTGATGAGATGTGCATTACCTGGGTGATGAAGAAAATCGACAGGTCACGCCATCTCCTGAAGTACATTTGCACATTTTTACTGCTTTAGACTGACTATACATGCATTCATTCATTGGTTATGAAACCTATTGCTCATTGTGTTCTGTTGGGTTGAACTGCATGATTCCGGGTGATGAAGAAAATTGTTCGGATTCCCACTGATATTTCATGATTAGTGTAACCAGCTACTTCTGATGGATGATGGCATCTCCTATATTACATTCGCACCGCTTTATGACTGGCTGTACATGCACTCCTTGTGTTGGTCGCAACCTTGTTGCTCTTTGTGTTATATTGGGTCTTTTGCATGCTTCTGCGTGATGAAGAAAATCGTTCGGATTCCCACTGATACTTCATGATTATCACAACCAGCTACTTCTGACAGACCATGACATTTTGTGTTCTTTAAGAGATTTTGCTCTGTTTTGGGTTTTAATTCATTCAATAGTTTGCTGGTGTTTATTTTCCTTTGAGCATGTGATGTTATCAAAATATTTGCTACTCTTAATGGGTTTATCCAACTTGATGATCTTAACCACCAAGATCTCTGAGGCTCTTAGTTCTAGTCTAATGTTATCAGTACAGTACATCCGCTGTTGCCAGATTTTCCATGGACTCTGTTTGTTTACTCTGCTAGTGGTTCCAGCATAGCTCTAGAGTACATCTATTCACTCAGATTTATACATTGTTAAAATGGAGGCTTGGGAAGAACTATTTTCTTTGTAGTAATAAGTCAGGAGTTGTTTGTTGCTTCAGTAGGGTGTCATACATTATAATCATCAGCTCATGTCGTCTGGGATCAAACATAGCTTTGAATTTACAAGAGTAAAGATTTATGTGAGAAGTACAAACCATGTTCACTTAGATTTCCTGCTAGTTGCATATCTGCACTTCATTGTACATACGTCGTGTTGGATCTCAGTCCAAAATCCAGATCCATAGCTTGTACTGCAACTAATGTGTCATGCGTTTTGTGGCAGCAACAACAGCTAGCACGAGCAATTCTCTTGCTGGTTTGCATTGAAGATATTGTATTCTGTTGCTATATCATTGTTTCATAAAACCACAGCATGATGCTCACATGAGATATCCACATGTTTCTGTGTTGTTTTGCTACAAGCTGTGTGTTGATTTAGTAACATGAGTTTCCTTGTCCTGGTCCTATACTGCATTTTGACTCCTATGTTTCTGTGCGCGTGTGTTTAATTGATGTTGTTTCAACTTTGAACTGCTTCTGCATATACTGCAATTGAGATTTAAATTTGTGGTTGTTCCTCTTTTACAGATGCTCAAGTGTGAAGCCGTGAAGTGTGAAGCTGTGAAGTATGAAGCAAGTGTGAAGCCGTGAAGTGTGAAGCCGTCAAGTTCTACTTAGTGAAGAGTAGCATATTGTAGCATATATGTGTTGTAAAGATTGTAATAGATTTATTTAGTGGTATATTTGATGAATCTTTTTGATTATGTATGTGATCTGAAAACTTGTGAAATGGAAACTTGACCAATGGGTCCACTTATGAAAATAATCTGTCAATTTTGTACATTTCTGACATGTGGGACCAATTTGAGAGATGATCATGACAAGTGGGACCCATCTGACTAGTGGGACCAGCTTGAATATATAATGGCTGAAAATAGAAAAGCAATAAATAATAAAAGGCCATGGGCCAACAATAAAAAAGGCTACAATGTTGGGCTTGGCCCATGAAGCCGACCAGAATTAACAAGGAAAAAATAATAAAAGGCTGAATTAATGGGCTCGGCCCATGTAAAACGCTGAATTGGACCGGGCTGAATCTTGTGCCACATCAGCTTGCCACCTTGGATGCCTACGTGGCCTGGGGAGGTTGCTAGTGACCAAAACGCCACAGTGGACATATTTTGGTCATAAACGTCTTCGACCATTCCAGAAGAAAGGTTGCTATAGTCAGTTTATGACGGCCAGCTTTTGACCTTCTATTTTTGGTCACAAAAAGGTCGCAAATGGAAATTTGTGACCTTTCAGTGACCAATAGTGGTCGTCACAAGTTGACATATTTCTTGTAGTGATAGTGAAGGCAACAAATGCCCAAGCTCTTCACGTGCTCCTAGTTAAATGAGAGGAAACAGAAAGAGAGAGAGAGAGAGAGAGAGAGAGAGAGAGAGAGAGAGAGAGAGAGAGAGAGAGTGAGAGAGAGAGAGAGACAGAGAGACAGAGAGAGAGAGAGAGAGACAGAGAGAGACAGAGAGTGAAAAAATATCACTAGCCAGCCAACCCTATCGTATGAGCGAATGATATTGGTACCTCTTGATGACATGGCAATCTTATGCAGCCAGCTGCTCTAATATGTTCTCTTCTTTTGTAGATAAAAAAAGACCCGAAAGTGAAAAATGTGCTGCACTATAACAATCTCATCGAATGCCTTGATCTCCATCTTACAGAAATTGATTTGATCGACTACCGAGGCAGCACATTTGAGATTAAATTGGCCAGGTTCTTTGTTCTGGAGGCAAGTGTGCTCAAGATAATGAGGTTTGGCGTTCTCTGGCGCAACAATGAATGGCGTGCTGATCACCACAAGCGTCTAAGCCTAAATGACAAAGTCTTCGCAGAAGCTGAATTTATTTTTGAAACATCAAGTGGCCAGAGACTCGAAAACTTATTTGCCCATTAGTGACTTGTCAGGGCGGTGGATTTTAGTTTGTACGATAATGCTGCATCCAACTAAAGTAACGAAAGTTCTTACGTAAACTTCCTAGTAATTCCCTCTTTGTAGGTGCAGCATTACTCCTAACATTTATAATATCAGTTTAAAACATGTAATATTGTCGTGTCCTATTCCTGCGTTTTCAAAATCCTGCGAATCAAACAGGTCCTGAGTTGGTGATGATGTTGTGCCTCCCATCTTTCACCAATAGCCGTCGGATCTAGATCTGACGCATACAAACCAAGCTTCTCCATTTTTGCAAAAAGATGGCCGCACTTGTTCCCTATTTACAAACAACTCCTTGTCTCTCACAATCAGCACTTGTTCCAAAGCCGTGGAAAAATTTGGCGCGATGGCCGCTGCCGGAGCCGTCCACCCCCATTCTTGGTGTTCCGTGCAATGCACGGGCATCTACGCACAGGAAATTATGTCGAACAGGGCTAGTTGTAAGCGGGCTAGCTCTACAGCCATTATGATAGTGACTGCAGACGGTGAGGCTGACTATGGTATGCCGAACACAGCGCCTATACTCAGGTGTCATCTCCGGCGCAGGGTCTTGTCACTTCATTGTGAGGAGCAGCACGTAATAATTTGACCAACGGGTAGTACAGTGCTAGTACTCCTACTACTACATTGGTAGTACTACTACTAGTACTAGTAGCACCACCGTCTGGATTTAGGAGTACTACCACGTCCATCTGGATTTTAGTATTTGACTAGCAATATCTAGTATCACTCCCTCTGTAAATAAATACATGGTGTTTTATTCCTTTTGGCGAGAGAACTTAATGTTTTTTTGCTAACTAGAGTACTAGTAGGATTACATGCAATGAACTAAACACTGCATGTCATGTTTGGTAGTCTCAAGTCATTGAAAGCATGCATGGCCCACATCTCTCATTGGTTGATATGTCACGAAATAAGAAACAAGGAGGGAGTTAATGCACCGTGCCTAAGTGTTTTGGGATTATTTGGTTTTCGTAAGGTGACTTACACAACATTTTTGTTTACATGCATTAACATTTTATTAGTTAGATCAAAGGTCAAAACTTGGCGCAAAATGCAAAGGGGACCAATAAACCAGTAAACATGAAACTTCTCTCGTTTGGCCCCAACTAGAGGTCCGGTGAGATGACTATACTGCACCGGCACGGAGGGGGACGCAGCTTCATTGACTTACGGCAACTGCTTTTGGGTGAATGACACGTGGGCCCAGGGGGTGGCTGGCCCACCTATCATACAGCCAAAGGCAGGTGCAATAGAGGGCCGAGGAGTAGTACGAAATCCTACGCACCTACGCACGCTAACCAAGGGCAAGAGTGATCACTCAAATTGCAAGATCAGTTGACTAGAAGCTAAGCTAGACCCATGGAGGCGATGAGCGCGAGCATCAGCCGGCTATGCCAGATGGTCCACGACGCCGGCCTACGGCCCGGCACCGAGGAACGTCTCCAGGTAGTATTGCTTGAGGACGCTAGGGCGAGGGGCCGCTTGGACAACAGCTTCGTCTCCTTGTTTGACGAGGTCCTCGTCGGTTTCCTCGATAATTTCACCGTCGTCAAGAAGCTCGCGGACGACTTTGACGTAAGCCTCCAGCCAACGCGCCCAGGCTCTGCGATGCTCACCACCCTCGACGGACACTATGGTGACAACCTCTTCGACACACTGGTGGCCCTGCGACTGCCCGCCGTCGCGCCGGAGAATGTCCACCTCAAGGTCGCGCTCGCCGCGCAGCGCCTGGCGCAGCAAGACACCATCGACATAATCACCCATGTCTACGCGTAAATCATCCACAAGGACTACTACATGCAAGAGGAGGACGATAGGACGCTGGCCTTCTTGGACCGCAGGGCAACCTTGGACGGCACTGTTCAGAAGCACGTTGAGCTCGCCGCCAACGCTGCTGCTCCTCACACGTCGGTTGGTGACCCGGCACACGGGGCGTGAGGATGTCGTTGATGGATCCGTATGTATTTTTATCTTTCCGTCAAATCCATGTAGTAGTATATGATACTATAGTAATTATCTTACCTTCCGCATCAACTTCATAATTTTCGTGCGTACTCCATGCATGAACGGCGCCAGAGCCAAACTTCTCATTACTCTAGGCAAAATCGTTATTTTCTATCTATCGGTCGCACCATGGAGTAGAACCAAATTTTACAAGTTACGAGTTCAAAAGGAAAAGCCTGCCGCGTTCGCGCTGCACCCCCACACGGTTGGTCCGGCACGCCGCTCAAGCGGGAATGCATGCGGTGTTGCATTTTCACTTACAAGTGGGAATGCAGTTGAGCAAACCGACTATCGGCAAACCCTCACCCCGCCCACCGCGTGATGGCTGAGAAAATAGGAGGGAGAAGAGATGGTTGTAGCACGGACTCCAAGAAAATTGGTGTCGGATGGGACTCATGTTGGTGGCGTGTGCCGTACTGCTAGACGTGAATGCTAGTTATGGCCCATGCCACCCCACTATATCGATCCTATATCGAGGAACGTAGAACAAATTTCCTGCAGTCCGTGCTCAGCCCTCCTCTATCTCTCTTCTCAGCTAGCTAGCGGACGCGCGGAGCCCATCGTCTATTTGCTCACATGTGTCCCCACATGTCAGTGAAAACGCAAGAGGACCCACTGAACCTGCACAACTTTCACCTCGACGTGCTGGTGATGAAAAACAAATCCAATAAAGATCTTCGGTGGCCGCTTTTGGAGTTACTCAAGAGTAGTAAGATTCTATTTATAGTTTAACCCAAGATGCACATCTCGTGGATTCAACTACCACTCTATTTTCTTTCATGATATGACCTGGATGCTGGATGTCCCACGTGTCGGCAAAAGGAGATAGAACCCGACCAAATCTTCGGTTGTGCTCTCGGATTAGACTAGTTGTGCTAACTTAAAAAATTTATTGTGTACTCCCTCCGTTCCAAAATACTTGACTTCCATTTGTCCAAAAATGGATGTACCTATATACTAAAACATGTCTAGATACATATATATTTTTGACAAATAGAAGGCATGTATTGTGCAACAGAGGGAGTAGAATGGATGCCAGTTTTTGTATTGCAAAGAAGAGTACATCCATATATTGATAGAGCGCAATTTAGTAGATGTTCTATCACTTTTAGCTAGCACAGAGGCTAGAGATGAGATTATTGCACTTGTTGATACTCCTACTAGAATAGAGGCTAGACATGAGACTAGATGCGAGGAAGCAACGTCTACTTCTTTACACTCGAAGAAGAAAGAAGCACGCAAGATCGAGCCTCCGTAGATCAACAATGAATGCATCGAGAAGGCACTAATCCAACTTACAGGAGTAGTAAAATGTATTCTTGTGGTTCTTGTTTTCTTTGGTCTTGCTTTTCTAGTCAAAATTATTGTTGGAGTTCGTGCAAAACGGAGGTCCGTTTGGGGTCGTGCGTTGGAGTTGGCCTTACAAGTGGGACCACAGTTAAGGAAACCGACTATCGGCAAACTCCCACCTCGCCCACCGTGCGATGGCTGAAGTTAGAGAAACGACGAGGTTGAAGAGATTGCTCTAGCATGGACTCCAAGAAATAATATGGTGTCAGATGGAAGTCATGCTGGTTGCGTGTGCCGTACTCCTGGACGTGAAAGCTTGTTCTGGCCCATGCCACCCTACTACTCCTATTATTTACTCCTACTATATACTATCGAGGATTCGAGGTGCTGGTTACGTATAGCGAACACATTAACATATGGCTACAGTAAAAACACCCGCCCGACGCGCGAAGCATGTGAAGCTAGTACAAATAGTGTACTACTATTGTTGATTGGCCTCATCCGATAACCTATTGCAATGCACGTACAATTATGTATTCGGAAAATATTTTTTTGCCTTGTCGCACCACTCACTCAGAGAAGCGACTCAAAAGCCATTCATAAATTTAGTAAGTTTATCATAGGCATATCATTTTATTACATACAATAGGTCATCAACCCACATCGACAACGAGATACATTATAAATACTAAAGTTTTCACCACACAACAAATAACAAGCAATGAAATGAACTTCAACTCAACCATTCCTCAGCATTGGAAATGCTTGCTTTGAACCACAAGTGATTCTTTCAGACGGGCCATCCATTGTCGATCTGGAGACCAACGCATGACTGATCATCCAGGCTAAAGTAGCCTACTATATCAGTACAAGGGTAGGGAACCACCCAAATGTCTGAGGTATAGACACAGATGCTTCTCATAAATGTTGTGTCAACAGCAGTTGGATCGCCTTTCACCATCATCGGATAGTTTTGTCCAAGGAAGAGCGAGTTTTCTCCAAGACTATTATGTACCAGGGAGAAGGAGTTGGCGCTAGCACACTAGTATCCATCCCGAATACCATGCAACGGGTGTTGGAATATGTCCAGAGAGTGCGACCATGGGAGACTACACCTGCTTCCTTAGCAATAACGTCATCAGTGGTCTGTATACACACAAGAAGAGGTGATCCATCGGAATTAGTTGCCAGGCGCCACAGAGTATATGGGCGTTGCTCGTCCTCATGCTCGTGATCATCACCATGGCCATCTCCCCCTTGGTTATCAAAATTTTCAAGTATAGGTGGTGGAATGTTCACAGGACCTTGGAAACACAAGAAGAAGGTTAATTAGTAAAGGGAAACTTGTTAACCCGCAAGCATGTGGATGAAACAATTATAATTACGGTGGAAGACAAACGTACCGAAACAACGAGGATCCCATGCAAAAATAGTGCCACGAGTGGTGGCAGCAAACACAAGGCCCTCGTATTGAATTGCATCACAATACTCATCCGTGTACAGAAACTGATTTGTGAGCAATATCCATCGAGTCAAACCATCAAGGACGGCAACAAGCTTGTCGAAGATAGCAACAACTTCATAGTTGTTGTAATTCCAAGAGCGGTTGGGAACTCGACAAATTGCTATCTTCCGTAGAAGACAGTCACCATGATCGTATTTGAACGTGCGTAGAATACCGGTGTGCTCAACCTCTGGGCAGTTTGAGATTTTTGGAAGTGGAGCCCGGTCACGAGTGTACACATTTACAAGTTCCACACACGCAGTTGTACCCAATATAAACAACCCAATCTCCATTTGTGCCCGCCCAAGCCTTGCCCTCAAGCGATGGCATCTTAACATCATACGTATCATTATCAAGCGGCATCAACTTGCACAGGGCGAGGCCTCCGTTGTGCCGGCGCCAGTCATCGGGGTCACGGCGAAGAAGATAGGGGAGAACAAACCGCTCTTTGACTCTTGGGTTCCTTGTAATGATGTTATTAGTTGAGTCGAGAATGGGCTTGAACGAACCTGCCATGCTAGCCGAGGTGATGACGTCCCACCGATCAATGAGTTCCTCCACCACGTCATCTTTCAGATCGGGGCAAGAATAACGGGGTCGTTTCCGGCCTGTTCCCTCCATGGAGAAGACGATCGAACAATGGCAGAAGAAAGGGTGAAGGGCTGAAGGAAAATGGAGGAGGGAGAGGAAGAGTGTGCGACAGCAGTTCCAAATCAAGAGGGAAAGGCGAAGAGTCGGTGGACGGTTGCTAGTTTGCCACGGTTCACGAAGAGGCGCCCCAGCCTACACGTCTGTTCGGAAATACTCATACTACTCGCCGTTGTCTCACTGATATGTTGGAACGGGACCACATGTCAACGAAACATGGTGTGTAATTCTCGTGCAAAATGCGATCTGGCTGCGTTGGCCCGAGGTGCCGCATTAGTTATCGACCTTTGTTTTTTTAATGGCGTGCCGTTTAGTTTTGAAGCACGACTAACTGGTACTGTACACAGAGAAAATATAAACTACTCTACCACTAGTCCACCTCCAGTACTAGCAGTATAAAAAGATATATAGGCTGGAGCTTCAGCGCTTTCTTGCCAAGGGCTGCCCACTTGCTTCTCACACTACCACCCTCTCTCTAGATCTAAAAAAGACGGCCCCTCTCTCCCTCCTCACCGGTGGTCACAGATCCTCCGAGGAAGAAAAGGACGTGCAGCGTTGACGCACTCGTCGTCGGCGAGCGAGGTCACGCACTGACGACAAGGCCGTCCTCTCAGACCTAGTGCCCGCGCGGGATGGCCTCCGTCCCCAAGCTCGTTGCCGTAGTGTGTGCGGAGGACAACGACCACGAGCGAAGCCACTTCCCGCCGACCCTCAGGTATGCTACCTCTTTTCGAACCATACCCTTGTTCTATTGCCCCATCTGCCACGTCGTTGCATGTGGATCTTTTTCCACTCCACCATCTTCCCAATTTGGTATCCTCTGCTCTGCTGGCCACGCAGACGAAAACCATAATTTGCACTATTAAAGGAAACCCTACTTCATGCAGACTAATCCATGTCTGGGTTGAATAAGGAAAGGAAGGGAGACTGTACTATCCAAGAGAGTAGGCATCGAACCTGCATCTAGGTTGAAAAGGGGGAAATCAGTAGCTAAGGAACGAGTCTCTGTAGGACCTTGAATTATGTCTAGAGGGGGGTGATTAGACTACTTGACCAATTAAAAACTTAACCTTTTCCCAATTTTAGAGTTTGGCAGATTTTAGCTATCTTAGGACAAGTCAAGCAATCATCACACAAATCAAGCAAGCATGCAAAGAGTATATAGGCAGCGGAAATTAAAGCATGCAACTTGCAAGAAAGTAAAGGGAAGGGTTTGGAGGATTCAAACACAATTGGAGACACAGATGTTTTTGGCGTGGTTCCGATAGGTGGTGCTATCGTACATCCACGTTGATGGAGACTTCAACCCACGAAGGGTAACGGTTGCGCGAGTCCACGGAGGGCTCCACCCACGAAGGGTCCACGAAGAAGCAACCTTGTCTATCCCACCATGGCCGTCACCCACAAAGGACTTGCCTCACTAGCGGTAGATCTTCACGAAGTAGGCGATCTCCTTGCCCTTACAAACTCCTTGGTTCAACTCCACAATCTTGTCGGAGGCTCCCAAGTGACAACTAGCAAATCTAGGAGACACCACTCTCCAAGAAGTAACAAATGATGAGTTGATGATGAACTCCTTGCTCTTGTGCTTGAAATGATAGTCTCCCCAACACTCAACTCTCTCTCATAGGATTTGGATCTGGTGGAAAGAAGATTTGAGTGGAAAGCAACTTGGGGAAGGCTAGAGATCAAGATTCATATGGTAGGAATGGAATATCTTGGCCTCAACACATGAGTAGGTGGTTCTCTCTCAGAAATGGTAGGCTGGAAGTGTAGGTTTAGTCTGATGGCTCTCTCCATGAATGAAGAGGAGGTGGAGGGGTATATATAGCCTCCACACAAAATCTAACCGTTACACACAATTTACCAAACTCGGTGGGACCGATTCAACAGACTCGGTCGGACCGATTTAGTAAACCTAGTGACCGTTAGGATTTTCGGTGGGACTGACAGGCAACTCGGTAAGACCGATTCGGTTAGGGTTAGGGCATAACGTAATCTCGGTAAGACCGATTACACAAACTCGGTGAGACCGATTTTGGTAATAAGCTTTCCAGAGAGTTGGTCAGGTAAACTCGGTGGGACCGATTTGCTCTTTTCGGTGAGACTGAAATGTTACAAAAGGGAAACAGTGAGTTTACATTGCAATCTCGGTTGGACCGATCGCTCACTTCGGTTAGACCGAAACGTTACGAAGGGAAAGAGAGAGATTACAATCCCATCTCGGTGAGACCAAGATCCCTGTCGGTAGAACCGATTTGCTTAGGGTTTGTGGCAGTGGCTATGACATTTGAAATCGGTGGCGCCGGATAGGAAGAATCGGTGTGACCGATTTTGGCTTTAGGTTTAGGTCATTTGTGGATGTGAGAAAGTAGCTGAGGGTTTTGGAGCATATCACTAAGAACATGAAGCAAGAGGCTCATTAAGCAACACCTCATCCCTCCTTGATAGTATTGGCTTTTCCTATAGACTCAATGTGATCTTGGATCACTAAAATATAAAATGAAGAGTCTTGAGCTTTTGAGCTTGAGCCAATCCTTTGTCCTTAGTATTTTGAGGGATCCACTTTAATCATCCATGCCATGCCATTCATTGAGCTTTCCTGAAATAATAGTCTTGGAATAGCATTAGCTCAATGAGCTATATGTTGTTATGAATTACCAAAACCACCTAGGGATAGTTTCACTTTCAATCTCCCCCTTTTTGGTAATTGATGACAACATATAGATCAAAGCTTCGACAAATGATAATAAGATTAAACAACATCGTCGCTTTGAGAAGTATGTGATAAGCAAGAGCTCCCCCTAAATTTGTGCATAGTTTAAGATTTGCTTTGGACTGCAAATGCACAATGAATTAGGCTCATGGGTTACTCTTCCATGTCACATACATCTTGGTGGAGTGCTCAAAATAATAAAGATTGAATACATGCACTCATCACCAAGCAAAGTGAATGATCACATAGGATAGATAAGATAGTATCATCAAACATGCATAAGTGTAGCTTATGATCAAACACATGATCATCAATGTCTCACAGCATAGTATCTCAAGCAATCAAAAGCAAACAAGTTTAACCAACAAATCAAGAGAGAATAAAAGCAACACTCTCTCTCTCTCGAAGCCTATGATCTATACATTATAAAAGCAACACTCTCTCTCGAAGCCTATGATCTATACATTTTTCTCCCCCTTTGGCAACAAGTTACCAAAAAGTTCATAGAAAATGCATAGTGCTAGATCGACTCTCGGGCTTGATCTTCAGGTGGTGGTGTCCGGATAACTCCAAGAATGAAGGCTTCAGTTGAAGTAGAGGGTGCTGGAGTTGATGCTGGAGCTAGTTGCACTAGAGCTGTAGGAGTTGTAGCTGGTGCAGATGACGTGGCTCTGGTGTCTGTCACAGGCACTGCAATTGACCTCTGGGCTCTAGGCACTCTGGCAAACACATTAGTGGTAGTCTTGCCCTGCCTCTCCTGCATGCCATCCTGTAGCTGCTCCACAACTGACTGAATCTCAGTTACTTTGACATCTAGGTCATGGAATTTGCGTTCCATGATTCTTTCCAAGCTCTCCTGATTTTGAGTGAGGGTGGCCAATCCCTTCTCAATCCTCAGAGTTGATTCTATTAAGTAACCAAGCTGCTCCTG
The DNA here is from genome assembly GCF_018294505.1 of Triticum aestivum. Lineage (NCBI taxonomy): Eukaryota > Viridiplantae > Streptophyta > Magnoliopsida > Poales > Poaceae > Triticum > Triticum aestivum. The sequence goes on from NC_057801.1 coordinate 94,922,882, forward strand.
CTTGTTCTTCAAGAAATACTCAGATGCCTCCTCTTGAGTTGGCATCTTGGCAGCCTTCTCCTTCCTTGCCTTCTCCTTCTTAACTTGAGCATGTACTCATGATGGATCATTCTCATTCATGACAACATGATTGTCCTCAAAATCTGGATAGAGAGGAAAATGTTCCTTATCCAATTGATATTTGCCTGTGCCCATCTTTGAGTTAATCAACTCCTAAATTTGAGGGGCATATCCACAGCTCCTCTTCTGATCTGCTGCAGTCCTCTTAATGGTTTCAACCATAAGGCTCATGACCTTGAATTTCTGTGGCACATCAAACAAATGCAACATGTTGATTGCATGCCCTCTGATCATGTTGTGGTCACCAGACTTAGGCAACAGAGTGTGCCTTAGGATCCAATTGATAGTTGGCAGCCCGGACAGAAGGAAGTTGATCGATCCAAACTTATGTGTCTCAACAGCTTTGTCTGGGATCTCCTTGTACATGTGTGCCATGGAATTGTGGTCCATCTTCTTCTTGGCATAAATATCCAGGTCATCTTCATTTTCCTTTGGGGCATTGATCAGATTTGCCCACTCCTCAACTGTTGACTGGTACCTTGTACCTTCAGACATCCAAACTATCCTCCCATCTGGATAGAAGTGTGCTGTGGAGTAGAATTGCATGATAAGTTCATCATTCCAGTTGGTGAGCTTTTGCCCAACATAATCTGCAACTCCACAAGCAACAAAACTGTCTTGCACTCCAGGATAGTGCTCTTCATTGTCCTTTATGTAGGTCCAGTCGACCCACCTCATATCACATACTATGGGCTTCTTGTCCAACAAGATTGTCTCATAGAAGTCCTGCTGTTCCTTTGTATGGAACCTATAATCAACAGCAGTTCTTCTCCTTGAGGCATATGGATCTGACATCCTCCATAGCCTCAACCCTGAGTCCTTCCTGATCCTCATGTCCTCAGCCACAGGATGGGCATCATTGTGGTCTGGTATCTTGGGCTTGAGCTTCCTTAGGACCTATCCTTCTTCATCTTCCTCATCAGCAACATTAGGCACTGGGGCCTTGTTCTTCTCAGCAGCTGGAATACTCCTGGTATTCCTCTTTGGTGCAAGCTTGGCCTTGGGGGCAGCTTTGGGTGCTTCCTTGGGCTTAGATGTTGCAGCCCCTGATCTAATAGCATCACCCATAAGCTTTGGTGCCTTGGGTGCTAGTGCAGCAACCTCTTCTTCCTCTTCAGAGTCTCTTCTCATTGAGGGATTTCCAAGAACCTGGGCAGTTGTGGTTCTTGCTCTCTTCTTCTTCTTATCCTGAGCAGCTTCACCCTCTGATTCAATGGTAAACTTCATTGTTTCTCCAGTAGGAACTTTCTTGGATTTGGAAGTTATGACTTTCTTTGCAGGTGCCTCTTTGGGTTCAGTCTGTTCTGGCACTTGAGTGGACCTTCTGACCTTGCGCATAGGTGTCCTCTTGGCAGGAACCTTCTTATTCAGTCCAGGCTTTGTGATATGTGCTGAGCCATACTACTTTTTGAGCACTACCTTCTTGGAAGTAGCCTCATCTTCAGCTGCCACATAGTCCTCATCTTCAGAGTCTGAAGTTCTCTCCCTCCTTTTCCTGGTAGCAGCCTTAGGTAGATTACTAGGAGTGCTTCTGCTCCCATCATCAGAAGAACTTGAGGGACTAGTGCCCTTACTCATCTGAATCTGCTCTTCTGACCTGTTCTGGCTGTCACTCTGGTCTGACATGCTGCAAACACTGACTGCTAACCCTGTGAAAAGTTATAGATGAGATAGAGTGGATGAGCATCACAAAATGCAGAGATTTTTGCAAAAGAATGATTCAAAAATTCAGTTTTAGTTTTCCACAGAAAGCATTTTGGATCAACCGATTTTCAAACTCGGTGATACCGAAGCAGTTTTGGAACCTAAACTGATAAACTCGGACGGACCGAGTTATAGTTCGGTGGCACCGAAACTGCTAGGGTTTCACAAAGTCCTAAAATCGGTCTCACCGATTAGCAATTCTCGGTCAGACCGAGAGTTACTAGTGCAATGGCATAAGCCAAATCGGTGGGACCGAGTTTTTCAACTCGGTGGGTCCGAGATGGTTTCGGCGGAAACCTAAACCTAAAATTTCGAATCTCATCTAATCTACGGATTGCATTGACTGGATAGGAGTGTTTCAAACATGGCAAGAATCAATAAGAACACAATGTGCTAGAAATCAGACGAGGATAGCATAGTGATCGAGTCCATACCCTAGCTTGGCGATGAACTCGCTACGGCGGCAACGGCGGGGTTGAAATCCGTTGACGGCGGCAGAGACCAGCGACAGGAGGCGGCTGGCGACGAGGAGACGATCCGGAGACCCTGGATGGCAGAGCGAGCTATTGCGCGGGCGAAGGGGTTCGAAGGAATTTCCAAATTTTTGCCCGTGACTGTATATAGCCCGACCCTGTCGATGTGACCGAGTGGAACAACTCGGTGGCACCGAGATGCATAACTGTGTACAGTTACGGCAACTCGGTGTGACCGAAAAGTTCAAATCGGTTGCACCGAGATTGAAAACTTAGATCAACTTAATGATCTCGGTAGGACCGAAATGGAGGAATCGGTCAGACCGAGAATCACAAAGAAGTTTTTGAAGTTTAAGTCTATGATGAATCGGGGACTCCGAGTGCTCCTCGCACAGAGTGGTTCGAAATTGACTTGATCAAATTTTGTGATGTAGCATGAATAGAGTTTTGAGACGAGAAAAGCATAGATAGATAGAGAAGGTTCTTAGGCATTCTTGTCCATCCACTTGGCAAAAAGAAAAGAAGCCAAACAATCAAAACAACAAGTGGATGTTCTTGAATGAGTAAAATATGCACCAACATGCTCACACAATAAGATGGAAAATGAAATATGTGGCAAAACATGCACAACCAATTCTAGCATCTATCAAACAATTGGCGATGACTAGGTCATCTATATATGAGTATGTTGACTTAGGAGCCAAATGAAAACATTTGATCATAGGTCATACTCATCGTTTAAGCTCAAGTGGGGTTACCACTTTTACATAATGCATTGATGTGTTCACACCATTAGAGTTGCTTTGACTCAATTCTTAGAGTTAAGCTCCCCCTAGAGGTGAGAACCCCTTTTAGAGGGATGAACTAACCTTGGGTTTTGTCGATGATGACTTCATGTAGGTGTTGAAGATGTGGATGCTCAATGTTGATGTAGATCATTTGGAGCAATCCTTTGGAGTGAGTTGCACTTTCAACTTACCTTGTCCCTTGCCTTACCAACATGAGGGTTTGTGACTCCTTGAACTAGTGCAAGATGTGGAAGTTGATTGCACTTGTTCTTGCCATAATGATATGAGTGAAGAATGTTGGCGACGTCACCCTAAAGAACTCTCTAGTTCTTCTTCTTCGGGATCCCCATCATCTTGATGGGAATCCTTGGAGTTGTAGTTGTACTTGATGAAGTAGAACTTGACGTAGTCTTGGGAACCCACTTGAACGAGGCCTTAGGTGCTTCTTCAAATGCATCAATCTCTTCTTGAAGCTTGTCCTTGCCTTTGTTCTTGTGGTCTTGTGGTGGAAGATCATCTTGTGCTTGTGTTCCCTTGAAGGAAGTGGGATCATACTTCTCCTGTTGAGGAACAAATTTCGTCTTGGGGTATTGATCTTCTTACCACTCAACTCCATTGGCATTGAACTTTCGTTCAAAACCAACACCTTGATTCTTTCGGTGCCTTCCTTGCTTGCGTACAATTTCCTCGAATTGCTTACTCCCGGCAAGGCTCTTGTAAACACCTTTCTCTATAATTCCCTTCAATAAGCTATTTTTTTGCTCAAGTGTAACTTGGCTAAGAGAATCATTAGTGGAATCAAGAGAACTACTAGAAGCAACAATATTGGATTTGACATTATTATTGTTACTACTAGAGGAACAATCTTTCTTGTACTTGTTACTAGACTTGACTTTGAGGCATGTAAGTAGATAAGAGTAAATGCTTGGCAATGTAAGAAGAACTTTTCTTACGGAGATCATCATTGATTGCTTTTAAGAACTCATGCTCTTGCTCAAGATTGAGCTTTTCAAAGCGTAACTTCTCATGAGCCCTTAAAAGTTCTCGATGATCTTCGAAGATAGTTTCATGAGCCAACTTAAGAGTGTTTAGTTCTTTATTTAGAAGCTCAATCTTCTCCTTATCATTGTCATTCATTTTATCTTGATTAGCATGATTAATTGACGTTTCATCATAGTATTCATCACTAGAGTTGTCAACAAGTAAATCATCATCCACAAGAAAGTCATCTTCATCACTATTGAAATCAACATACTCAGGATGTGTTACCTTTGGACCTTTGGCCATGAAGCATCTTCCAATTCCTTCATTTGGTGAATCAAATATGTCGTAGGAGTTGGTTGACACAAGTGCTAGACCGGCAACACCTTCATCTTGAGTATATTCGGAGTTGGAGTGATAGCTTCTCTCGGAGTGATTGTCGGAGTCGGAGCCAGATACCCATTCACCAACATGAGCTTGATGTCTTCGTTTTGTGTAGCTCCTTGATGACTTGTCCTTCCTTTCCGAATCCTTGCTTCTCCGTGAGGGTCTTCGTTCATAACAATCATCTCGACTCCTCCTCTCTCTTGGTGGTGATTCTTATCTTTTGCTTCTTGGAGAATCTTCTCTTCTCTTGTAGGGAGCCGTACACTCATTGGAATAGTGTCCGGGTCTCCCACAATTGTAGCAATTTCGCTCTCGACTAGAAGATCTTTTGTCATTGTAAGATCTTGACTTGGACCTTCTTTCTTTGCTTCTACTCTTGTAGAATTTGTTGAAGTTCTTCACCATTAAGCTCAATTCTTCATTGAAGGTTTGTTTCTCACTTGATGATGTGGGGGCTTCACTTGAGGCTTTGTAAGCACCACTTGACTTGTTGTGAAGTTCCTCCTTATCCTTGAGTGACATCTCATGAGCAACAATTCTTCCAATGACTTCCGTTGGCTTGAGATCTTTGTAGTTTGGCATCATTTGGATCAATGTGCACATGGTATCATACTTTCCATCCAATGCTCTTAGGATCTTCTTGATGATGAATTTGTCGGTCATCTCTTAACTCCCTAAGCCGGCAATCTCATTTGTGATAAGAGCAAGCCTAGAGTACATTTCAGCGACACCTTCACCATCCTTCATTTTGAACTTGTCAAGCTGACTTTGGAGCACATCCAACTTGGATTCCTTGACGGATTCGGTACCTTCATGCATATCAATCAAAGTATCCCAAATTTCCTTTGCATTCTCAAGACGGCTGATTATGTTGAATTCTTCGGGGCACAATCCGTTGAAGATGATATCACAAGCTTGAGCGTTGTATTGCAGCATCTTCAATTCTTCCGCATTAGCTTCACGGTTCGGCTCTCTCCCATCAAAGAATTCACCTTGCAAGCCAATACAAATAATTGCCCAAATGGCGGGGTTATGTCGGAGAATATGCATTTTCATCTTATGCTTCCAACTAGCAAAATTAGTACCATCAAAGTAAGGACCTATACGGTGATAATTTCCCTCGCTAGACGCCATACTCTCCTAGGTTGTGAAACCAAGGCTATAACCACCAAATGCTATGGAAATCAAAGCAAATGGAGACCAAAGCTCTGATACCACTTGTAGGACCTTGAAGTATGTCTAGAGGGGGTGATTATACTACTTGACCAATTAAAAACTTAATCTTTTCCCAATTTTAGAGTTTGGCAGATTTTAGCTATCTTAGGACAAGTCAAGCAATCATCACACAAATCAAGCAAGCATGCAAAGAGTATATAGGCAGCGGAAATTAAAGCATGCAACTTGCAAGAAAGTAAAGGGAAGGGTTTGGAGGATTCAAACGCAATTGGAGACACGGATGTTTTTGGCGTGGTTCCGATAGGTGGTGCTATCGTACATCCACGTTCATGGAGACTTCAACCCACGAAGGGTAATGGTTGCGCGAGTCCACGGAGGGCTCCACCCACGAAGGGTCCACGAAGAAGCAACCTTGTCTATCCCACCATGGTCGTCGCCCACGAAGGACTTGCCTCACTAGCGGTAGATCTTCACGAAGTAGGCGATCTCCTTGCCCTTACAAACTCCTTGGTTCAACTCCACAATCTTGTCGGAGGCTCCCAAGTGACATCTAGCCAATCTAGGAGACACCACTCTCCAAGAAGTAACAAATGGTGCGTTGATGATGAACTCCTTGCTCTTGTGCTTCAAATGATAGTCTCTCCAACACTCAACTCTCTCTCATAGGATTTGGATCTGGTGGAAAGAAGATTTGAGTGGAAAGCAACTTGGGGAAGGCTAGAGATCAAGATTCATATGGTAGGAATGGAATATCTTGGCCTCAACACATGAGTAGGTGGTTCTCTCTCAGAAATGGTAAGTTGGAAGTGTAGGTTTAGTCTGATGGCTCTCTCCACGAATGAAGAGGAGGTGGAGGGGTATATATAGCCTCCACACAAAATCTAACCGTTACACACAATTTACCAAACTCGGTGGGACCGATTCAACAGACTCGGTCGGACCGATTTAGTAAACCTAGTGACCGTTAGGATTTTCGGTGGGACTGACAGGCAACTCGGTAAGACCGATTTGGTTAGGGTTAGGGCATAACGTAATCTCGATAAGACCGATTACACAAACTCGGTGAGACCGATTTTGGTAATAAGCTTTCCAGAGAGTTGGTCAGGTAAACTCGGTTGGACCGATTTGCTCTTTTCGGTGAGACCGAAATGTTACAAAAGGGAAACAGTGAGTTTACATTGCAATCTCGGTGGGACCGATCGCTCACTTCGGTTAGACCGAAACGTTATGAAGGGAAACAAAGAGATTACAATCCCATCACGGTGAGACCGAGAACCCTGTCAGTAGAACCGATTTGCTTAGGGTTTGTGGCAGTGGCTATGACATTTGAAATCAGTGGCGCCGTATAGGAAGAATCGGTGTGACCGATTTTGGCTTTAGGTTTAGGTCATTTGTGGATGTGAGAAAGTAGCTAAGGGTTTTGGAGCATATCACTAAGCACATGAAGCAAGAGGCTCATTAAGCAACACCTCATCCCTCCTTGATAGTATTGTCTTTTCCTATAGACTCAATGTGATCTTGGATCACTAAAATATAAAATGAAGAGTCTTGAGCTTTTGAGCTTGAGCCAATCCTTTGTCCTTAGTATTTTGAGGGATCCAATTTCATCATCCATGCCATGCCATTCATTGAGCTTTCCTGAAATAATAGTCTTGAAATAGCATTAGCTCAATGAGCTATATGTTGTTATGAATTACCAAAACCACCTAGGGATAGTTGCCCTTTTAGTCTCGTGTCTCTTGTTTGAAGAAGGGTAGAAAGGCATGACAACGCAATAGAGAATGACCAGGTTGATCGGTTTGTTGTCCTCACATAGGAAAAAGGTGGCTAAAGAGAACAAAAATGGGACGTAATCCACATATGCTGCCTGGATATTTGTTGCTCTAGGCAACCATACCTCCCTCACCACGCTGCGTCCGTGGAGGTACATCGTACTGGTGCGCCCACTGTCCGAATGGGCCTCCCATGCTCTTATTGCCACTTTTTTTGCTGTTAGTATAACACCAGCAGTCAAGTCAAGCAATGCTACTTCTAAAGTGATGCCACATTTAATTAATGCCGCTCTCAGTCTAATGCCACCAATAAATTTAAGCAATGCCATTTAATGTCACTGGATTATTTCAGGGTTAGCTATTGATTGTGGATGTATTAAAGATTTTTCAGCTAAGGCATTCTAATGCTGTTGCACAGCCAGTATACCAACGATGAAACTTGTTACTACCTTTAGATTTTTGCACTATTAATGCTTATAGATTACATACCTCACTTTCATGAGATAAGTTAATTTTTTCATACAGTGTCACCAAAATGCCAAGGCGCTGATGTCATTTTATTTTGGTTAAACTGCACAGACAATTATGAAGACAAGAGGAAAGGTCAAGAGTGGGCACCTCCTCCTCCGGCTGTTCTGTTGATTCGTTCGATCAAGTTTTTATGTTTGATCGATTATCAAGATTGGGATAGCAATTTTTAAGGTCCCCCCGAGTTCGAAATGATATTTACCTTGGAGGTACATGGTTTGCAATTTTTTTATACTCTCATTAGTTAATAATGCTAGTTACCTTCAGACTTTTGTATTTGGTTTAATGCTCATGCACAGCTAGTATACCAATGCTGAAACTTGTTACCTTTACATTTTGTATTGTTAATTCTTATAGAAACCTTCCAGTGCTAGAGTTTATTGAAATCTATTCAGTAAAACCATTGTACTGTAACATGTAATAAACTAACTACTCTACTGTTGCACTAGCCACTGGATTAGTGTAGATTTGTAGTATTCGAATGGTGTTGCATTAGCGTATGGACATAAATAAAGTGTGGCAAGCTTTCCCAGATATGTGCTCAAGAAACTACTACCTGTTTTTCTAAATACTAGACGTTTGGGTACTTTAAATTGAACCGCGAAAACATCTTATATTAAGGAATAGAGGGTGTAGAGTTCACTCAAATTATCCCAGTAAAGCTAGTCACACCTTTGTTAAAATTAATGTTCATTATGTTATCGGAGGAGGTCTGTATGTTTGTCTCTAATGCCTGTCGACTACATACCTAACATCATGATGTAATGTTAAGTCATTTCCTTTTGTACAGTGTCACTGAATTGTCATGGCGGTGATGGCATTTTATTTTAGTAGAACTGCACAAAATTTGATTAAAAGAAGAGGAAAGGTCGGGAATGGCTCAATTTTTCAGAAAAAACTATATATGCCTTCCTGACATCAGCCGTTGTTGCTTTATTTATTCCTTCAAACAGGTGGTTAGAAACAGTCTTGCTACCTTTTCCCATTAAGAAATTGGAATGCTTATATTTGTGAGTCTATGCTTCAACTTGTGCCACTTTTATAGTAATCACACTTTCAATATCTATGCAAACAGGGATGCTCGATTTTAGTGGAACTGCACAAAAAGTCCAACTGGTTCAACATTAGGAGCATGTTTTTTTCCAAACCTTTATATCCAATTGGTGGCACTATGAGCTGTTCATTACGAAGGTACATGGTTTGCTACTATCTTGCTACTCTTTTTGTACTGTCATTAGATAGTAAAACTAGTGGTTTGCATGTGAATTTATTGGCAGGGTGGACCTACATTGGAGGTGCAGGACAGGATTCAATGATTGGATGCTCAATTTCGGTTGTATCGATTTCACCTCTTCCATCACTGCGAACATGGTGTGGTATATGTTTACTAGCTGCTTGATATTTGTGCAGACAGAGATGTCTGCCCGTTGCTATTTTGGTTGAACTGCACAAGAGAATAGTATAGTCACTACATGCAGTGCCATTTGAAAATAGACACAAAGATTGGATAGTCACTTCATGGACTGCAGAAAAGTAGTATTGTACTATTTACTGGCCAACACTAGGTGCTTCATTGCTTTGGTATGATTATACAATGGGCATCATTTTTCCTAAGTTAAAGTTTGTATTCCGAAAATAGTCTCGCGGTGTGATCGAGAGAAGACCAAATCATATTGGAGTGGATGTTCCTCCATCATGTGTGGTTCATTCTCATGGTTCCATCTATTGGTGAAACCACTTACGTTTGCAAGAGGAATTGTAGACTTCACAAACAAATTTGTCTTTCAATCTGTACTGAATGTTGGCCAAGAGAAGCATCCATGTTAGTAGGAAGAACAGTTGTTTTTTCTAGATCTTTGCTTTTGGAGCTACATATTTGTATATGATCTGTGAATCATTGAGATGCATTAACATGTTGATCCTATGTATGGGAATTGTACTAGTTAGTTTTAGTTGCGACGCAAGATCCGAAGTGGCTGATCTTTGCTTTTGGAGCTACATATTTGTATATGATCTGTGAATCATTGAGATGCATTAGCAGTTACTTATTTCTGTTCGCTTACTGTTTACAAGTTACTGATCGATCACTAGCTAGCCTATAAATGCGCTCCTGGCAGTTTTATTTGCGACGCAAGATGCAAAGTGGCAGTTTTTTGAATAAAAATGCCTACCTCTGAAGAAACTGACAAGCTACACTATCGGTCCTACACAGATAAAAATGCCTACCTTTGAAGAAACTGACAAGCTACACTATTTATCCTACACGGATAAATAGCAGATCATGCACGTACTACCTCCTTTCCGGTTTGCAGGGCTCAATTCAAGAAATGACCTACTCGATCCTACACAAATAAATAGCGGATCACGCACGTACTTGTACCTCCTTTCCGGTTTGCAGGGCTTAATTCAACCAACCAAGGTACTCCCTCCGTCCAGGTTTATTAGTCCCGTGAGCAAAGCAGCAAGACCAAGGCATGGCAATAATTAACGGCATGCATAAGTTTAAGCCTAATTAATTCCAGCAATTTAAGTGGATGCATGCATGCCCTCAACTGCGACACGTTGCGTGCTGCTTCACGTACTGCCTACGAGCGATTCTGAGTGCCTGCATGTAGCCGGCCGTAATTAAGGCAGCTAACTGATGCAAAAAAAGATACGCTTTAATTGTTGCGGGCTTTTTAAATCTGTGGAATCATTATTGACAAGGAGGGAGATGATTCAAGTGCACTCGTTTGACCGACGTGCAACCCAGACGGGACGGGATGGCACAGTCATAATTTCAGTTTCCCTAGTTTTCCATGACAAGCTGGCGCGCTAAGCCATTATGTATTGAATTCCGATGACCGTCGCGCTACCTTCCCCCTATAAGTATTGTTTACCGGCCTTCTCCGGTGCCACCGTGACCCAACTCGCCATATCCTCATAAGCCCCCACCGGCCCGACGTCGCTCGCCACGTCCGCCATACCCCGCCCATCCGCGGTAGGCGACGCCGGAGGCGGTCACCGCCGGAACTAGTGTTCGGTTTTTCACCGGAAGGCAGACGGAGGGAGGAGGCATTCTATCTGTCTTTAGATGGCAATGCGCAGATCGACGAGTTGTTGGAGCACGACCACATGGCGGAGGAGCAGGAGTTGTTGGAGCGCGACCGCCTAGCGGAGGAGCAGCGTATCAATGATTTGCACCTCCAGGGGGACATGGAGCAGCAGCGCACCGACGCTCTGAGTCGCGAGCAAAGCACCCGCAACAGGGCCGACTACGTGGAGGCCGGCGCCCGTCAAATAGCCCTGGAGGCTGTCGGGCATGCACGCGTTCGCGACGCCGATTTTTACTACCAGCTCGTCAAGTGGGTTTCCCGCTTGGAAGCCGAAGCTTCGGTGGACCACGCTGGCACGAAAAGGGCCAATGCGTGTGAGCAACGCGCCCTATCGCACCTCTAGCAAGTCCGAGGCGAGGCGCAGGACGCCGGTGCCGGAGTTTAGCGTGTACCATAGATGGCGGCCGGCATCATCTAGTTAGCTAAGAGTAAGTTAGTACTTGTATGCTACTAGATTATTAGTAGGAGTAGATAGTTAACTTGGCTATGATGGTTGTCAACGTGGAAGTTCAGTACTCTATATGTGGATCAGACCTGTTACTTTGCTCTGAATGTTGAACTTTCCGTTTGAACGTATGGAATGGGCTGTTATTTTTTTAAATGGGTTGTATTTGTCCTCCACAGGTTTAGAGGCTGACTTGTGGGCCTAGCAAGTTGACGCGTACACACAGGAGATGATTATACATGGAGAGGATGACAGCAGGGACCCGCTAAGGTCATGGCAGTACGCAAGCAAGTGCCTCCTTATTTCAAGCCAATAAAAAATGGCTCCTCCTAGTGGATTTCTGACATCTGGGTCCCATGCCATTGTCAACGTAGTCAATAAACGAGAGAATTGCACAACGAGCGGCTGACACCAGGGACCCAGCAGCTCGCCCAGTTATTTTTGTTTTGGGCTAACTTGATAAATGCCTCCGAGAAATGCCACTGCAATTTCCAAACTTTGAAAAATGCCATTTCTAGTGGCATTTTTCGAAGTCTGGAGTGGCGTTTTTCAAAGTTTGCAAACTGCAGTGGCGTTTTTCAAAGTTTGCAAAAATTGCAGTGGCATTTTTCAAAGTTTGGAAATTGCAGTGGAATTTTTATGAATCGCCATAATTGGAGTGGCATTTATCTAATTTTTGTTTGAGATGCAGGGTGTCAACTGGGCTGTGCGGGACACTCTGGCCTGTCTAGACAGCCTTTTCTTTTATGTTTACCACAGACCAGCCTAGTAGTTTTTTTTTCTTTCTGAAAATGGCTAGCCTAGTTTTTTTGTGATTTGTCAAGTAAGTCGCTTTATCAGGCCTGTTGGGCTGCAAATCTTTCAAGATGAGGAGAGCTTCATTCGGCTAGCCGAGAAAATGGCCTATCAGTAATGAGAAATGGGTTGTACATTTTTAAAACAGATCAAAACGGCAATTAGTTTCAAATATATTTTTTTCATTTCGAGATTTTAAATTGCATTGATTTTTATGCGTGGACAATTTATTGGATTTTATATGGATATACATTTATTTTTAAAATCAGTCTGAATGTGACTCGAAATTTTGGGATTAAAAATAGTTCAGACTGCACCGACATATGCAAAAATTCATATAATTTTTTAACCGTGGCCACAATATGGGTTGTAATGCTAACAAGAAGAATATGGGCTCAAAAAAACCCGTAAGAATTAGTAAATGGGCTGTAAACTATTTGAAATAATGGCAGATGGGCCGTATGCTGTTTTCCACAGATTTGAGGCTTTCCACAGATGGCCTGTATACTGTTGGATGTCCATCCAACGGCCGTCGTGCTTCTTCAATCTCTGCTCTTCCTGCTCCAGCCGCTCAAACAAGCGCCGATGGGACTGCCTGCTCCCTCCTCCCCGCGGCCGGCTGTGCTGCCGCGCAGGCCTCAGCGCCCCACCATACTCCCATTGCTGGCCTAGCCATCCCTCTACTCGCCCACAGTCCCACACCTGTTGTTATTCTCTGGCGACGGCAGACGAACCAGTAAACCCTCGTACAGTCGTACTCCCCTCCACGTGGGAAACAACTTCCGAGTCTTCCCTGCCTCCGTGTCATTCCCTTCCTAGGCCTCGCCGTTGTCCACCGCCCTGGTGCTCTCGGCGTGGCGTGGTCAACGTGGTCAACGACCGACATGCATCCGAAGTGGACTGTACATGGAGAGGCTGGCAGCTGGGTCCACGGCCGCATGCAAGGAAATGCCTCCTTATTATGCGCAAAATAATGATTCCTCCACCTGACAACTGGGACCCACCGAAAGGGCCTCTGTATTTCATGAAAAAAATGTTACCGCCGCTGACAGCTCGGACCCACCAGCTATATCTTCGCACGCAAGGAAGTGCCTCCTTATTATGCCAAAAAAAGAATACTCGCCCTGCTAGCTGGGACCCAGTATAGTGGGCCTACTAAGTTGACAGGGACGAAGGGCTTTGTCAACTTAGTCAATATGCACGATTCTAGCTCGACTGACCATACGATGTCCATCCAACGGCCGTAGTGCTTCTTCAACCTCTGGTCTTCTTGCTCCAGCCGCCCAAAGCATCGCCGGTCGTGCCGCATACTCCTGCCTCCCGTGGCCGGCTATGCTGCTGCGGAGGCCTCACCGCCCCCATACTACTCCCACCACTGGCCAGGCCATCCCTCAAATCCACTCACCCACACCCCCTGTTATTCTGCGGCGACGGCAGCGCAGCCGAACCAGTGAACCCTCGTACTCCTCTCCATGTGGGCATCCACCGCCGCGTCTTCCCCGGCTCCGTGTAGTCCCCTTCCTAGGCCTTGCCGTCGTCCACCGCCGTGGTGCTCTCGGCGCGGCGTGGTCAATGTGGTTAACGAACGAATTCCATCGGAAGAATACTGTACATGGAGAGGCTGACAGCTGGGTCCACGACAGCCGCAAGGAAGTGCCTCCTTATTACACGGAAAATAATTATTCCTCCACCTGACAGCAGGGACCCACCGGACGGGCCACTAGTATTTCGTGAAAAAAAACGTTTGCCCCTGACTGCTGGGACCCACCCGACGGGCCACCGTATTTCATGAAAAAAAATGTTCCCCCTGCTGTCAGCTCGGACCCACCGGAAGTGCCTCCTTATTACGCACAAAAAAATGAATACCCACCTGCTAGCTGGGACCCACCTTGGTGGGAGGCTGACTTGTGGGCCTACTAAGTTGACGGGGACGGATGGCTTTGTCAACTTAGTCAATATAAACGATTCTAGCTCCAGTGACCGTACGATGTCCATCCAACGGCCGTAGTGCTTCTTCAACCTCTGGTCTTCTTGCTCCAGCCGCCCAAAGCAGCGTCGGTCGTGTCGCATGCTCCTGCCTCCCGTGGCCGGATGTGCTGCCGTGGAGGCCTCACCGCCCCTACTATTCCCACCGCTGGCAAGGCCCTGCGGCGACAGCAGCCTCACACCGCAGCCGAACCAGTGAACCCTCGTACTCCTCTCCGTGCGGGCTTCCACTACCGCGTCTTCCCCGGCTCCCCGTCGTCCCCTTCCTAGGCCTTGCCGTCGTCCACCGCCCTGGTGCTCTTGGCGCGGCGTGGTCAACGTGGTCAAGGAACGGGTTCCATCGGATGTGGACTATACGTGGAGAGGCTGACAGCTGGGTCCACGGCCGCAGCAAGGAAGTGCCTCCTTATTACGCGGAAAATAATTATTCCTCCACCTGACAGCGGGGACCCACCGGACGGGCCACCGTATTTCACGAAAAAAAACGTTTCCCCCTGACTGCTGCGACCCACCAGCTACACCTTCGCACGCAAGGAAGTGCGTCTGGGCAAAAAAAAGGATTCGCCTCCCTGACTGCTGGTACCCACCAGCTACATCTTCACACGCAAGGAAGTGCGTTCGGGCAAAAAAAAACGATTCGCCCCGTAACTACTGGGACCCACCAGCTACATATTCGCACGCAAGGAAGTGCCTGACAGTCGGGACCCACCTGGTCGAACCGTACGTAGCGTTGTCATTCTGGTCGCGAACGTGTACGTACATACTGCTCGATGTAGAGGCGCGCATGTGTCGTAGTAGAGGCGTGCACATGTCGTAGTAGAGGCGCGCACGTAGCATGTACACGTACGTACAGCGGTGAGGGTGCAAGAAAGAAAATACGGCCATGTTTGTGTACGTACGGCCAGGGCTCGTGTACATGGTTGGGTCGGAACAGAGAAACAGCATCATCGTCGTGTTCATGGGGAGGCAACAGAATGCGTCGTGTTCATCGGGAGGCAACGGAACGCATGGGAGCCAACCGGTTGGGTCAGAACGGAATGTGTGGTCGTGTTCATTGGGAGGGCTAACAGGCGATGGAAACAAGGCCTGCCGTACCGCACAACGGAGGAAACGGACCTCCTACATTCGGAACGGGGTCCTGTTGATCGGGAGGGGTGTGGCGTACCGCAAAACGGAGGAAACGGACCTCCTATGGTCGAAACGGGGGTCCTGTTGATCGGGAGGGGTGTGGCGTACCGCAAAATGGAGGAAACGGACCACCTATGGTCGAAACGGGGGTCCTGTTGATCGGGAGGGGTGTGGCGTACCGCAGAACGGACAAAACGGACCTCCTAGGTCGAAACGGGGGTCTTGTTCATCGGAGGGGTGTGGCGTACCACAAAACGGGACTCCACGGGATACTGTTCATCTCCATCGTCGACCTCCTCCAGCCTCCACGGGCTACCGTCAACCTCCTCCAGCCTCCACGGGCTCCTGTTCATCCAGCCTCCACCATGCGCTACTCCACCGGCTACTACTCAACCACCCCTCCACCGTCTACTGTTTATCCAGCCCTCCACACCACGGGGTCCTGTTCAACCACCCCTCCACGGGCACCCCTCCACCGTTTATTGTTCATCCAGCCCTCTAGCACACCACGGGGTCATGTTCATCCAGAGGCAACGCCATCGCTCACTGTTCATCCAACCCCCCCCCCCAGCATGCTCACTGTTCATCCCAGAGGCAGCATCGATCGGCTTCAGTTAGCAGCAGTAGCGAAGGAATCGCTCGATCGGGTTTAGTTAACAGCCATCGATCGATCGCTTGGGTTCAGTAACGCGTAGCCTGCAGTGCAATCGCTCGGGTTCAGTTAGAGCCCAACGCCTCGCTCGGGTTCAGTTAGAGCCAACGCCTCGCACACACGCGTGTACATGTACGAGAGAAACGCGCATCGCTCGGCCCCCGACCTCCCACCGTAACCGGCAACTCCCCGAAATTTTCCTCACCCTCGCTTCTACCATGGTTTTTTCCTAATGGAAGGCCCAAAGAATGTCATGCAGCTGCGTCTCCGGCCCGCCCAGGACGAAAAGCCCATTTTCTGTCATGATTTTTTGTCATAGAAGTAGGAGCCCACCACATCTATGATGATACCGGGTTTTGTCACAATTATCGTCATAGAAGTGTCATATATATGACAGAAAAAAATTGTTCGGCCCAAAATGTCACTGATGTGTCTTTTTTTTAGTGCAAGTTCTTTTAATAAAGCACTTATGACTATTTAGGGAATACATGCCTTGTCACGCCCAATATGCGACCCTATCCAAAAGGAACGCGAAGGTCCCACCAAGGATAGACCCGCATATTGGAACGCTTTTGCAAGGTGGATATCATTACATCAACATTACATAATAGTGGGGATACATCCAATACATACAATGTCACATGAATACAACAATACAACATACAAGAACAACATCCGACTACGGATGAATCATAAACAGAAACTCTAACAACATCCACCCTGCGAGCCCAGGCTGCCGACCTGGAACCTATCCCCTGATCGAAGAAGAAGCAGAAGAAGAACTCAACGCAAGCAAGCATCGCTCTCGCGTCATGATCATCCATAACCTGTACCTGCAACTGTTGTTGTAGTAATCTGTGAGCCACGAGGACTCAGCAATCCCATTACCATGGGTATCAAGACTGGCAAAGCTTAATGGGTAAGGAAGGGGTAAAGTGGTGAGGTTGCAGCAGCCACTAAGCATATATGGTGGCTAACATGCGCAAATAAGAGCGAGAAGAGAAGCAAAGGAACGGTCGTCAACTAGTAAGGATCAAGAGGTGATCCTGAACTCCTACTTACGTCAAACATAACACAGAAACCGTGTTCACTTCCCGGACTCTGCCGAGAAGAGACCATCACGGCTACACACGCGGTTGATGCGTTTTAATTCGGATCAGGTGTCAAGTTATCTACAACCGGACATTAATAAATTCACATCTGCCACATAACCACGGGCACGGCTCTCGAAAGTTCATACCCTGCAGGGGTGTCCCAACTTAGCCCATGACAAGCTCTCGCGATCAACGAAGGAATAGACCTTCTCCCAGGAAGACCCGATCAGTCTCGGAATCCCGGTTTACAAGACATTTCGACAATGGTAAAACAAGACCAGCAAAGCCGCCCGATGCGCCGACAATCCCGATAGGAGCTGCACATATCTCGTTCTCAGGGCAACACCAGATGAGACTAGCTACGAGTAAAACCAGACTTCGAGTTTCCCCGAGGTGGCCCCGCAAGCAGCTCAGTTCGGACCAACACTTAGACAAGCACTGGCCCGGGGGGGCTAAAATAAAGATGACCCTTGGGTTGGCCGACCCAAGGGAAGGGTATAGGTGGTGGTGAGGCAAATGGTAAAACCAAGGTTGGGCCTTGCTGGACAAGTTTTATTCAAAGCGAACTGTCAGGGGGGTCCCATAAATCACCCGACCGCGTAACGAACGCAAAATCCGGGAACATAACACCGGTATGACGGAAACTAGGGCGGTAAGAGTGGAACAAAACACCAGGCATAAGGCCGAGCCTTCCACCCTTTACCAAATATATAGATGCATTAATAATATAAGAGATATTGTGATATCTCAACATAAACCCTGTCCACCATGGAGCAATCTTCAACTTCACCTGCAACTAGCAATGCTATAAGAGGGGCTGAGCAAAGCGGTAACATAGCCAAGCAACGGTTTGCTAGGAATGGTGTCAAAAGTTAGAGGTTCGTGGCAATTTGGGAGGCTTGAAGAGCAAATGATAGGTAACGCAGCATTGCGATAGAACGAAGCAACTAGCATAGCAATGATAGTAGTGAGATCCAGGGTAGCGGTCATCTTGCCTGAAATCCCGCAAGGAAGAAGAACGAGTCCATGAAGAAGATGAAGCCACGAAGACGAATCCAAGCGGAGACGAACGAATCCTCACGGTCGCAACGAAATGGGAACTATCGAGAAGAAGCACACAACATGGTAAACACACCACACATAAACAAGACATGATGCACAACAAGCATGATGCATGACAAAGCTAGATGAGGCTACTCATGGCAAGAGATGATGCAAACAAGAACAACACATCAAGGCAAGTTTAAATGAGGCCGGGAACAACATATAACAATTCCGGTAAGTCCTCATATGCATATTTCGAAATTGGTACAGATCTGAATAAACCTTAAGTTGAAGTTGTTAAACAGCAAGTTAAGATGCACCAAGATGATCTAGACGAAATTCTAGTCAAGTTACATATAAAGTTCATTTAGTTCGGAGCTACGGCCTAGAAGATATGAGCAAAACAAGTTAAACATGGCATTGATGCAAAATGCATCCAAACATCAAGCAAACCACTCAAAGCAAGGATGCAACATGATAATATGAAGCTACATGCAAAATCACGCAAGTTTCATATAGAGCACACTCAAAACGAAGCAACGGTGCAACACATACACCCTATGCAAGTCATAACAACAATCTGTCCATAACAGCAACTAGGCATATCGCAAGCACCAAAACAACATGCTACAGCACCCCAACATAATAACAAAAGGCATGGGCATGAAGTACAGGTAAAGCATAACAAAACATGAACACTGAGCTATCTCCAGAAACAACTAGAACATGCTCAAAATGACATGGGAAGATTGCAAATTATAACAGTTTCAGACTTAATAACATCAGGTTGCAAAGTTTAGAGCTATCAAACAACATGTTACAGGAACTTATCATGGCAAACAAAGGCATGACATGAATCTACTAATTGCATAGATCAAAAGTCCCTTACTGACCATGAGCCAAAAAGGCACAGAAAATATGATGGTACCCATGTAAACATGGCAAGTTATATTACAGATTCAAACATGGCAGAAACAACAATAATTAGGCATGTTGGTGAGCTTGAACCACTCACCACAGAGAAATACATGGCATGGAAAGGCAACCAACAGTAAGAAGGCATGTTTGTGAAGCTATACATGGCAAGAGCAAGGTCATAGGGTGCATGGAACACTAGCAAAACACATGGGAACTAGTGAACTTAATGATAACAGGCTGATAGCAACATTATCAAGCAAATTTGGAGCAAGATATGAACAATCTACAGCAAGCTATAAATGGAACCAGGGGCATGGATGGATAGGGCATAACATGTATATCAAAACATGTTTATAGAACATCTCCAGATTATGCACGAAATGACTTGTAGCAGCAGGTTAACATAGCAACAAAATATAACAGAATCTGCCTAGCAAAACAGCAACAGCAAGTACCCTACTTAACAAGCTCGATGCACTCAGCACACAACTCACAAAAATACATGGATGGCACCCCTGGAAAGATGACATATCATAGATCAAAACACATGTAGACATCAACATCATAGGATGCACACATCAATCATGGCAAAAATGACAAATGAGCAAGTTATAACAGTTTCAGCAGATTAACATCAATATGCACTCTTCCAACAGCATTTCCGGCATCAAGATGAGCCCAAATTAAAATGATGCAATGGAATGAAATGACGTACTCGTTGAGACGAACAATTTGACATATTACACGCACAAAATGGAGCTACGGATGCAGAGATACGATGCGATGAACATGGCATGATAATAACAAAATACTCCGGGACTTGGTGAAAATCTCACCCCGGAGAAAGTTGGACGGTGAGGTTCGGGGACGGGGCGGTGCAGGCGTGCCGTTTGGTTCGGGGGTCATCGGAGATCTGGGACGAGGCCGTCCCAGCGGTTGGTCAACGCCGGCCGGCGGCGGTTGGAGGCGCGAGGCGAGCTCGCCGGTGACGGAGGAGGCCGGAGATGCTCGGGGCCGGCCGGATCCGGTCCGGCCCGACCGGATCCGCGGTGAGGTGGCGGCTCAGGCGAAGCTGTCCGGCGGCGGCGGGCGGAGGAGCTGTCGGCGGCGGAGGACGGACCCGCGGGCGGAGGAGCACGGCGGGGCTCGGGGCGAGGAGCCGGAGACGGGGCGCGGCGCGAGGAGACGGGGAGGCGAAGGGGCGCGGCCGGGCGGACGGCGGTGGCGGTCGCCGGCGAGGCGCGCGAGGAGGCGGGCGGAGGACGCCGGCGGCGAGGCGGCCAGGCGCGCCGGCGGGAGGGCGCGGGCGAGCGGGCGCGCTGCGGGCCGGGCGGCGGCGGCGCACGGGCCCCGGGGGCCTGCAGCGGGCCATCGGCGGGGTCGGGCGCGGGAGGCAACATGGCGCGGCGTGATTGGCTGTGGGCGCGGGTGGACGTGTCCGGCTGCGGCCGGACGTGTCCGGCGGCGCGAGGGGAGCGGGGCTAGGGTTTCATCCGCGAAAATGGAGGGGGAGACACCTATATATAGGTAGAGGGAGCTAGGAGTGTCCAAATGAGGAGCGGTTTTCGGCCACGCGATCGTGATCGAACGACCGAGAGCATGGAGGGGAGTTTGCTGGGCTTTGTGCCACTTTGAAGGGGTGTTGGGCTGCAACACAAAGGGGCTTTACGGTTACCCGGTTAACCGTTGGAGTATCAAACGACCTCCAAATAGCACGAAACTTGACAAGCAGTCTACCGGTGCTATACCAAGGCCGCTTGGCAAACCTCGGTCCATTCCGAGAACGTTTAACACCCGCACATGAAAAGAGGCAAAAGGGGACGCCGGATGACATGGGAGTGCCGGATTGCAAAACGGACAACGGGGAAAATGCTCGGATGCATGAGACGAACACGTATGCAAAATGAAATGCACATGATGACATGATAAAATGCAACACGCAAGCAAATGACATGGCAACGACGGCGAATAACTGGCAGACACCTGGCGCATCGAATCCGGGGCGTTACAACACTCCTCCACTAACAAGAGATCTCGTCCCGAGATCTTAGGACCGAGACGGAAGAGAAAAGGATGAGGTGAAGCAAGAAATCAAGAGAAGAAGCAAAGAATAGAGAGCACTCGAGAAGAAGAGAGGAATGACGAGAATGACGAGAATCGAAAAACTCACGGAATCAGATAGACTATGAGATCACTCGTTCTAACCGGAGTGGTTAGAATGGGAAAAGAAACGGATAAGATTGAAAGGATTTAGGCAGCACTCCGACTGAAACATGGGGGAATAGAACACGAGCTTGAGAGGATGGAAGGACACTTGATGAAGACATAACACAAAACCTCCGAAAAGAATTGAAAGAATGGAATGAAAAGAACGGAGAAGAAAATGACAACTTGTGCCACGAATGAAATAGAGAGCACCCTTAGAAGAAAAGATTGAATGGAGTTGTTGAGAAAATCAACAACGAAAAGAATTAGCTTGTAGTGGACTTATGGATAACATCTCAAAATTATGAGGTGATCTCCGACCACAAGCGGAAATGATTGGATAGCTGAGAAGAGAGAAGAAATGCAAAACTCCACTTCAAAAGGATACAGAGATTTAATTGCACCTCGAGATGCAAGATTAAAAGATACTAGAACTCCTTGAACAAGAATCTTGATGAACACTTGAAGAATGAATTGAATCATGAAGAACCACCATGAAGAACTCTGATGACAAAAAGGTGATGAGATAGAAATGAAGGATGAAAGAATAAGATGAGCCTTGCGATGATTTAGATGGGTCTTCCGACGAGATGGCCGAGGAAATTGAACTCCGGAAAAGAAAAGATGAGAACACTTGGAACTAGAATTTATTCATCACAAACAAACTCCGAAGGAAAGGATTACTCACTTTGAGGAAATAAGAATAAGATTTATTGTATGCTTATCCTTCATCAAATTAAATTGATGACAAGCAACAGATTTTGCATACTACTTATACTTCTTGAAAAGGATTGAGAAGTGACATAACGCAAACTTGAGAAGGTCTTCATGAATCACCAGTAGGATTAACGAATGGATTAATATGATAAACAAGGAAAAAGAATCTTGAACGAACCACCGTAAGAATTACAAAATTGAATGACGAAGGAGAATGAATCACCGTGAAGAATTAGAAAAGCACGAAGGCACTTGAGGGAATTCAGAGAGACGAGAACGTAGAGATCGCAAACTGATTGAAGAATACTTGAACGAAGCACCGGGATAAATAGAGAATGATAACTCGAATGATGGCCTCCGGTAAAAGAAATGGAAAAATAACTTCTGACACACTCTGGATGGGTGAAAAGAATAACTGACAAATGGAATAATTGAGGAGATAAAAAGAAGCTAGAACCCTGAATCTTCAGAAGAATGGACAGGATTTAGAGGAAAAACTCTTCCTCGATCTTCAAATGACGGCGAGAAACACCACCAAAATTACTAAGATACTCTGGTTGAATGAAAAGCAAAGAGGTTGAGGCAACCATGAAAAGAATTGGAAGCGATCTTGGAGAAGGTATGTGACTGATGAAATTCATACTTACGTCACACTTGAAAAGAATTTGAGAATAACTCCGGGGGAATTTAGAAGAGTCAGGTAAGATCCTGGGAAAAGACATGTGGGTTAGGGCCCACTAAAATAGAACACCATTGGAAAGGGATGATGAACAGATAGATGAAGCACCGGAACAATTGAAATATTTGAATGAGGTGACACCCTCGAATTAATTGGAACACAGACGAATCTCCTAAGATTTCTTGAACTCCAGAATGATTGAATGGCGAGAGGCAAACGAGCAAGGAGAACACTTGATCCAAGGAAAAGAATCTGATCAACCCGAAAAACTTGAATTGAGTCCACCGGAGAAGAAAAAGAGATGAAGAATGTCAAACAAAAGAAAAATCACCGGTTGAAATAATTGAGGGAAGACTAAAGAGACTCCATACGAATGAAATTGATGGTCGAAAGAGACTCAAAATCTGGGAAGAAAAAAGGTGGGAGGGCGGGAAAAACAAAGGCAACTTGGAAGGGGGAAAACGACGAATATCTTGAAGAGGAAACACCGGTTGAAAACATTGAGGAAAGAAAGTAAAGACTTCGCACGAGTAGGATGGATACTCGATTACGGACTCCGGTTCCGAGAAAAAGAAGGGAGGGCGGGTGGGAAAAACAAAGACAACTTCGGACAGGGAAACAATATCGATCGAAAAGAGCTGAGGATTGATCTCTCAAAGAGAGAGAGGTTCGAATCAGCTTGACGAGGAATGCGCCGGACAAAAGAGGATGGACAACGAACAAAAACTAACCGCGTGATCCTAAAGAAAAATTTGAAGGGGAAGAGGAGTAGTTCAAAACACCTAGGTCAAGATTCCTTACCAGAGCGACGAAGGGGCTGAGGAGTAAAAAGAATTCCTACTCTCCGATATAACTAGACTCAGAAAATAGTTTTCTTCTAGACTCAACAACGGCCAAACTACAC
Source organism: Triticum aestivum (assembly GCF_018294505.1). Classification (NCBI taxonomy): domain Eukaryota; kingdom Viridiplantae; phylum Streptophyta; class Magnoliopsida; order Poales; family Poaceae; genus Triticum; species Triticum aestivum. The sequence goes on from NC_057801.1 coordinate 94,946,473, forward strand.
GATCAATCAAGGGGGGCTCCTAAGGTCGGTCGAGGCTCTGATACCAACTTGTCACGCCCAATATGCGACCCTATCCAAAAGGAACTCGAAGGTCCCACCAAGGATAGACCCGCATATTGGAACGCTTTTGCAAGGTGGATATCATTACATCAACATTACATAATAGTGGGGATACATCCAATACATACAATGTCACATGAATACAACAATACAACATACAAGAACAACATCCGACTACGGATGAATCATAAACAGAAACTCTAACAACATCCACCCTGCGAGCCCAGGCTGCCGACCTGGAACCTATCCCCTGATCGAAGAAGAAGCAGAAGAAGAACTCAACGCAAGCAAGCATCGCTCTTGCGTCATGATCATCGCATAACCTGTACCTGCAACTGTTGTTGTAGTAATCTGTGAGCCACGAGGACTCAGCAATCCCATTACCATGGGTATCAAGACTGGCAAAGCTTAATGGGTAAGGAAGGGGTAAAGTGGTGAGGTTGCAGCAGCCACTAAGCATATATGGTGGCTAACCTGCGCAAATAAGAGCGAGAAGAGAAGCAAAGGAACGGTCGTCAACTAGTAATGATCAAGAGGTGATCCTGAACTCCTACTTACGTCAAACATAACACAGAAACCGTGTTCACTTCCCGGACTCCGCCGAGAAGAGCCATCACGGCTACACACGCGGTTGATGCATTTTAATTCGGATCAGGTGTCAAGTTATCTACAACCGGACATTAATAAATTCCCATCTGCCACATAACCGCGGGCACGGCTCTCGAAAGTTCATACCCTGCAGGGGTGTCCCAACTTAGCCCATGAAAAGCTCTCGCTATCAACGAAGGAATAGACCTTCTCCCAGGAAGACCCGATCAGTCTCGGAATCCCGGTTTACAAGACATTTCGACAATGGTAAAACAAGGCCAGCAAAGCCGCCCGATGCGACGACAATCCCGATAGGAGCTGCACATATCTCGTTCTCAGGGCAACACCGGATGAGACTAGCTACGAGTAAAACCAGACTTCGAGTTTCCCCGAGGTGGCCCCGCAGGCAGCTCAGTTCGGACCAACACTTAGACAAGCACTGGCCCGGGGGGGCTAAAATAAAGATGACCCTTGGGTTGGCCGACCCAAGGGAAGGGTATAGGTGGTGGTGAGGCAAATGGTAAAACCAAGGTTGGGCCTTGCTGGACAAGTTTTATTCAAAGCGAACTGCCAGGGGGGGTCCCATATATCACCCGACCGCGTAAGGAACGTAAAATCCGGGAACATAACACCGGTATGACGGAAACTAGGGCGGCAAGAGTGGAACAAAACACCAGGCATAAGGCCGAGCCTTCCACCATTTACCAAATACATAGATGCATTAATAATATAAGAGATATTGTGATATCCCAACATAAACCCTGTCCACCATGGAGCAATCTTCAACTTCACCTGCAACTAGCAACGCTACAAGAGGGGTTGAGCAAAGCGGTAACATAGCCAAGCAACGGTTTGCTAGGAATGGTGTCAAAAGTTAGAGGTTGATGGCAATTTGGGAGGCTTGAAGAGCAAATGATAGGTAACGCAGCATAGCGATAGAACGAAGCAACTAGCATAGCAATGATAGTAGTGAGATCCAGGGTAGCGGCCATCTTGCCTGAAATCCCGCAAGAAAGAAGAACGAGTCCATGAAGAAGATAAAGCCAGGAAGACGAATCCAAGCAGAGACGAACGAATCCTCACGGTCGCAATGAAACGGGAACTATCGAGAAGAAGCACACAACATGGTAAACACACCACACATAAACAAGACATGATGCACAACAAGCATGATGCATGACAAAGCTAGATGAGGCTACTCATGGCAAGAGATGATGCAAACAAGAACAACACATCAAGGCAAGTTTAAATGAGGCCGGGAACAACATATAACAATTCCGGTAAGTCCTCATATGCATATTTCGAAATTGGTCCAGATCTGAATAAACCTTAAGTTGAAGTTGTTAAACAGCAAGTTAAGATGCACCAAGATGATCTAAACGAAATTCTAGTCAAGTTACATATAAAGTTCATTTAGTTTGGAGCTACGGCCTAGAAGATATGAGCAAAACAAGTTAAACATGGCATTGATGCAAAATGCATCCAAACATCAAGCAAACCACTCAAAGAAAGGATGCAACATGATAATATGAAGCTACATGCAAAATCACGCAAGTTTCATATAGAGCACACTCAAAACGGAGCAACGGTGCAACACATACACCCTATACAAGTCATAACAACAATCTGTCCATAACAGCAACTAGGCATATCGCAAGCACCAAAACAACATGCTACAGCACCCAAACATAATAACAAAAGGCATGGGCATGAAGTACAGGTAAAGCATAACAAAACATGAACACTGAGTTATCTCCAGAAACAACTAGAACATGCTCAAAATGACATGGGAAGATTGCAAATTATAACAGTTTCAGACTTAATAACATCAGGTTGCAATGTTTAGAGCTATCAAACAACATGTTACAGGAACTTATCATGGCAAACAAAGGCATGGAATGAATCTACTAATTGCATAGATCAAAAGTCCCTTACTAACCATGAGCCAAAAAGGCACAAAAAATATGATGGCACCCATGTAAACATGGCAAGTTATATTACAGATTCAAACATGGCAGAAACAACAATTAGTAGGCATGTTGGTGAGCTTGAACCACTCACCACAGAGAAATACATGGCATGGCAAGGCAACCAACAGTAAGAAGGCATGTTTGTGAAGCTATACATGGCAAGAGCAAGGTCATAGGGTGCATGGAACACTAGCAAAACACATGGGAACTAGTGAACTTAATGATAACAGGCTGATAGCAATATTATCAAGCAACTTTGGAGCAAGATATGAACAATCTACAGCAAGCTATAAATGCAACCAGGGGCATGGATGGATAGGGCATAACATTTAGATCAAAACTTGTTTATAGAACATCTCCAGATTATGCACGAAATGACTTGTAGCAGCAGGTTAACATAGCAACAAAATATAACAGAATTTGCCTAGCAAAACAGCAACAGCAAGTACCCTACTTAACAAGCTCGATGCAATCAGCACACAACTCACAAAAATACATGGATGGCACCCCTGGAAAGATGACATATCATAGATCAAAACACATGTAGACATCAACCTCATAGGATGCACACATCAATCATGGCAAAAATGACAAATGAGCAAGTTATAACAGTTTCAGCAGATTAACATCAACATGCACTCTTCCAACAGCATTTCGGGCATCAAGATGAGCTCAAATGAAAATGACGCAATGGAATGAAATTACGTACTCGTTGAGCCGAACAATTTGACATATTATACGCACAAAACGGAGCTACGGCTGCAGAGATACGATGTGACGAACATGGCATGATAATAACAAAATACTCCGGGACTTGGTGAAAATCTCACCCCGGAGAAAGTTGGACGGTGAGGTTCGGGGACGGGGCGGTGCAGGCGTGCCGTTTGGTTCGGGGGTCATCGGGGATCTGGGACGAGGCCATCCCAGCGGTGGGTCAACGCCGGCAGGCGGCGATTGCAGGCGCGAGGCGAGCTCGCCGGTGACGGAGGAGGCCGGAGATGCTCGGGGCCGGCCGGATCCGGTACGGCCCGACCGGATCCGCGGTGAGGCGGCGGCTCAGGCGAAGCTATCGGCGGCGGCGGGCGGAGGAGCTGTCGGCGGCGGAGGACGGACGCGCGGGCGGAGGAGCACGGCGGGGCTCGGGGCGAGGAGCCGGAGACGGGGCGCGGCGCGAGGAGACGGGGAGGCGACGGGGCGCGGCTGGGCGGACAGCAGCGGCGGTCGCCGGCGAGGCGCGCGAGGAGGCGGGCGGAGGACGCCGGCGGTGAGGCGGCGGAGGGTGGCGGCGGCCAGGCGCGCCGGCGGGAGGGCGCGGGCGAGCGGCGCGCTGCGGGCCAGGCAGCGGCGGCGCACGGGCCCCGCGGGCCTGCAGCGGGCAGGCGGCGGGGTCGGGCGCGGGAGGCGACGTGGCGCGGCGTGATTGGCTGTGGGCGCGGGTGGAGGTGTCCGGCTGCGGCGGCGCGAGGGGAGCGGGGCTAGGGTTTCATCCGCGAAAATGGAGGGGGAGGCACCTATATATAGGTAGAGGGAGCTAGGAGTGTCCAAATGAGGAGCGGTTTTCAGCCACGCGATCATGATCGAACGACCGAGAGCATGGAGGGGAGTTTGCTGGGCTTTGGGCCACTTTGAAGGGGTGTTGGGCTGCAACACAAAGGGGCTTTACGGTTACCCGGTTAACCGTTGGAGTATCAAACGACCTCCAAATAGCACGAAACTTGGCAGGCGGTCTACTGGTGCTATACCAAGGCCGCTTGGCAAACCTCGGTGCATTCCGAGAACCTTTAACACCCGCACATGAAAAGAGGCAAAAGGGGACGCCGGATGACATGGGAGTGGCGGATTGCAAAACGGACAACGGGGAAAATGCTCGGATGCATGAGACGAACACGTATGCAAAATGAAATGCACATGATGACATGATAAAATGCAACACGCAAGAAAATGACATGGCAATGACGGCGAATAACTGGCAGACACCTGGCGCATCGAATCCGGGGCGTTACATGCCTACATTATATCGATGAACTGAAGCTAGTGTCGTATCGCCCTAGGTTATAACTATCTCATGATGAATATCATCCAACAAGTCACCGATCCAATGCCTACGAATTTATCCTTATTGATTTTGCTGCGTTACTACTGCTATCATCATTGTTACACTTGCTACAAATTAATGCTATCACTATTACTATTACCGTTGATGTTGTCACTATTATGAAAACTATCAAACTACTTTGCTACTGATCACTTTGCTGCAGATAATTAATCTCCAGGTGTGGTTGAATTGACAACTCAGCTGCTAATACCTTCAAATATTCTTTGGCTCCCCTTGTGTCGAATCTATAAATTTGGGTTGAATACTCTACCCTCGAAAACTGTTGTGATCCCCTATACTTGTGGGTTATCAAGACCTTTTTCTGGTGCCGTTGCCGGGGAGCATAACTATATTTGTTGAGTCACTTGGGATTATTATCATATTATCACTATGAAGAATCTGAAGGATTCAAAGACTAAGATTTATCCCTCTAAGACGAGGGGGGTAAGGAACTGCCATCCAATTTTGCTTTAGATTCACCTTCTGTTATGAGTAAATTTGCGACATCACCACATGCTATAAATTTTGATATGTCGCAAGTTATTGATGATGCTACTTCTACTATGAATGATGCTTATGATGATGCTAGTACCTTGCTTGATAATGATGATGTGTCACTTGGTGAATTTCTTGATAGACAAATTGCTAGAGTAATACAACATGATGTTGTTGAATCTGATGATGAGCTTGAAACTGAAACTCCTGAAACACTTGCTAGAACTAGCCTTCCTATATATGAATTGCCTAAGGTACCGGAAGGTTATGTTATGAGTGAAGAAGCAACTAGAGATATTCTTGCTTGCAATGATAGAGATGATCCAGAGAAATTACTATGCAAGTATAAACAAAAATCTTTGAATGCTAGAATGAAATGTGATCCTAAGTTTGCTACTTCACCTATCTGTATTGCTGATAAGGATTATGAATTCTCTGTCGACCCAGAGTTAATCACTTTGGTTGAATCTGATCCTTTTCATGGTTATGAAACTGAAACTGTTATGGCACATCTTACTAAGTTGAATGACGTAGCCACCCTTTTTACTCATGATGAGAAAACTCATTATTACTTTATTCTCAAATTATTTCCTTTCTCATTAAAGGGTGATGCTAAAGCTTGGTACAATATTCTTGCTCCTGGTTGTGTGCGTAGTCCCCAGGATATGGTTTATTACTTCTTTGAAAAATATTTTCCTGCTCATAAGAAACAAGCTGCCTTACAAGAAATATTTAACTTTGTGCAAACTAAAGAAGAGAGTCTCCCACAAGCTTGGGGGAGGCTTTGCCAGTTACTTAATGCTTTGCCTGATCATCCTCTTAAGAAAAATGAAATACTTGATATCTTCTATAATGGACTAACCGATGCTTCTAGGGACTTCCTAGATAGTTGTGCTGGTTGTGTTGCTCAAGCTGAAGAATTATTGAATAACATATTGAAAAATTATGATGATTGGACTATTACTGAACCACCGCCTAAAGCCACTCCGAAGAAGAGGGGTACATTATATCTCAGTCCTGAAGATATGCAAGAGGCAAAGAAATCTATGAAGGAAAAAGGTATTAAAGCTGAGGATGTTAAAAATTTACCTCCTATTGAATAAATACATGGGCTTAATACACCACCACTGCCTAAGGTGGTAGAGGTAAATTCTCTTATGAAGTTTAATGAAAATGATGATCCTCACAATCTGCATCCTAGTCAATGCCTTTATGAGTTTGAAAACTATATTAGAAAACAAGATCACTTCAATGCAAATGTTATGAAGCAATTGAAATATAATTCTGATATGATTGCTCACTTGAGTGACTTGTTATTTAGAATATCAAATGATGTTAGAGGTGTTGGAAAACATGCTTCTATGGTTCAAACTCAATTAGAACAAGTTGCTAAATCACAAAGAGAATTGCTTGATGAAATGAATCATAATAGGCATGACTTTGCTGTTAGAGTTGCAACTAGAGGAGGTAAAATGACTCAGGAACCACTTTATCCTGAGGGACACCCTAAAAGAATTGAACAAGATTCACAGAGAGATAACACTAGTGCACCTAGTCCTTCTAGAAAGAAAAAGAAAAAGAAAAATGATAGGACTTTGCACACTTCTAGTGAACCTGAAATAGAAAAACCTCCTGACAATGAAAATGAAATTTCTATCTCTGATGCTGAAACTCAATCTGGTAATGAACACTCACCTAATGATAATGAAAAAGAAAATGATGAGGTTCATGAAGACTCTCAACCAACAAATGATAAAGAACCAGATAATGATGTTGAGATAGAACCACCTGTTGATCTTGATAACCCACAACCTAAAAATAAAAGATATGACAAAAGAGACTTTGTGGCTAGGAAACACGGTAAAGAAAGAGAACCGTGGGTTCAAAAACCCATGCCTTTTCCATCCAAGTCAACTAAAAAGAATGATGATGAAGAATTTGAACGCTTTGCTGAAATGCTGAGGCCAGTCCTTTTGTGTACTCGCTTGACTGATATCTTGAAAGTGCCTCCTTATGCAGAATATATGAAAGACATCATCACAAATAAGAGAAAAATACCGGAAGCTGAAATCTCCACTATGCTTGCTAATTATACTTTCAAAGATGGAGGACCTAAAAAACTTGGAGATCCGGGAATACCAACTATACCTTGATCTATCAAAAAGAATTATGTGAAAACTGCTTTGTGTGATTTAGGAGTTGGTGTTAGTGTTATGCCTTTCTCTTTATATAAAATACTTGACTTGAATAAACTCACACCTACTGAAATATCTTTGCAAATGGCTACAAATCAACTGCCATACCTATCGGTATCTGTGAGGATGTGCCCATTGTTGTTGCTAATGTTACTATTTTGACTGACTTTGTTATACTTGAGATGCCCGAGGACGACAACATGTCGATTATCCTTGGTAGAACCTTCTTGAATACTGCATGGGCTATTATTGATTGCAATAAAAGCAAGGTCACTTTTCATATCAATGGTAATGAGCACACGGTGCACTTTCCGAAGAAACAATTCCAAGTGAATGGTATTAATGTTATTGAAAAGTCTCCGACAATCACTATTGGAAGTTTTCAAATACCTCTACTTACTGTCAAAAAGAAATATGAAATGCTTATTGTTGGGGAAATGCATATCCCCATTGAGGTAACTTAGTGATTTACGAAAGTTCTTCGGTTTCATGATAATCGAAAGTGGTTGTTAATAAGACTTGATAAACCTTATTAATGAATCATTTTTGAACGCTATGAAGTTGATGAATTTAGTAAGCACTACATTTTGTCCCTACCTTTTGTTTTCTGTTTTTATTAGTTAAATAAAATAAAATGCCATGTTTTTGTTTGTTTTCTGAATTTACCATGCAATAAAAAATGACCCCAAAAATAAAAGTTCTCAGAATGTCCTGAAAATTTTATATGATTTTTCCTGAATATTTAATGATTTCTGGTGGAAAATAACCAGAGGGGGTGCACCAAGTGGGCACAACCCACCTGGGCGCGCCAGCACCCCCTGGCGCGCCCTGGGGGTTGTGGTCCCCACGTGGGCCCCCTCACTTATCTCTTTGTCCCACATTGTCACCTCCCTCCACAAAAAATCACTCTCCCTTTCTCTCCCGTGTTCTTGCTCATTTTGCTGCCAATTTCGATCTCTTTGGTCGAAGCTCCATTTCTGAAACTGTTTCGGGAGATTGTTGATTGGTATGTGACTCCACCATTTGTCCAATTAGTTTTTGTTTTGTGGTTTATACTTTGAATACATAGCTACTCTTGGTGCTGCTGTAGATGTGCTTGCATGTTGAATTCTTAGTGTTCTAAGTTGTTTGAATGCTTGTTATGGCCTCTGTGTATCCCTATGAGTAGTTGCTATCAATCTTACAAAGTTTTTTTGACAAATTTTTGTCACTCCAAAATTTTTATTTTCAGAAAATTGTACACGGACATGATGAACCTATTTGGAAGGATTTCTTCGAGGAGACGATCCTCGGGGGCATCCTCTAGTGACTGTTCTGCCCGCTGGTTTTACGTTGAACCAAGTGAAAGTTCCACGCGAGATTTGGCCACCAAAACATGCTTATGGCCTTGCGATGAGTATATGATGCAGGTGGGCATCAAGGAGGAATTTGAGCAATATGTTCACAATGCCGGTCTCGGTCCTTACCTCTCAGATAAGTGTGAACAGCGCCATCTTCTCACTGAATCATTTGTCAAAGGATTTAAATATTTTCCATGTGAGTGTAGGGTGTCGTTTATGCTTTATGATGAACCATTTACTATTCCACTAGAAAATTTTGCTTACCATTGCAATCTTCCATTTGGGTTCGTTTGATGAGCCAGCAAAGGTTGAGTATGAGATTTTCTTGGCTAGCCTTTGCTACGGTGAAAATAGGGGAGTAAGGCAAGGAAGAATAAAGAGCATTCACTTTCCCGCAATTCAGTACCTTGCATTATTTAACGGGAAATGCATAATAGGCAAGCAAGACTATAGCATACTTTGTTCGCCAGACTTGAGCCTCGTTCACACCGCTCTCACTGGTGAAAGGAATTATAACCTTGGAGCGATTGTTGCACGTACGTAGACTTCAGCATAACACTAAAAGTGGCTGGTTCTATGGTGGAATTTATGCCACATGTTTAGCACGAGGACTGGGTGTTTCACCTTTCCCCTTTGACCCTATCCTACCCACTCGATATTTAGATTTTGATGTTTTAAAGGAGCATAAGATTCTCAAGGGAAGGGCTGATAACTTCACTTATAATTTGTTGTTTAACCAATCACATGTTGTGGACACATATCTGTGTGCGCTGCTCTCTTTGATTATCACATCAAGGAAAGATATTTTGTTCTTAAGCGCGAGGACCGAGCTCACAACGCAGCAGTGTTGGCGGCACGGCGTGCTGAGGCCTCCGCACTGAGAGCCTCCGTGAGCTACTCATACATCTCCAACGTATCTATAATTTTTGGAGGTAATAGCACCGCAGGTCCTTCAACTTGTCTTGTATGTGATAGTTTGGTCCTCAAACTTGCAAAAATAGATTATTTGGTCCTTCAACTTGTCCTCAAGGTGCATATTTGGTCCTGGCCCAATCAGCAACTGCCAAGTGGAGCCAGCTGGGCAGAGCCGGTCAGCGTCGCTCCTTTTGCATTTAGCCCGTTGCCATTTATGGGAATTAACTCGCGGGACACCTCATGGCGCCAATGCTCGGCACCGCGGCGAGCTTGGCGGGCACGGTGCCGAACAGGCGGTTGTGGTCTACTGCGAGGAACGACAGCCTGGGCATCACCGCAATGGACACCGGGATGGTGCCCGCGAGGCGGACGTTGGACAGATCACAGATCGTGTCCCCGGCCAGGGAGCGCTACCCCGCCGGCGAACGCCTGTCTTCCAACCTCGCCGTATCCTTCTTCTCCCACCAGGCTTCCCCAGCCATGGCAGCTACAGGGCTGAACACGTACGCGCGGCCATACAGCCGCCGCTCCGCCCGCGCGCCCACCTCACCCGCTAAAGCCCCACCATTCCATGATGCCGGGGTACCACGGCGACGTCAGCTACCCGCCGCCTTCCCCGCTCGCCGCCAACTACTCCCGCGCCATTCCCCGAGCACCACTACCCCGGGCCCCTCCCGCCGCGGCCTTTCTTCCACGAGCACGTCGCCGCGCCGCGTCACGACCATCGCCCGCGCGGGGTCATGTTCGATCCTGAGAAGATGCACGCGCAGGTGATGCACAGCTTCAACTACAAGCACAAGGGGCGAGCGGCCGCGGCCGGGAAGGCCAAGGGAGGACCCGTGACTTGCCCTCTGTTGCCGGCGGCACCGCCGTGCGGGTCGCGGGGGCAGCGGGCCAGGGGCAGGAGCAAGGTGTACGTGCCGGCCGCGAGCGCTGGAGGGCGGGAGAGGTCGCCGTCGCCGTCGCTCACGAGGCGGAGGGCGTGGCCGGTGCCCCCGCCGTCCTGGGCCTGGCACGGCCGCAGCCGCACGACCGTCATGATCCGCGACATCCCCAACAAGCTCACGTAAGCGACCAGCTAGCCCAGCCACGCTACGCCTTCTCGGTTCTCCACCGTTGTACTGTTCAGTTCGTGCCTGCGGTGCGTTTTAGCTGATGGATCTTTCGCCTTTTTGGCGTGCGCCGTCGCAGGCGCGCCTCGATGATGAAGCTGCTCGACGACCCCTGCGCCCGCGTGAACAGGCGGCGCGGCCCCAGAGCGGTGGCTGCCGCGTCCGATATCTTCTACCTGCCCATGGATTTCAGGTGATTCATCTCATGTTTGCTCTTCTGTCATGGGTTGACAGGGTGATTTCTCTTGCCTGCATTTATGCTTGTGCGGTAGTGGAACAGATTCTTATCAAGTATAGTAGCATCAAATGGACGAAGCCAACGTTAATCCTCTAAGTCAGAAAAATAAGAAGCGTACTTTCAATAAGTTCCTCTTCTTTTGGCGAGACACAGTTTCACAAAGTCCGTACGTACCGACTTGTTTGGTGTGCTTTGGTGTTCTTTATTATTAGTCAGGTATAATGATCTTTCCGTCTTGCAAAAATAAATATGGAGGAATATCAAGTATGTGCAAAAACTGCAAACTGTGCAACTACCAACTAAAAATATGTGCAGCCTTTTAGTATATCTGTAAAAACTAGTAGTACTATCTCCAACAAAGCCCGTGGAAGAAGACAAACAGCCAATGAAAGCATGCATAACTTTAGTTTGGTCTTCTAGCCTGAATGAACCGGAGTTAAAACGGTCACGATCTTCTTCTGTTTTGCAACGGGCAAATTAAAGCAGGCAGCGTTGCAGCAACAAGGGGTGCGCCTTCGTCAATGGCGGCCGACGCGGCGCGCGGGCGGCACTACGCTCTGCACGGCCGCGGCAGGAACCGTTCGCTCGGCAACGGCAAGATCATCAACATCGGCGCCGCGTACATGCAGGTAACGAACGTGCACGCACGCACAAGCCTTCTCTGTGCCGTCAATGCCGTTGGTCTCTGCAGGGCAGGCAAAGGCTGGTGAGGCACTTCAGCCGCTCCACCTTCGCGTGCTACACCGACGAGTACCTCTCGGTCGTCTTCTCGCCGCCGACCTGCCCCCGGCCGAGCCTAGGTACCTCGGTCGACGGGTCCCTCTGCACGTCCCCGCCGTCGAGCCGGTGAAGCCGGCGAGCAGTTGGCATGGGTGCATCGAGGCAAGGCTATAGCGAGCTAGCTAGACACTCCAGCATAAGTGTCCCACGGGTTAATTCCAATAAACGACAGGGGGCTAAATAAAAAAGGTGCAGCGCTGACCGGCTCGGTCCAGCTGGCTCCACTTGGCAGTTGCTGATTGGGCCAGGATCAAATATGCACCTTGAGGACAAGTTGAAGGACCAAATAATCTACGATTACAAGTTTGAGGACCAAACTATCACATACAAGACAAGTTGAAGGACCTGCGGTGCTATTACCTCTAATTTTTGATTGCTTCATGCTATACTATATTCTGCTTTGGACATTATTGGGCTTTATTATACACTTTTATATTACTTTTGGGACTAACCTACTAACCGGAGGCCTAGCCCAGAATTGCTGTTTTTTTGCCTATTTCAGAGTTTCACAGAAAAAGAATATCAAACGGAGTCCAAACGGAATGAAACCTTCGGGAACGTGATTTTCGGAACGAACGTGATCCAGAGGACTTGGACCCTACGTCAAGACATCAACCAGGAGGGCACGAGGTAGGGGATGCGCCTACCCCCCCCCCCTAGGCGCGCCCTCCACCCTCGTGGGCCCCATGTTGTTGCATCGACATACTTCTTCCTCCTACATATACCCACGTACCCCCAAACTACCAGATACGGAGCCAAAAACCTAATTCCACCGCCGCAACTTTCTGTACCCGTGAGATCCCATCTTGGGGCCTTTTCCGGAGCTCCGCTGGAGGGGGCATCGATCACGGAGGGCCTCTACATCATCTCAAAGGCCTCTCCGATGAAGTGTGAGTATTTTACCTCAGACCTTCGGGTCCATAGTTATTAGCTAGATGGCTTCTTCTCTCTTTTTGGATCTCAATACAATGTTCTCCCCCTCTCTTGTGGAGATCTATTCGATGTAATTTTCTTTTGCGGTGTGTTTGTTGAGACCGATGAATTGTGGGTTTATGATCAAGATTATCTATGAACAATATTTGAATCTCCTCTGAATTCTTTTATGTATGATTGGTTATCTTTGCAAGCCTCTTCGAATTATCAGTTTGGTTTGGCCTACTAGATTGATCTTTCTTGCAATAGGAGAAGTGCTTAGCTTTGGGTTCAATCTTGCGGTGTCCTTTCCCAGTGACAGTAGGGGCAGCAAGGCACGTATTGTATTGTTGCCATCGAGGATAAAAAGATGGAGTTTATATCATATTGCATGAGTTTATCCCTCTACATCATGTCATCTTTCTTAATGCATTACTCTGTTCTTCATGAACTTAATACTCTAGATGCATGCTGGATAGCGGTCAATGTGTGGAGTAATAGTAGTAGATGCAGGCAGGAGTCGGTCTACTTGTCGCGGACGTGATGCCTATATACATGATCATACCTAGATATTCTCATAACTATGCTCAATTCTATCAATTGCTCAACAGTAATTTGTTCACCCACCGTAATACTTATGCTCTTGAGAGAAGCCACTAGTGAAACCTATGGCCCCCGGGTCTATTTTCCATCATATAAATCTTCCAACACTTAGCTATTTTTATTGCCTTTTATTTTACTTTGCATCTTTATCATAAAAATACCAAAAATATTATCTTATCATATCTATCAGATCTCACTCTCGTAAGTGACCGTAAAAGGATTGACAGCCCCTTTATCGCGTTGGTTACGAGGATTTATTTGTTTGTGTAGGTGCGAGGGACTCGTGCGTGGCCTCCTACTGGATTAATACCTTGGTTCTCAAAAACTGAGGGAAATGCTTATGCTACTTTACTACATCACCCTTTCCTCTTCAAGGGAAAACCAACGCGGTGCTCAAGAGGTAGCAAGAAGGATTTTTGGCGCCGTTGCCGGGGAGTCTACGCACAAGTCAAGCCATACCACGTACCCATCACAAACTCATCTCCCTCGCATTACACTATTTGCCATTTGCCTCTTGTTTTCCTCTCCCCCACTTCACATTTGCCGTTTTATTCGTCCTTTTTCCGTTCGCCTTCTTCCCATATGTCTTTTTGTTTCCACGTGCCTTCTATTTGCTTGCATCTTTGCTTGCTAAAAATCTATTGATATGGATCCACTTAAAGTGTTCTACTTGGATCATCTTCGATCCTTATGCGCTTGTGCTAAAACCCCAACTAGCTTAGTTGATGGGAAATCTTTAGATGAGCATGCTCATTTTGTTCGTCGCCGTTTGTCTGAAAAAGGGAGACTCTTATGGGGCCAAATAAACAAATTGCTCTGTTATGCTTGGAATCTTTGTGAAATTTGTGATATTACTTGTTGCTCTAAGAACCCTAAAAAACACCTCCCCTACTTATGTGAGTTTAAAGAAAATGAAATCTTATCTTCTTATGCAAAGGGTGTTTATAGTTACTATGATATCGAACAAATTGAAGAATTTGTTGCTTTTAAGGGTGCTTATGAAGTTGCTTCTTTGATTGAAAAGTATGATATTACTCTCTACGAATCTGAAAATTTTGACATACTTAAATATTGCTATGAAAACTATGCTCATACTGTCTATGTCAAAGAATTTATTGGGAGAATGACCGTTGCTTTGGAAGAAAATAATGATATGCATGAATCTATTGATAATGATGATTTGGTTGAAATATCCCTTGATGAACATGATGCTTGCTATTCTTGTGGCCATGATGCCAATATTTATGAAGATGAATTTGCTATAGTTCCTTATGTTAAACATGAGATCATTCCTATTGCACCCATACTTGATAGTTCCTTCGATGAAAAGCATGATTGCAATGATTTTACTATAAATTCTCTTAAGGTCAATTGTGCTAATAATATGCAAAACCCTAAGCTTGGGGATGCTAAGATTGCTATGTCTACTACTTGTTGCAATGATAATGATTGGGGTGATTCTTCTTTTGATCTTGAAGATTTATTTAAGCCCCATGATAAATATGAGATTGATAATAAAGTTTGCAATACTATGGAAAGTAGGTTTGGAGAGGTCATGACTTTAGCTAATGTTAATCCCACTATTTTGGAAGAGTGTCAACTGTGCATACATGTGGATCATGTTAAGCATATGTTTTTTGATAGCTATATTGTTGAATTTGCTTTACATCCTACATGTAACTATTATGAGAGAGGAAAATATGGTTGTAGAAATTTTCATGTTACTAAATTACCTCTCGTTATGTTGAGATTGCTATTGTTTCTTTCCTCTTCCTTGCATATGCTAGTTTTTGCTTGCTATGATAATTTGTTTGCCTATAAGATGCCTATGCATAGGAAGTATGTTAGACTTAGATATGTTTGTCACGTGTTTTATGATGCTCTCTTTGTGATTCAATTCTTGTCTTTCTTGTGAGCATCATCGAAATCTCAATGCCTAGCTAGGGGCGTTAAATGATAGCGCTTGTTGGGAGGCAACCCAATTTGATTTTTAGTTTTTTTGCTTTTTGCTTCTGTTTAGGAATAAATAATATGTCTAGCCTCTGGTTAGATTCGTTTTTATGTTTTAATTAGTGTTTGTGCCAAGTAAAACCGTTAGGATAACCTACGGTAATAGTTATTTGATTCTGCTGCACAAAACAGAAACTTTGCGCGCACGAGATTAGTTCTAATAAATCACAGGAACGTGATTTTCAGTTGATTATTTTTTTTGTAGATCAATAACAAATTATCTAGAACTTCCTAATTTTGTGGAATTTTTCACGTTCTAGAAGTTTGCGTTAGTTACAGATTACTACAGATTGTTCTGTTTTTGACAGATTCTGTTTTTCGTGTGTTGTTTGCTTATTTTGATGAATCTATGGCTAGTAAAATAGTTTATAAACCATAGGGAAGTTGGAATAAAGTAAGTATAACACAAATATAAATAAATAATGAGTTCATTACAGTACCTTGAAGTGGTGTTTTGTTTTCTTTCGCTAACGGAGCTTACAAGAATTTTTGTTAAGTTTTGTGTTGTGAAGTTTTCAAGTTTTGGGTAAAAGATTTGATGGATTATGGAACAAGGAGTGGAAAGAGACTAATATTGGGGATGCCCATGGCACCCCAAGATAATCTAAGGACACCTAAAAGCCAAAGCTTGGGGATGCCCCGGAAGGCATCCCCTCTTTTCGTCTACTTCCATCGGTAACTTTACTTGGAGCTATATTTTTATTCACCACATGATATGTGTTTTGCTTGGAGCGTCTTGTATTATTTGAGTCTTTGCTTTTTAGTTTACCAAAATCATCCTTTCTGTACACATCTTTTGAGAGAGACACACATGATTCAGAATTTATTAGAATACTCTATGTGCTTCACTTATATCTTTTGAGCTATATAGTTTTTACTCTAGTGCTTCACTTAAATCTTTTAGAGCACGGTGGTGGATTTGTTTTATAGAAACTATTGTTCTCTCATGCTTCACTTATATTATTTTGAGAGTCTTACAAAACAGCATGGTAATTTGTCTTAATCATGAAATTAAAATTCTCTTATGAGTGCATTGAATAGTAAGAAAAGTTTGATGCTTGATGATTGTTTTGAGACATGGAGGTATTAATATTAGAGTCATGCTAGTTGAGTAGTTGTGAAATTGAGAAATACTTGTATTGAAGTTTGCAAATCCCGTAGCATGCACCTATGGTAAACATTGTGTAACAAATTTGAAACATGAGATGTTCTTTGAGTGTCTTCCCTTGTGTGGAGGTCGGGGGCGCGCGATGGTTGACTCCTACCAACCTCCCCCTAGGAGCATGCGCGTAGTGCTTGGTTTTGATGACTTGTAGATTTTTGCAATAAGTATGTGAGTTCTTTATGACTAATGTTGATTCCATGGATTATACGCACTCTCACCCTTCCACCATTGCTAGCCTCTCTAGTACCGCGCAACTTTTGCCGGTGCATTACACCCACCATATACCTTCCTCAAAACAGCCACCATACCTACCTATTATGGCATTTCCATAGCCATTCCGATATATATTGCCATGCAACTTTCCACCATTCCGTTTATCATGACACGTTTCATCATTGTCATATTGCCTTGCATGATCATGTAGTTGACATAGTATTTGTGGCAAAGCCACCGTTCATAATTCTTTCATACATGTCGCTCTTGAATCATTGCCCATCCCGGTACACCGCCGGAGGCATGCATATAGAGTCATACTTTGTTCTAGTATTGAGTTGTAATCATTGATTTGTAAATAAATAAAAGTGTGATGATCATCATTAATAGAGCATTGTTCCAAAAAAAGAGAAAGGCCAAAAAAAGAGAAAACAAAAAGGGACAATGCTACTATCCTTTTTCCACACTTGTGCTTTAAAGTAGCACCATGTTCTTCATGATAGAGAGTCTCTTGTTTTGTCACTTTCATATACTAGTGGGAATTTTTCGTTATAGAACTTGGCTTGTATATTCCTACAATGGGCTTCCTCAAATGCCCTAGGTCTTCATGAGCAAGCAAGTTGGATGCACACCCACTTAGTTGCATTTTATTGAGCTTTCCTACATTTATAGCTCTAGTGCATCTGTTACATGGCAATCCCTACTCCTCACATTGATATCTATTAATGGGCATCTCCATAGCCCGTTGATACGCCTAGTTGATGTGAGACTATCTTCTCCCTTTTTGTCTTCTCCACAACCACCATATTCTATTCCACATATAGTGCTATGTCCATGGCTCACGCTCACGTATTGCGTGAAAGTTGAAAGAGTTTGAAAATTCTAAAGTATGGAACAATTGCTTGGCTAAAACCGGGGTTGTGCATGATTTGAGTATTTTGTGTGATGAAGATGGAGCATAAACCAAACTATATGGCTTTGTAGGGATGAACTTTCTTTCGCCATGTTATTTTGAGAAGACAAAATTGCTTAGTTAGTATGCTTGAAGTATTATTATTTTTATGACAATATTAAACTTTTATCTTGAATCTCTCGGATCTGAATATTCATACCGCAATTAATAGGGTTACATTAAAAACCATGCCAAGTAGCATTCCGCATCAAAAATTCTATTTTTATCATTTACCTACTTGAGGACAAGTAGGAATTAAGCTTGGGTATGCTTGATACGTCTCCAACGTATCTATAATTTTTTATTACTTCATGCTATATTATATTCTGTTTTGGACATTATTGGGCTTTATTATACACTTTTATATTACTTTTGGGACTAACCTACTAACCGGAGGCCCAGCCTAGAATTGCTGTTTTTTTGCCCATTTTAGAGTTTCACAGAAAAAGAATATCAAACGGAGTCCAAACGGAACGAAACCTTCAGGAACATGATTTTCGGAACGAACGTGATCCAGAGGACTTGGACCCTACATCAAGACATCAACCAGGAGGGCACGAGGTAGGGGGCAGGCCTACCCCCCTGGGCGCGCCCTCCACCCTCGTGGGCCCCACATTGCTCCACCGACGTACTTCTTCCTCCTACATATACCCACGTACCCCCAAACTACCAGATACAGAGCCAAAACCCTAATTCCACTGCCGCAACTTTCTGTACCCGTGAGATCCCATCTTGGGGCCTTTTCCAGAGCTCCGCCGGAGGGGCATCGATCATGGAGGGCCTCTACATCATCTCCAAGGCCTCTCCAATAGGTGTGAGTAGTTTACCTCAGACCTTCGGGTCCATAGTTATTAGCTAGATGGCTTCTTCTCTCTTTTTGGATCTCAATACAATGTTCTCCCCTCTCTTGTGGAGATCTATTCGATGTAATTTTCTTTTGCAGTGTGTTTGTTGAGACCGATGAATTGTGGGTTTATGATCAAGATTATCTATGAACAATATTTGAATCTCCTCTGAATTCTTTCATGTATGATTGGTTATGTTTGCAAGTCTCTTCGAATTATCAGTTTGGTTTGGCCTACTAGATTGATCTTTCTTGCAATCGGAGAAGTGCTTAGCTTTGGGTTCAATCTTGCAGTGTCCTTTCCCAGTGACAGTAGGGGCAGCAAGGCACGTATTGTATTGTTTCCATCGAGGATAAAAAGATGGGGTTTATATCATATTGCATGAGTTTATCCCTCTACATCATGTCATCTTTCTTAATGTGTTACTCTGTTCTTCATAAACTTAATACTCTAGATGCATGCTGGATAGCGGTTAATGTGTGGAGTAATAGTAGTAGATGCAGGCAGGAGTTGGTCTACTTGTCGCGGACGTGATGCCTATATACATGATCATACCTAGATATTCTCATAACTATGCTCAATTCTATCAATTGATCAACAGTAATTTGTTCACCCATTGTAATATTTATGCTCTTGAGAGAATCCACTAGTGAAACCTATGGCCCCCAGGTCTATTTTCAATCATATTAATCTTCCAACACCTAGCTATTTTTATTGCCTTTTATTTTACTTTGCATCTTTATCATAAAAATACCAAAAATATTATCTTATCATATCTATCAGATCTCACTCGCGTAAGTGACCGTGAAGGGATTGACAACCCCTTTATCGCGTTGGTTCTGAGGATTTATTTGTTTGTGTAGGTGCGAGGGACTCGTGCGTGGCCTCCTACTGGATTGATACCTTGGTTCTCAAAAACTAAGGGAAATACTTACGCTACTTTACTGCATCACCCTTTCCTCTTCAAGGGAAAACCAACGCAGTGCTCAAGAGGTAGTAGCTACCATGCCGACTACTACCCTCCAGGCTACTGATTCACTACCAACTTAGGCCAAAAGCCTAAGCTTGGGGTAGTACATGTTTCTCACCAACATTACATTCATGCATATTATTCCATTTGTCGGTGTTCACACTTTTTCCTTGTATCATCCATGCTTAGATTTATTTTTCTTGCTTTCTTCTTGTGTGTTTGAACAACTTTAGAAAAAACCAAAAAAATTAGTTGTAGTAATTTAATATCTATGCATGCTTAGTAGTAGTACTAAAAAGAAAACCCAAAAAGATTTCCTTGTTCTTCTTTTGCTTGTTGGGAGCTTTCTCGTGTAAATAGTTTTTTTCGTTTTTGTTTGCTTGTTGAAGAAAAACCAAAAACTCCAAAAATATTTCAGTGTGTTTCTCTGAATTTCTTTTCTTTTATTCGAGTTGTACCGAGGAGAAGACCACGATGAAAATGTTGAGTGGCTCTCACATGAATAATTGTTAAACTAGTAAGAGCCCATTTTACCTTGTCTTCTTCTGTTGAATAAAATGTTTTGCAGATTCCAGCTTAGTCCATGGCACTCTTGCACTACTATTATTTTCATGTCATTCGGTCGTGCAAGTGAAAGGCAATAATGACGATATTCGATGAGCTGGCCGTGGCAAAGAAAACTGGTATGAACTCGACTTGTCTTGTCTGTGTAAATAGGTAGTACCGCTCTAAGATGTCAACTTCAACTTTCCTCAAATCCAATTTTAATTCTTTTTGTTGTTTATTCCTTTTGGCTAATGTAATATTTTACACATGCTTTTCCCTCATGTTGTTTTTTGGGTTCCAGGTGGTAGTAGCGCTGGTCACCATGCCCGCTGCAAGACTCTAGATCGCCAAGGTGGTTCCAAGCGCTTTCGCACCACAGATGATGCTGGTGCCACTTCCATCACTCAGCCCAACCATAAGACCAAGCAAGTTGCCAGCAAGCAAAAAAAGAAGGAGAAAACCAAATCCATGAGTTAGTTGTCTGCCAAGGAGTTATGTGCTATACGCCACTGCAATCCGTATCGCCATTAGCAAGATCCAGCTCTTATCAATCGTCCCTTCTAGACCAAGCAGCAACGCTCCACCTATCATGATGTGCTCAAAGGCAAGAAGAATCTGTTTGTGAATGTCAGGTCAGTTGATCTTGGTCATTTGCAGAAGGGTCATAGATACTTTGGAGAAGCCCTTACTCTCTGTGCTCAGCTTGATATCCACAGGATTATTTCATTCAACAAAGACTTCGATGCCGAGCTTGTCACCCAGTTCTATGCCACGGTCCACCTCGGAACTGACGATGAGAGGACCCTCACATGGATTACAAATGGAAGAGTTTCGTCTGCAAAGAAAAAGGATTTCATGGCCACCTTGAGCTACAATGATGAGGGGCTCAAGAACCCTATTGGGTTGCACCCTCACAATGAGGACGCGACCACGCACAAATCCAAGCTCTTGCGGTACTGTACGAAGAAGATTTCTCCCACCACCGGCAAGAAGACTTATGAGTTGTGCCCTTTCCTGGACATTATGCATTACATATTCAAGAACACGCTCTTCCCTTGCATTGGGACTTTGGATCAGGTTCACTCTTACCTCACGGACATGCTGCTTATCTGCCAGAAGGAGAAGAACACACAGCAGGTGTTGGATGTTTCTCACGTCATGTGGTCGGAGCTTCAGTTGGCCGTCCTTGAGCGCAAGTGTCCTGTCTATGGCCCCTATTTGATGTAGCTCATTGAGAACACATGGGCGAAGGGCCTCTACTTTTCCCGATGAATGTTTGTGACTGGTGACTTATTGTCACATGAGGTTATCCGGTTGAGGCAAAAGGATAACTGGAGTACTCCGGCTGCTCCTGAGATGGACGCACCTGAGGTAGAGTCTGAGTGCGGTGATGAGCCGGACTATGAAAAATCTGCCGGGGAGCCATCTTGGGCTTCTAAGCTCAAGAAGAAGATGAAGAAACTGTTCTGTATCGAGGCGCATGGTTACTATAAGGCTCACGTAGCGGAGAAGAAGGCCCGCAGTCATGACAAGGCTATCATGAGACACCTTGGCCTAGAGTCCGCTGGCGGTTCAGAGGATAGGATCGCTTTAGAGGAGGAGTGGGTCTTGAAGAACTGCAAGTGGATAGACTCAGATGATGATCAGCCTGCTACTGCAGAGGAGGAGTCTAAGGATCACGAGGAGGAGGAGGAGCACGCTGATGACGACGACATGGAGTGATGCTACCACCTTGGACCATAGTAGTGCTCTCTTCCCTTTTGATGTCTTGATTCCAAAGGGGGGAGAGTTTAGGGATTGTTGAGTCACGAGTGCGTCTTATTTGCCTTCGCTTATTTTGTTCGTGAACTCTTTTATCACTTAGTTTCGTTTGTGTTTGGTTTGTGTCTATGAGACTTGTGAGTCCCGGAGACCTTATCCATATGGTGTGATACATATATATGCTATCTTATATTTATCTTTATGTCAACTACTATATTAGCTTGTGAGATTATGTCTATATTGTGCCCTTATCTTTATGCTCACATGCTATCTCTTGCATCCATGACTATCTCTCATATTATGTTGTTGCAAGTGATGCCTTGTCTATGAAATGTAGGGGGAGTGTTGATCCTAGTGTGTGTGCTTTGCATTCCAAAATCACACCTAAATAGTGCACACATCTAGGGGGAGCCCGTCTATATTTTGTAGATGTTGGGTTTGCCTAATATCTCTTTATATCTTATGTGCAAATCCCGTGCTATCATCAATCCACCAGAAATGGGGAGATTATTAGGGCATGTTTCTCCCTTAGTGGTTTCGGTGATTGATAACAATGCATTTGCGTACTAATCGTGTGCATTGAGCATTTTAGATAAACTATCATATGGCACAAGACGATTCGTGCCCCTCAGAGATATAATGTCAAGATGGTTATTTTACCTGCATTTCTTTTTTGGTGGACTTGAGTCGTAGGAAAACCATACTATTAAAGAGGGGGTCCACATCAAAAAGGTTTGGGTGGAATCATCACATACACATCTTTATTTGCACCCACCTTCCATCTCGGTTCATTGGAGTTCCATAGTTTTTTCTAAAAACCTATCCTAGGGCTACCCAACGGTAGTACCGCTTGTAAGAGGTACTTCTGCTGATCCAATACCGCGCGTACTACTGCTTATTTAGGGTGTTCAGTTGTCTAATTGAGCTCAGCTGAAGTAGCACGGCAGTAGGGCGGTAGTACCGCTTGCGGTACTTATTCGTCTTTCTTGGTGTCGGTGTCAAAACTGGCCGATCTCGGGTAGGGGGTCCCGAATTGTGCGTCTGAGGATCAAAGGTAATAGGAGACAAGAAACACGATGTTTACCCAGGTTCGGGCCCTCTTAATGGAGGTAATACCCTACTTCCTGCTTGATTGACTTTGATGAGTATAGGGGTTACAAGAGGTGATCTACCTCGAGATCATGATGGCTAAACCCTAGATGTCTAGCTTGTATGATTATGATTGCTTCTACGGACTAAACCCTCTGGTTTATATAGACACCGGAGGGGCCTAGGGTTGTACAGAGTCGGTTTACAGAGAAAGGAGACTTCATATCCGAACGCCAAGCTTGCCATCCACGCAAAGGAGAGTCCCATCCAGACACGGGGAAAGGCCTTCTATCTTGTATCTTCACGACCCACCAGTCCGGCCCATGTCACATAGCCCGAACGCCCGGGGACCCCCTAATCCAGGACTCCCTCAGTAGCCACAGAACCAGGCTTCAATGACGATGTGTCCGGCGCGCAGATTGTCTTCGGCATTGCAAGCCGGGTTCCTCCTCCGAATACTCCAAGGCTGTTGAACAAGAGAACTATATCCGGCTATGTATAACAGTTACAACCCTGAACCACAAGGGCGAAATACTTAATCAAAATAAGTTATGTCCACTGACAGCTTTTTCGGCGTGATGTTATGGCTATCCTTATCATTATCTTGAATCATTTTTTGGCCTCCCACCTCACGCTTCGAGGCGCGGCCTCCATTGACACGTCTTGTCGAAGCAGAGATCGTATCCCCTTATTGCGGGATTCTCATCAATACGGGTGTGGGTAATCCAACGGTGCCATTCGCATGACCCCTCGGGAATAGGCGAGTTTTAAGGCTTGTGAGGGGGCGCTCGATATTCACTGCCTTTATAAGAGGACAAGGATCCATATTTTTTTCCCACGCCTTCTTCTTCCTCAGCCCATCCGCCCTCGAGCTCCAGCACCCAAGTTTCAATCTTTTCCGTCCCCACCAAACACTCCAGCCATGTCCGGATCTGGCGCACAGGGCAATTGGATGGCTTCCTCCATCACGGAGGGGAACGTCAAGGAACTCCGAGAAGTGGGGTACTTGGCCGCGGACATCGCCCAGCGGCTTCCTGCCAAAAATTAGATCATTCCCACTCCGGCGCCTAATGAGAGGGTAGTGTTCATCCCCCACTTTCTTCGTGTACTAGGTTTTCCCCTCCACACTTTCGTCCGTGGCCTCATGTTTTACTATGGGCTAGATTTCCACGATCTAGCTACGAATTCCTTCCTCCACATTTCGTCGTTCATCGTCGTGTGTGAGGCGTTGCTCCACACCCCCCCCCCACTTCGGCCTATGGCTCAAGGTCTTCAACGTGATGCCGAAAGTGGTCGATGGTCAACATGCGGAGTGCGGCGGTGCCATGGTGAGCAAGCTCCCCAACGTCACCTGGCCCAAGGGGGCTTTTGTGGAGACCGTGAAGGGATGGCAACAGGAGTGGTTCTATATCATGGAACCTCACGACGCCACATGGGCCGCCACTCCTGAGTTGAAATCCGGGCCTCCAATGTGGCTGACATCATGGATTAAAAAGGGCCTGGACTGGGTGTTATCCGACAAGGTGATGATGCTGCAGAACCATGTCAAGAGTATGATAGAGAAGAACACCAGTCTTGCCAATGTAATCCAGGTGATGCTTTTTCTCTGGATTTTCTCCTGCCAGCACCGGACTCTCCATATGTGGGAGTTCCATCTAGCCAGCCCCCGGGCCCTACATCAATTCTTCGGCACGGCGCACAAAGAGATCTGGAAGCTGCTTTTCAAAGCCCAGAAGTCGTGGCCGGGAACGACCGAAGACCTCGGCCACTCCAGTAAGATTTCAGATTTCCAAATATAGCCTCAACTTGTAAATCCACTGAGTATGCTGAGCCTTCCATTCTTCCTTCAGGGCAGGACAAAGAAGGCGGAGCAGATCTGATGTCCGGCTCCGCTGTCCGAAGACCCAGCCATTCCTCTACTAACGAAGATGCTGGTCCCAGCGTCGTACCAGGCGCCGGAGAAGAAGGCTAAGAAGAAGGGCAAGGAGGCCAGAAGTGGCCTTCACCGTAAAGGTACTTCGAATGTTGCGTCCGGAGATACCAAAGCTCTCTCCTCCCACGAGGGAGATGAAGACGAAGAGGAAGAAGAGGAGAGCAATTCTCCCCTTAAGGGGGAGAAGAAAAGGGCGGCGTCCGTGGACCTAGAGGCGGAGACGTCCAAGAAGGGGAAGATCTCCCTTTCGGACGATTCGGAATCGAACGCTGTAGGACCTTGAAGTATGTCTAGAGGGGGTGATTAGACTACTTGACCAATTAAAAACTTAACCTTTTCCCAATTTTAGACTTTGGCAGATTTTAGCTATCTTAGGACAAAGCAAGCAATCTACACACAATTCAAGCAAGCATGCAAAGAGTATATGGGCAGCGGAAATTAAAGCATGCAACTTGCAAGAGTGTAAAGGGAAGGGTTTGGAGGATTCAAACGCATTTGGAGACATGGATGTTTTTGTCATGGTTCCGATAGGTGGTGCTATCATACATCCATGTTGATGGAGACTTCAACCCACGAAGGGTAACGGTTGTGCGAGTCCACGGAGGGCTCCACCCACGAAGGGTCCACGAAGAAGCAACCTTGTCTATCCCACCATGGCCATCGCCCACAAAGGACTTGCCTCACTAGCGGTAGATCTTCACGAAGTAGGCGATCTCCTTGCCCTTACAAACTCCTTGGTTCAACTCCACAATCTTGTCGGAGGCTCCCAAGTGACACCTAGCCAATCTAGGAGACACCACTCTCCAAGAAGTAACAAATGGTGCGTTGATGATGAACTCCTTGCTCTTGTGCTTCAAATAATAGTCTCCCCAACACTCAACTCTCTCTCATGGGATTTGGGTCTGGTGGAAAGAAGATTTGAGTGGAAAGCAACTTGGGGAAGGCTAGAGATCAAGATTCATATGGTAGGAATGGAATATCTTGGCCTCAACACATGAGTAGGTGGTTCTCTCTCAGAAATGGTAAGTTGGAAGTGTAGGTTTGTTCTGATAGCTCTCTCCATGAATGAAGAGGAGGTGGAGGGGTATATATAGCCTCCACACAAAATCTAACCGTTACACACAACTTGCCAAACTCGGTGGGACCGAATTGGTAAACTCGGTCGGACCGATTCAGCAAATCTAGTGACCGTTAGGATATTCGGTGGGACTGACATGCAACTCGGTAGGACCGATATGGTTAGGGTTAGGGCATAACGTAATCTCGGTGAGACCGATTACACAAACTCCATGAGACTGATTTTGGTAATAAGCTTACCAGAGAGTTGGTCAGGTAAACTTGGTGTGACCAATTCGCTCATTTCGGTGAGACCGAAATGTTACGAAAGGGAAACAAGGAGTTTACATTGCAATCTCAGTGGGACCGATCGCTCACTTCGGTTAGACCAAAACGTTACGAAGGGAAACAGAGAGATTACAATCCCATCTCGGTGAGACCGAGATCCCTATCGGTGAGACCGATTCCTAGGGTTTGTGGCAGTGGCTATGACATTTGAACTCGGTGGCGCCGGATAGAAAGAATCGGTATGGCCGAGTTTGACTTTGGGTTTAGGTCATGTGGATGTGAGAAAGTAGTTGAGGGTTTTTGGAGCATATCACTAAGCACTTGAAGCAAGAGGCTCATTAAGCAACACCTCATCCCTCCTTGATAGTATTGGCTTTTCCTATAGACTCAATGTGATCTTGGATCACTAAAATGTAAAATGAAGAGTCTTGAGCTTTTGAGCTTGAGCCAATCCTTTGTCCTTGGTATTTTGAGGGATCCACTTTCATCATACATGCCATGCCGTTCATTGAGCTTTCCTAAAATATTTGTCTTGGAATAGCATTAGCTCAATGAGCTATATGTTGTTATGAATTACCAAAACCACCTAGGGATAGTTGCACTTTCAATCTCCCCCTTTTTGGTAATTGATGACAACATATAGATCAAAGCTTCGAAAAATGATAATAAGATTAAAAAACATCGTCGCTTTGAGAACTATGTGATAAGCAAGAGCTCCCCCTAAATTTGTGCATAGTTTTAGATTTGCTTTGGACTGCAAATGCACAAGGAATTAGGCTCATGGGTTACTCTTCCATGTCACATACATCTTGGTGGAGTGCTCAAAATAATAAAGATTGAATACATGCACTCATCACCAAACAAAGTGAATGATCATATAAGGATAAGTAAGATAATATCATCTAACAAGCATAAGTGTAGCTTATTATCAAACACATGATCATCAATGTCTCACAGATAATAGCATAGTATCTCAAGCAATCAAAAGCAAACAAAGTTTAACCACCAAAGCAAGAGAGAACAAAAAGCAACACTCTCTCTCTCGAAGCCTATGATCTATACATTTTTCTCCCCCTTTGGCAACAAGTTACCAAAAAGTTCATAGAAAATGCATAGTGCTAGATCGACTCTCAGGCTTGATCTTCAGGTGGTGGTGTAGAGATGGCTCCTTGGACGAAGGCTTCAGTTGATGTGGATGGAGCTGGAGGAGTTGGTGCTGGAGCTGGTTGCACTGGAGCTGTAGGAGTTGTAGCTGGTGCAAATGATGTGGCTCTGGTGTCTGTCACAGGCACTGCAGCTGATCTCTGAGCTCTAGGCACTCTAGCAAATGCATCTGTGGTTGTCTTGCCCTTCCTCTCCTGCATTTCATCCTGTAGCTGCTCCACAACTGACTGAATCTCTGTTACTTTGACATCTAGATCATAGAATTTTTGTTCCATGATTCTTTACAGGCTCTCCTGGTTTTGAGTTAGGGTGGCCAACCCCTTCTCAATCCTCAGAGTTGATGCTATCAAGTAACCAAGCTTCTCCTGCTTGTTCTTCAAAAAGTACTCACATGCCTCCTCTTGAGTTGGTATCTTGGCAGCCTTCTCTTTCTTTGCTTTCTCCTTCTTCTCTTGAGCTTGTACTGATGATGGTTCATTCTCATTCATCACAACTTGATTGTCCTCAAAGTCTGGATGGATAGCAAAATGTTCCTTGTCTAGCAAGTATGTGCCTGTGCCCATCTTTGAGTTAATCAACTCCTGAATTTGTGGGGCATATCCACAACTTCTCTTTTGGTCTGCTATTGTCCTCTTGATAGTGTCAATCATGAGGCTCATGACCTTGAATTTTTGTGGCACATCAAACAAGTGTAGCAAGTTTATAGCATGGCCTCTTATCATGTTGTGGTCACCTGACTTGGGCAATAGAGTGTGCCTTAGGATCCAGTTGATCGTTGGCAGCCCTGACAGAAGAAAATAAACTGACCCAAACTTATGTGTCTCAACTGCAGCATCTGGGATTTCCTTGTACATATGGGCCATGGTATTGTGATCCATCTTCTTCTTGGCATAGACATCCAAGTCATCTTCACTCTCCTTTGGTGCATTGATCAGATTTGCCCATTCCTCAATGGTTGATTGGTACCTTGTACCTTCAGACATCCAAACTATCCTGTCATCTGGATAGAAATGTGCTATGGAGTAGAATTGCATAATGAGCTCATCATTCCACTTTGTGAGCTTCTGCCCAACAAAGTATGCAACTCCACAAGAAATGAAACTATCTTGCACTCCAGGATAGTGTTCTTCATTCTCCTTCATGTAGGTCCAGCCGACCCACCTCATATCACACACTATAGGCTTCTTGTCCAACAGCACTGTCTCATAGAAATCCTGTTGTTCCTTGGTGTGGAACCTGTAATCAACAACACTCCTTCTCCTGATAGCATATGGATCTGACAACCTCCACAGTCTGAGTCCTGCATCCTTTCTTAACTTCATGTTCTCAACCACAGGATGAGCATCATTGTGGTCTGGAATCTTTGGCTTCAGCTTCCTCAGGACTTGTCCTTCATCATCTTCCTCAGCAACAACTTCAGGCACTGGGGCCTTGTTCTTCTCAGCAGCTGGTATACTCCTGGTATTCCTCTTTGGTGCACTCTTGGGCTTGAGGGCAGCTTTGGGTGCTTCTTTGGGCTTTGATGTTGCAGCCCCTGACTTTATAGCATCACCCATCAGCTTTTGTGCCTTGGGTGCTGGTGCAGCAACCTCTTCTTCCTCCTCCTCAGAGTCTCTCCTCATAGAGGGGTTGCCAAGAACCTTGGCAGTAGTGGTTCTAGCTCTCTTCTTCTTCTTATCTTGACCAGCAGCTTCATCTTCTGACTCAATAGTAAACTTCATGGTTTCTCCAGTGGGGACCTTCTTGGGTTTGGAAGTGGTAATTCTTCTTGCAGGTGCCTCTTTGGGATCAGGCTTTTCAGGTACTTGAGTTGATCCTCTGACCTTCAGCATAGGTGTCCTCTTGGCAGGGACCTTCCTATTGAGTCCAGGCTTTGTGTTCTTTGCTAAGGCATACTCCTTTTTGAGCACTACCTTCTTGGAAGTAGCCTCATCTTCAGCTGCCACATAGCCCTCATCCTCAGAGTGAGGTTCTCTTCCTTCTGGCTCTTGTGGCTGCTTTAGGTAAATTGCTAGGAGTGCTTCTGCTGCCATCATCTGAAGAACTTGAGGGACTAGTGCCCTCACTCATGTGAGTCTGCTCTTCTTCCCTGTTCTGACTATCACTTTGGTCTGACATGCTGAAAACACTGACTGCTGACCCTGTGAGTAGTTATAGATGAGATAAAATGGATGAGCATCACAAAATGCAGAAATTTTTGCAAAAGAATGATTCAAAAACTTAGTTTTAGTTTTCCACAGAAAGCATTTCGGATCAACCGATTTTCAAACTCGGTGATACCGAAGCAGTTTTGGAACCTAAACTAGTGAACTCGGTCAGACCGAGTCATAGTTCGGTGGCACCGAGACTGCTAGGGTTTCACAAAGTTCGAAAATCGGTCACACCGATTAGTAATTCTCGGTCAGACCGAGATTTACTAGTGCAATGGCGTTAGCCAAATCGGTGGGACCGAGTTTTTCAACCCAGTGGGTCCGATATGGTTTTGGCGGAAACCTAACCCTAAATTTTCAAATCGCATCTATTCTAAGGATTGTTTTGCCTGTATAGGAGTGTTTCAATCGTGGCAAGAATCATAATGAACACAATGTGCTGAGAATCAGACGAGAATAGCACTGTGATCGAGTTCATACCCTAGTTCGGTGATGAACTCGCTACGGCGGCAATGTTGGAGAAGAAATCCATTGATGGCGGTGGAGACCAGTGACAGGAGGCGGCTGGCGACGAAGTCGACGATCCGGAGACCTAGTAGGCAGAGCGAGCTATGCGCGGGCGAAGGGGTTTGGAGAAAATTTTCCAAAATTTTGCCTGTGTGTATATATAGCCCGACACTGTTGGTGTGACCAAGTGGAACGACTCGGTGGCACCAAGATGCATAACTGTTGACAGTTACAGCCACTCGGTGTGACCGAAAAGTTCTAATCGGTTGCACCGAGATTGAAAACCTAGATCGACTTAGTGATCTCGGTAGGACCGAAATGGAGGAATCGGTCAGACCGAGAATCACAAAGAAGTTTTGGAAGTTTAAGTCTATGACGAATCGGGGACTCCGAGTGCTCCTCACACAGAGTGGTTCGAATCTGACTTGATCAAATTTTGTGATGTAGCATGAATAGAGTTTGAGACGAGAAAAGCATAGATAGCTAGAGAAGGTTCTTAGGCATTCTTGTCCATCCACTTGGCCAAAGAAAAAGAAGCCAAACAATCAAAGCAACAAGTGGATGTCCTCGAATGAGTAAAATATGCATCCAACATGGTCACACAATAAAATGGCAAATGAAATATGTGGCAAAGCATGCACAACCAATTCTAGCATCTATCAAACAATTGGCGATGACTAGGTCATCTATATATGAGTATATTGACTTAGGAGTCAAATGAGAACATTTGATCATAGGTCATACTCATCGTTTAAGCTCAAGTGGGGTTACCACTTTTACATAATGCATTGATGTGTTCACATCATTAGAGTTGCTTTGACTCAATTCTTAGAGTTACGCTCCCCCTAGATGTGAGATCCCCCCTTAGAGGGATGAACTAACCTTGGGTTTTGTCGATGATGACTTCATGTAGGTGTTGAAGATGTGGATGCTCAATGTTGATGTAGATCATTTGGAGCAATCCTTTGGAGTGAGTTGCACTTTCAACATACCTACATGGGTTAGTCCCACAAGGAACAAACAAGAATATCCATAGACATAGAGTGATGCACACACAAGATGATGTCCATGAAATCATTAGGTTACCTTGTCCCTTGCCTTACCAACATGAGGGTTTGTGACTCCTTGAACTAGTGCAAGATATGGAAGTTGATTGCACTTGTCCTTGCCATAATAATATGAGTAAAGAATGTTGGCGGAGTCACCCTCAAGAACACTCTAGTTCTTCTTCTTCGGGATCCACATCATCTTGATGGGAATCCTTGGAGTTGTAGTTGTACTTGATGAAGTAGAACTTGACGTGGTCTTGGGAACCCATTTGACCAAGGTCTTAGGTGCTTCTTCAAATGCATCAATCTCCTCTTGAATCTTGTCCTTGCCTTTGTTCTTCGGGTATTGATCTTCTTCCCACTCAACTCCATTGGCATTGAATTTTTGTTCAAAACTAAAACCTTGATTCTTCTGGTGCCTTCCTTGCTTGCGTACAATTTCCTCGAATTGCTTACTCCTGGCAAGGCTCTTGTATACACCTTTCTCTATAATTCCCTTCAATAAGCTATTTTCTTATGGAGATCATCATTGATTGCCTTTAAGAACTCATGCTCTTGCTCAAGATTGAGCTTTCCAAAGCATAACTTCTCATGAGCCCTTAAAATTTCTCGATGATCTTCGAAGATAGTTTCATGAGCTAATTTAAGAGTGTTTAGTTCTTTAGTTAGAAGCTCAGTCTTCTCCTTATCATTGTCATTATTTTTATCTTGATTAGCATGATTAATTGACGTTTCATCATAGTATTCATTACTAGAGTTTTCAACAAGTAAATCATCATCACCTAGCAAGTCATCTTCATCACTATTAAAATCAACATACTCGGGATGTGTTACCTTGGGACCTTTGGCCATGAAGCATCTTCCAATTCCTTCATTTGGTGAGTCAAATATGTCGTAGGAGTTGGTTGACACAAGTGCTAGACCGGCAACACCTTCATCTTGAGTATATTCGGAGTCGGAGTGATAGCTTCTCTCGGAGTGATTGTCGGAGTCGGAGCCGGATACCCATTCACCAACATGAGCTTGATGTCTTCATTTTGTGTAGCTCCTTGATGACTTGTCCTTCCTTTCCGAATCCTTGCTTCTCCGTGAGGGTCTTCGTTCATAACGATCATCTCTACTCCTCCTCTCTCTTGGTGGTGATTCTTCTCTTTTGCTTCTTCTTTTTGGAGAATCTTCTCTTCTTTTGTAGGGTGCCGTACACTCATTGGAATAGTGTCCAGGTCTCCCACAATTGTAGCAATTGCACTCTCTACTAGAAGATCTTTTGTCATTATAGGACCTTGACTTAGAGCTTCTTTCTTTGCTTCTACTCTTGTTGAATTTGTTGAAGTTCTTCACCATTAAGCTCAATTCTTCATTGAAGGTTTGTTTCTCACTTGATGATGTGGGGGATTCACATGAGGCTTTGTAAGAACCACTTGACTTGTTGTGAAGTTCCTCCTTATCCTTGAGTGACATCTCATGAGCAACAGTTCTTCCAATGACTTTCGTTGGCTTGATATCTTTGTAATTTGGCATCATTTGGATCAATGTGCACACGGTATCATACTTTCCATCCAATGCTCTTAGGATCTTCTTGATGATGAATCTGTCGGTCATCTCTTCACTCCCTAAGCCGGCAATCTCATTTGTGATAAGAGCAAGCCTAGAGTATGTTTCAGCGACACCTTCACCATCCTTCATTCTAAACTTGTCAAGCTGACTTTGGAGCACATCCAACTTGGATTCCTTGACGGAGTCGGTACCTTCATGCATATCAATCAAAGTGTCCCAAATTTCCTTTGCATTCTCAAGACGGCTGATTTTGTTGAATTCCTCGGGGAACAAGCCATTGAAGAGGATATCACAAGCTTGAGCGTTGTATTGCAGCATCTTCAATTCTTCCGCACTAGCTTCACGGTTCGGCTCTCTCCCATCAAAGAATTCACCTTGCAAGCCAATACACACAATAGCCCAAACGGCGGGGTTATGTCCGAGAATATGCATTTTCATCTTATGCTTCCAACTAGCAAAATTAGTACCATCAAAGTAAGGACCTCTACGGTGATAATTTCGCTTGCTAGACGCCATACTCTCCTAGGTTGTGAAACCAAGGCTATGACCACCAAAAGCTATGGAAATCAAAGAAAATGGAGACCAAAGCTCTGATACCACTTGTAGGACCTTGAAGTATGTCTAGAGGGGGGTGATTAGACTACTTGACCAATTAAAAACTTAACCTTTTCCCAATTTTAGACTTTGGCAGATTTTAGCTATCTTAGGAAAAATCAAGCAATCTACACACAATTCAAGCAAGCATGCAAAGAGTATATGGGCAGGGGAAATTAAAGCATGCAAGTTGCAAGAATGTAAAGCGAAGGGTTTGGAGGATTCAAACGCAATTGGAGACACGGATGTTTTTGTCATGGTTCTGATAGGTGGTGCTATCGTACATCCATGTTGATGGACACTTCAACCCACGAAGGGTAACGGTTGCGCGAGTCCACGGAGGGATCCACCCACGAAGGGTCCACGAAGAAGCAACCTTGTCTATCCCACCATGGCCGTCGCCCACAAAGGACTTGCCTCACTAGCGGTAGATCTTCACGAAGTAGGCGATATCCTTGCCCTTACAAACTCCTTAGTTAAACTCCACAATCTTTCCGGAGGCTCCCAAGTGAAACCTAGCCAATCTAGGAGACACCACACTCCAAGAAGTAACAAATGGTGCGTTGATGATGAACTCCTTGCTCTTGTGCTTCAAATGATAGTCTCCCCAACACTCAACTCTCTCTCATGGGATTTGGATCTGGTGGAAAGAAGATTTGAGTGGAAAGCAACTTGGGGAAGGCTAGAGATCAAGATTCATATGGTAGGAATGGAATATCTTGTCCTCAACACATGAGTAGGTGGTTCTCTCTCAGAAATGGTAAGTTGGAAGTGTAGGTTTGTTCTGATAGCTCTCTCCACGAATGAAGAGGAGGTGGACGGGTATATATAGCCTCCACATTAAATCTAACCGTTACACACAACTTGCCAAACTCAGTGGGACCGAATTGGTAAACTCGGTCGGACCGATTCAGCAAATCTAGTGACCGTTAGGATATTCGGTGGGACCGACATGCAACTCGGTAGGACCGATATGGTTAGGGTTAGGGCATAACGTAATCTCGGTGAGACCGATTACACAAACTCGGTGAGACCGATTTTGGTAATAAGCTTACCAGAGAGTTGGTCAGGTAAACTCGGTGGGACCAATTCGCTCATTTCGGTGAGACCGAAATGTTACGAAAGGGAAACAGGGAGTTTACATTGCAATCTCGGTGGGACCGATCGCTCACTTCGGTTAAACCGAAATGTTACGAAGGGAAACAGAGAGATTACAATCCCATCTCGGTGAGACCGAGATCCCTATCGATGAGACCGATTGCCTAGGGTTTGTGGCAGTGGCTATGACATTTGAACTCGATGGCGCCGAACAGAAAGAATCGGTATGGCCGAGTGTGACTTTGGGTTTAGGTCATATGTGGATGTGAGAAAGTAGTTGAGGGTTTTTGGAGCATATCACTAAGCACTTGAAGCAAGAGGCTCATTAAGCAACACCTCATCCCTCCTTGATAGTATTGGCTTTTCCTATAGACTCAATGTGATCTTGGATCACTAAAATGTAAAATGAAGAGTCTTGAGCTTTTGAGCTTGAGCCAATCCTTTGTCCTTGGTATTTTGAGGGATCCACTTTCATCATCCATGCCATGCCATTCATTGATCTTTCCTGAAATAATTGTCTTGGAATAGCATTAGCTCAATGAGCTATATGTTGTTATGAATTACCAAAACCACCTAGGGATAGTTGCACTTTCAAACGCCGAAGACACCCCCAGGAGGCGCCCCAGGCCAAAGCCCCTGGTCGAGTCGTAAGTACTCAAAGATACTATACATATATCTGGCCTTTTACAAATTGTAGGATAACATATCATTTACATATTTTAGTCCGGCCCGTGGTCTCCCCCAACAATCATCATCTTCGGGGAACTCGTTGGCGCCGGGGATGATGGAGAGCAAAACGCCTCCGCGAGCCTCTCCGCCACATGCCGCGGATGACACTGAGGTGTTGTCCAAAAGGACCTCTCCATGCCAGGGAGACGTGCGGAAGGCCGCTGAAATGGCACCAGAGGGTAATGCCTCGGCTTCCAAAAACATGGGGGGCACAACACCCATGGAAACTGACGACGGGGGCCCGGACTAGTCCGGCCCCCAGCCGAATACAACTCCGGAGACCCACATGGCTCCGGAATCGAGCGAGCAATCCCCTTTAAGGGAGGGGGAGTGCCGACTCCACCGGCGACCTCCATCAGTTCGGAGGCGCCGGACATGCTGAGGGAAGCACTTCAACATGCTTCTGTCATGGAAGAGCACCGTACCTTGATGGGTACGATGGTTGAGAAGGTTCAGTCCGCCAAAAGCGGACTGAATGAAGCTTTCACTAGCCTGTTAACAGGTTTTGAGGTATGTGACATAATATGCTTAGCCGCTTTTCATATTGGAAGAATATGCCTGTGTATAGATAGTAGCCCTTGAGACTCTGTTCGTCTCTTTGGAAAAAGGAGCCAGACAGAGTATCAAATATTCGCCGGAGATAACACATTTATCTATTTTGATAAACAGGCTTCACTATTAGCGGCTTTAGCCAAGGACGCTGAAGTTTCCAAACTCCAGCAGAAACTAAAGCTGGCTGATGATGAGATCGACAGTATTAACAAGCGGTTCGATGAGGCCCAAGGTATGCTTTTCAAAAGACCCTTATGAGCCTGAATTGTAATACAAGCTCAGAATTTAAACTTATGTGATGCTATGTATATGATTGTAGGCAGCGCGACCGAGGTCGAGACCCTTAAGAGTGCCCTTGCCGAAGCCAAGGAGGAGGCGAGGGCAAGCAAAGCGGCCACAGACAAGGCGGCTGCGGATTTAGAGGCCGAAAAGGTCGCCCGCCGCCAATATGAGGCGAGGGTGACCAAAGTGGAACAAGCGTTCCAGGATACCGCCAACAAGTGTGATTCCTTGGAGGAGAGTAATAAGGCCCAAGCGGCCGAACTCACCAAGGCTCTTCAAGAGGCGAAGGAGGCGCGGACAGAGTCCTGGGCGGCTCGCGAGGAAATCAAGCAAGCCGAACAGATAGCGGCTGGTAAGCCTTTTCTTTTACAGAGTATATTCAGCGGTTGAAGATATGCTTTGCTAAATCGACTATGGAGTGCTCCAGACGCCTTCGCGGATCTCTCGAGGAGTGCTGCCGACGCCGCCCAGTATTTCCGGGCCCAAGAAGGGAACGTGGCGGGGAAGCTCTTCTGGTCACAGTACTTGGCGCTGAAGTGGCCATCGTTGCTAAACAACTAGATGATGCAGCTGACAGAGCTGCATAGGATGTCCAGTTTGGCCATGAAGGATATCATAGTCCGGCTATGGCCAGCTGGATCTATTCCGAGCAGCTACTTCAGCCTGGTCAAGCGGCTCGGCGACGCCTTGCCCCACATTGAGGCTGTGAAGCACTCGGCGTGTATAGAAGGTGCACGGATGGCCTTTGCCCGTGTCAAGATGCACTCGGCGAAGATGAAGGCCGCCGTCGTGGTGGTTGAGGGTCCGCCCGAAGGCAAGGACCACTGCAAGCCGGAGCGCTATTTTGAAGATGTCCTCAAGGGTGCCCAATTGATAGAGGGTCAATTCTCGAAGGATATCATGTTCGAGTAAATGTATCCGGGCTACCCAGACAATGTATTATAAACCAAGGCTTTGTAATATATTTTATGCATTTATCTGAACTATTGTCCTCCTGTGCGGCCATATGTCATTGTTCTAAAAGTTTGCCAGTCGTCGGGTTCAGCCCCCACGTAGAAGCTACGGGGGTGTTCATAATAATGTACAATCACTCTTGACGCAACGTCTTGGTCCGTAAAGGAGGTGACTTACGTAACTAACCAAGCAATCAGACTATGCGGCTTTAGCACTTTCACTTAGCCATAGGAGTTTGACAATGGGACTGTAAGATAGCCCCTGGTGCACACGCGGCTATCCGAACTTGGATGCCTTAACCGCGTGACTGGGAAGAGCCAGTCCTTTGTATAATACGGAAGAAATCACTAGCGATTTAGTAAGTCGCCGAATTGCTGACCAGCTCTCGCCGCATCATGACAGTCAGTTTTCGGCTTTCTCTACTGAAGTGTCGGACCAACCAGAAACACAATCGCAGTAGTTCTCCCTTTACTACCTTAGCTGAACAAGTGGAACGTAAGGTGGTAATTGATGTCTACTCCCTCCGTCCCAAAATTCTTGTCTTAGATTCATTTAGACATGGATATATCTGAAACTAAAACGTAACTAGATACATCCGTATTTAGACAAATCTAAGACAACAATTTTGGGACAGAGGGAGTACTACACAACCTTCTTCTTGTAGATGTTGTTGGGCCTCCAAGTGCAGAGGTTTGTAGGACATTAGCAAATTTCCCTCAAGTGGATGACCTAAGGATTATCAATCCGTGGGAGGCGTAGGATGAAGATGGTCTCTCTCAAGCAACCCTGCAACCACATAACAAAGAGACTCTTGTGTCCCCAACACACCCAATACAATGGTAAATCGTATAGGTGCACTAGTTCGGCGAAGAGATGGTGATACAAGTGCAATATGGATGGTAGATATAGGTTTTTGTAATCTGAAAATATAAAAACAGCAAGGTAGCAAGTAGTAAAAGTGAGCACAAACGGTATTGCAATGTGTGGAAGCAAGGCCTAGGGTTCATACTTTCACTAGTGCAAGTTCTCTCAACAATAATAACATAATTGGATCATATAACTATCCCTCAACATGCAACAAAGAGTCACTCCAAAGTCACTAATAGCGGAGAACAGACGAAAAGATTATTGTAGGGTACGAAACCACCTCAAAGTTATCCTTTCTGATCGATCTACTCAAGAGTCCGTAGTAAAATAACACAAAGCTATTCTTTCCGTTCGATCTATCCTAGAGTTCGTACTAGAATAACACCTTAAGATACAAATCAACCAAAACCCTAATGTCACCTAGATACTCCAATGTCACCTCAAGTATCTGTGGGTATGATTATACGATATGCATCACACAATCTTAGATTCATCTATTCAAACCAACACAAAGTACTTCAAAGAGTGCCCCAAAGTTTCTACCGGAGAGTCAAGACGAAAACGTGTGCCAACCCCTATGCATAAGTTCACAAGGTCACTGAACCCGCAAGTTGATCACCAAAACATACATCAAGTAGATCACGTGAATATCCCATTGTCACCACAAATAAGCACATGCAAGACATACATCAAGTGTTCTCAAATCCTTAAAGACTCAATCCGATTAAGATAACTTCAAAGGGAAAACTCAATCCATTACAAGAGAGTAGAGGGGGAGAAACATCATAAGATCCAACTATGATAGCAAAGCTCGCGATACATCAAGATCGTGCCAAATTAAGAACACTAGAGAGAGAGATCAAACACATAGCTACTAGTACATACCCTCAGCCTCGAGGGTGAACTACTCCCTCCTCGTCATGCAGAGCGTCGGGATGATGAAGATGGCCACCGGTGAGGGATCCCCCCTCCGGCAGGGTGCCGGAACAGGGTCCCGATTGATTTTTGGTGGCTGCAGAGGCTTGCGGCGGCGGAACTCCCGATCTCGGTTATTTTCTGGAGGTTTCTGTATTTATAGGAATTTTTGGCATAGGTCTCATGTCAGGGGGGTCTCCGAGTCGTCCACGAGATAGGGGCCCACGCCCAGGGGGGTAGGGCGCGCTCTCCACCCTCGTGAACAGCTCAGGACTCTTCTGGCCCAACTCTTTTACTCCGGGGGCTTCTTTTGGTCCATAAAAAATCCTCAAAAATAGGCAGGTTAATTGGACTCCGTTTGGTATTCCTTTTCTGTAAAACCCGAAAACAAGGAAAAAACAGAAACTAGCATTGGGCTCTAGGTTAATAGTTTAGTCCCAAAAATCATATAAAATATCATATAAATGCATATAAAACATCCTAGATGGATAATATAATAGCATGGAACAATCAAAAATTATAAATTCATTGGAGACGTATTAGTAATCACAGGAGCCGGGCAACCCAACTATTGACCAAAGACATGATTCGGAGCCGATGCATATAATGCCATCTTCGGGACGACGAAGTATACTATAAAAGTGTTCAGACTTCTTTTGTTTGAAAAATATACGTGGCTAGATAGAGCCCCTAGCGATTTGAATCATGCCGAGGTGTATACGACAATCTGACGTAAAGAGGGGATACATATTAGTAAATAAGCCAATACTGAACAAGGTTGGGCTGAACCGTTTCCATTGTGGTCTGATTGATACATCAAAACGTATTTTTACAGAAGATGCGATAAGCATCGAGGCTATTTTACATGCCGAGCTCAAGGAAAAGTCGTATATAGGTCCTAAAAAGAGAAAGATGATCTTGAAGATCCTTTGGACACTCTGCCGCACATCTGCGTCGCTTTTCGCCTTGGTGTATGATCCTTTGAGAGGGTCATCGATCGAGTAGACATGAGGAGCCTGGAAAAGGGGCCCTTGGTACCATTGAAAAGTGATGTGGGTTGTAAAGAACCTGAAAAATAAAAATAAGAAGAAAAAAGAAGAATATGAGGGTCCGGATAGGGTCGAACCGTATTGTGGACTTTATTTTTAGTAGGCCTCCATCCTTGCCCATGGTATCTTTAGTGCGTAGTTATGTACGCGCGGTACGTATGCCGCTATCAGGTTGGGGCTTTGACGGAGGCTGAATTGCTAGTCTAGCTCTGGACGAGCCGGACTTCCATTATGTAGGGTAGACCAGACTCGTTTGACAGTGTCCGAGGGCTTGATTGCCGATGTAGTATTCGTCTTAATGAGGCCACCCTGTACTTCGGCTGCGAGGGCCATGGTATGCTTCTCAGTACGGAGGGAGCACTCCAAGTTTCCATTGACTATTATAACGCCACGTGGTCCAGTCATCTTGAGCTTTAGATAAGCATAGTGCGGGACTGCATTGAAACGGGTGAAAGTGGTTCGTCCGAGCAGTGTGTGGTAGCCGTTGCGGAAGGGGACGATGTCGAAGATCAAGTCTTCGCTTTGGAAGTTATCTGGTGAGCCGAAGACGACTTCCAGCGTTATGGATCCTGTGCAACAGGCCTCTACGCCGGGTATCACTCCTTTAAAGGTGGTTTTAGTGGGCTTGATTCTTGATGGATCAATACCCATTTTACGGACAGTGTCCTGATAAAGCAGGTTAAGACTGCTACCTCCGTCCATAACGACTCGCGTGAGGTGGAATCCATCGATAATTGGATCGAGGACCAGTGTTGCCGAACCTCAATGACAGATACTGGTCGGATGGTCTCTGCGATCAAAAGTGATCGGACAGGCTGACCATGGGTTAAATTTTGGGGCGACTTGCTCTATGGCGTAAACGTCCCTATGTGCGCGCTTGCGCTCCCGCTTGGGGATATGAGTGACATAGATCATGTTCACTATTTTTACTTCGGGGGAAATTTCTTTTGCCCTCTTGTGTTCATTGCGTGAGGCTCTTCATCGTCGTCCTTGCTAGGCGGCCCTTTCCCCTTATGTTCGGTGTTTTAGCTTACCGGCCTGTTTAAAGACCTAACAATTTCTGTTGGTATGGTTGGCAGGCTTGTCAGGGGTGCCATGAATCTGGCAGGGCCGATCTAGTATTCGGTCCAGACTAGATGGACCATCTTTGTTTCCTTTGAATGGCTTCTTCCGCTGACCGGGTTTAGAGCCATTGAATCCGGCATTGACCGCCATATCTTCGATATTCTCATTATTGCTTCGATGCTTATGTTTGTTGCGCCGTGGCTTGCCGCTGCCGTCTCTAACTTCGGAGGTGCCAGGGTGTAACGCCCTGGATCCGATGCGCCAGGTGTCTGCCAGTTATTCGCCGTCTTTGCCATGTCATTTGCTTGCGTGTTGCACTTTGCCATGTCATCATCTGCATTTCATATCATGTCATCATCTGCATTTCATTTTTGCATACGTGTTCGTCTCATGCTTCCGAGCATTTTCCCCGTTGTCCGTTTTGCGATCCGGCGCTCCTATGTCCTCCGGCGTTCCCCTTTTGTCTTTCGTTGTGAGCGGGTGTTAAACTTTCTCGGAATGGCCCGAGGTTTACCAAGCGGCCTTGGTATAGCACCGGTAGACCGTCTGCCAAGTTTCGTGCCATTTGGAGGTCGTTTGGTACCCCAACGGTTAACCGGGTAACCGTAAAAGCCCTCTTTTGTTGCAGCCCAACACCCCTTCCAAAGTGGCCCAAAACCCACCTAAGTCCCCTCCATGCTCTAGGTCGTTCGATCACGATCGCGTGGCCGAAAACCGCACCTCATTTGGACTCTCCTAGCTCCCTCTACCTACAAATAGGCCACCTACCCCGAAATTTGCGGATGAATCTCCCCAAACCCTAGCCTCCTTCTTCCTCCGCGCGCCGGACACGTCCGGACGGCGCCAGACGCGTCCGCCGACGTCGCTCCAGCCAACGGGGGAGCGCCACATGGCCCCGGCCACCGCGCGCCGCCCGCGGCCCGCCAGGCCCGCCGCCGGCCCCCGCGCGGCCCGCGCGCCCCGCGCCCCCGCTCCGCGTCGCCGCCGCCGGCCGCCCGGCGGCCCGGCTCCCCGCCGCCGCCGCCCGGAGCCGCCGCCGATCCCGCCCGGCCACGGCCTCGCCGCCCGTCCGCCGGAGCATCGCCGCTGCCCGGTTCCTCGCCTTCCGCGCGGCCGCCGACGTCCCGCGCCCGCAGCTCCGCCCGCCGGCGACCCCGCCGCCCGGCGCCTCCCGCCCGCCGCCGCGGCCCCGCTCCGCCCCGCACCGGCGAGCTCCTCCCGCCGGCCGCCCGCGTCGCCTCCGCGCCGCCCCGGCCAGATCCGGCCGCGGGAAGGCCGGATCCGGCGCCCCCTCGCCGGCCCCCTCCTCTCCGGCGCCCTCTCGCCCATCTCCGCCCATCCTCCGGCGATCCCCGGCGAGATCCCGGCCACCTCGATCCGCGTGCCACAAACCCAAAGGTTGACCTCGATTTCGCCCAAGTCCCCATTTTATTGCATTATCATGCCATGTTTGACCTGCTGTAATTCTGCATCCGTAGCTCCGTTTCATGCGTGTAATATGTCGAATTGTTCGTCTCGACGAGTACTTCATTTCATTCCATTGCATAATTTTCATTTGAGTTCATCTTGATGCCCGAAATGCTGTGGGAAGAGTGCATGTTGAGGTTAATCTGCTGAAACTGTTATAACTTGCTCATTTGTCATTTTTGCCATGGTTGATGTGTGCATCCTATGAGGTTGATGTCTACATGTGTTTTGATCTACGCCATGCCATCTTTCCAGGGGTGTATGCCATGTATTTTTGTGATCAATGTGG
This sequence comes from Triticum aestivum, assembly GCF_018294505.1. Classification (NCBI taxonomy): domain Eukaryota; kingdom Viridiplantae; phylum Streptophyta; class Magnoliopsida; order Poales; family Poaceae; genus Triticum; species Triticum aestivum. The sequence continues at coordinate 94,988,892 of NC_057801.1, forward strand.
TGACTAGCACAAGCATGCAAACTAGGCTTCGTGATATTGCTGATTTTAGTCCCTGTTCTGCTGTTATTTTGATGCCATGTAAACTTGATGCTATAGAGAGATCCATGCTTATTTTGAGATACTTCAGTAAGGGTGTTTTGAACATATGGTTATTGTCTATCCATTCAGGCCCTTGTATGCAAATATGGAGTAGTTTAGCATGTCATTTTGGTGCTCTACTTTTGCTTCAAAATGTTTCTTGGCAGATTGTTTACATGTTATTCAATTTGGCCAAGGTTGCTATATTTGATCCTTGCATGCTATGGACTTGTTCTTGACTTGGTTTGTTTCATAAACATGTCTTCTTGATGATGCTATGCTTATCTTGTCATGCAATGACTTGTGGTGAGTGAATCGAGCTTGTCAAGTAGTGTACTTGCTGTTGCTGTTTTGCTAGGCTGAATCTGTTATTTCGTGATGCTATATAAACATGTTGCCACTAATCATTCTATGCATAATCTGGATATGTTCTATAAATATGTTTTGATCTACATGTCTTGCTCTATCCATTTATGCCCTTGGTTGCATTTATAGGTTGCTGTAGCTTGTTGTAATCTTGCTCCAAAGTTGCTTGATGCTGCTGCTGTCAGCCTGTTAACATTAAGTTCAATGTTTCCATGATTGTTTCCTAGTGATCCATGCACCCTATGACCTTGCTCTTGCCATGCTTAGCTTCACAAACATGCCTTCTTACTATTGGTTTCCTTACCATGCCATGTATTGCTCTGTGGTGAGTGATTCAAGCTCACCAACATGCCTACTTATTGTTGTTTCTGCCATGCATGAATCTGTAATATAACTTGCCATGTTTACGTGGGTGCCATCATATCTTCTGATCCTTTTTGGCTCATGGTCAGTAAGGGTCTTTTGATCTATGCAATCAGTAGATTCATGCCATGCCTTTTTTTGCCATGATAAGTTCCTGTAACATGTTGTTTGATAGCTCTAAACATTGCAACCTGATGTTATTTTCTGCAAAGTCTGAACTGTTATTATTTGCAATCTTACCATGTGTTTTGGAGCATGTTCTAGTTGTTTCTGGAGATAGCTCAGTGTTCATGTTTTGTTGTGCTTTACCTGTAATTCATGCCCATGCCTTTTGTTATTATGTTGAGATGCTGTAGCATGTTGTTTTGATGCTTGCAATATGCCTAGTTGCTGTTTTGGACAGATTGTTGTTATGACTTGTATAGAGTGTATGTGTTGCACCGTTGCTCCGTTTTGAGTGTGCTCTATATGAAACTTGCTTGATTTTGCATGTAGTTTCATATTATCATGTTACATCCTTGTTTTGAGGTGTTTTCTTGATGTTTGTATGCATTTTGCATCAATGCCATGTTTAACTTGTTTTGCTCATATCTTTTAGCCCGTAGCTCCGAATCTAATGAACTTTATATGTATCTTGACTAGAATCTCGTGTAGATCATCGTGGTGCATCTTAACTTGCTGTTTAACTACTTGAACTTAAGGTTTATTCAGTTCTGGGCCCATTTCGAAATTTGCATATGAGGACTTACCGAAATTGTTATATGTTGTTCCCGGCCTCATTTAAACTTGCCTTGATGTGTTGTTCTTGTTTGCATCATCTCTTGCCATGAGTAGCTTCTTTGTCATGCATCACGCTTGTTGTGCATCATGTCTTGTATATGTGTGGTGTTTTTACCATGTTGTGTGCTTCTTCTCGATAGTTCCCGTTTCGTTGCGATCGTGAGGATTCGTTCGTCTACGTGTGGTTCGTCTTCGTGGCTTCATCTTCTTCATGGACTCATTATTCTTCCTAGAGGGATTTCAGGCAAGATGACCGCTACCCTGGATCTCACTACTATCATTGCTATGCTAGTTGCTTCGTTCTGTCGCTATGCTGCGCTACCTATTACCTGTTTATCAAGCCATCCCATATTGCCATGAACCTATAACCTTTGACACCTTTCCTATGCAAACCGTTGTTTGGCTATGTTACCGCTTTGCTCAGCCCCTCTTATAGCGTTGTTAGTTGCAGGTGAAGTTGAAGATTTCTCCATGGTGGACAGGGTTATGTTGGGATATCACAATATCTCTTATATTATTAATGCATCTATATATTTGGTAAAGGGTGGAAGGCTCGGCCTTATGCCTGGTGTTTTGTTCCACTCTTGCCGCCCTAGTTTCCGTCATACCGGTGTTATGTTCCCGGATTTTGTGTTCCTAACGCGGTCGGGTGATTTATGGGACCCTCCTGACAGTTCGCTTTGAATAAAACTTGTCCAGCAAGGCCCAACCTTGGTTTTACCATTTGCCTCACCACCACCTACCTTTCCCTTGGGAGTAATTAACCCAAGGGTCATCTTTATTTTAGCCCCCCCCCCCGGGCCAATGCTTGTCTAAGTGTTGGTCCGAACCGAGCTGCCTGCGGGGCCACCTCGAGGAAACTCGAAGTCTGGTTTTTACTCGTAGCTAGTCTCATCCGGTGTTGCCCTGAGAACGAGATATGTGCAGCTCCTATCGGGATTGTCGGCGCATCGGGCGGCTTTGCAGGTCTTGTTTTACCATTGTCGAAATGTCTTGTAAACCGGGATTCCGAGACTGATCGGGTCTTCCTGGGAGAAGGTCTATTCCTTCGTTGATCGCGAGAGCTTGTCATTGGCTAAGTTGGGACACCCCTACAGGGTATAAACTTTCGAGAGCCGTGCCCGCGGTTATGTGGCAGATGGGAATTTGTTAATGTCCGGTTGTAGATAACTTGACACGAGATCCGAATTAAAACGCATCAACCGTGTGTGTAGCCGTGATGGTCTCTTCTCGGCGGAGTCTGGGAAGTGAACACGGTTTCTGTGTTATGTTCGACGTAAGTAGGTGTTCAGGATCACCTCTTGATCATTGCTAGCTTCACGACCGTTCCGCTTGTTTCTCTTCTCGCTCTCTTTTGCGTATGTTAGCCACCATATCATGCTTAGTCGCTGCTGCAACCTCACCACTTTACCCCTTCCTTTCCCATTAAGCTTTGCTAGTCTTGATACCCATGGTAATGGGATTGCTGAGTCCTCGTGGATCACAGATTACTACAACAACAGTTGCAGGTACAGGTTATGCGATGATCTTGACGCGAGAGCGATGCTTGCTTGCTTGAGTTCTTCTTCTGCTTCTTCTTCGATCAGGGGATAGGTTCCAGGCCGGCAGCCTGGGCTACCAGGGTGGTTATTGTTTGAGTTTCTGTTTATGATTCATCCGTAGTCGGATGTTGTTCTTGTATGTTGTATTGTTGTATTCATGTGACATTGTATGTATCAGATGTATCCCCACTATTATGTAATGTTGATGTAATGATATCCACCTTGAAAAAGCGTCTTCAAGATGCGCTTCTATCCTTGGTGGGACCTTCGAGTTCCTTTAGGATAGGGTCGCATCTTGGGCGTGACACAGGGTCACTAGTGTCGTTGCTTCTACGAGCTAGCCAGCTATCTTCTCCCACGCAAAAGCGGGCCATGAGTGCGGTGAGGGCGGTCATAGACTTTGGATTTTCTTGGCCGAGGTGTCGGGCGAGCCACTCATCTTGGACACTGTGTTTGAAGGCAACGAGGGCTTCGGCATCCGCACAATCGACGATTTGGTTCTTTTTAGTTAAGAACCTGGTCCAGAGTTTCTGGGCTGACTCTCTAGGTTGCTGGACTATATGACTGAGGTCATCGGCATCTGGAGGCCGAACATAGGTGCCTTGGAAGTTGTCTCTGAAGGCATCTTCCAAATCTTCCCAGCTAACAATGGAGTTTTCTAGGAGGCTGTTTAACCAATGTCATGCTAGTCCTTTGAGTTTTAAGGGGAGGTACTTGATGGCATGGAGATCGTCACTGCGGGCCATGTGGATATGGAGAAGGAAATCTTCCATCCATATTGTGGGTTCGTTGTTCCATCATATGATTCAATATTCATGGGTTTAAACCCTTCTAGGAACTGGTGTTCCATTACCTCATCGGTGAAGCATAAGGGGTGTGCGGCGCCTCTATATCGGGCAACGTCACGACGCAGTTCAGATGAAGTCCGTATGCGGTTCTCGGCCCGAGTGAGGTTGTGCCTGTCGTGCCAGGCCTGATGGCCATCTTCTCGCGTTGGGGCATGCCCCCTTGATCCATAGATCGATCTGGCTTGGCCTGCTCTATGGTCCAGGTCCTGCCGTAGGTCGTAGGTGTATCCTTGAGCTGCCGTCTCTCTGCCTCTACGGCGAGGTGGTGCGGGTTGGTGTTCGGCGTAGGTGGCCGCTTTATCTCGTCCATGTGGTGGCCGGTCTGGTTCATCAGCACGGTCATGTCTTGACGGTATGGGCTCGACGTCCTCGTCGTCAAATTGTGGAAGTAGTCGACGCTTCGGATAACTCTTTGTTGGGCGTTGAAGGCCGTACTCTTCGGCATCTAGGACTTGGGTCCATCTGTCATTGAGTGTATCTTGCTCGGCTTGGAGCTGTTGTTGCTTCTTTTTTAGGCTTCTCGAATGGCGATTAACTGGTGATTAAAGCGCTCCTGCTCGAGTGGTTCCTCTAGCACGATAAAGTCTTCATCGCCGAGGCTCACATCATCCTCGGAGATTGGTAGATAGTTACTATCCTCCGAGTCCTCGTTCCCGACTAGATCGTCAGGGTTAACTTGCCCATCCTCCCAATCATCCTGTTCGGATGTCGGCTCGACAGGGGATTTGGGGTCTTCGACGTTCTCCGAAGTGTTATTATCTCCGGTGTCGGTATTGCTGTCTTTTTCGTGACGCGATTTTGAGCGGTGCCGCTGACGTCGACGCTTTGGAGGTGCTTCAGCAGGCTTGTCCTCAATCGGATCCTTCCTGCCGTCGTCGTCATCCTCTTTGGGTGTGTCCACCATATACATGTCATATGTGGAGGTGGCCGTCCAATGTCCGGTAAATGGAGGGTCTTGGCCTTGCTCGTCTCCGACATCGTCGTCCATGCCGTCGATGTCTTCAGAGGCGTAGTCCAGCATGTCGGTTAAATCTTTGACAGTGGCTATGAAGTGGGTGGTGGGTGGCACGTAAAATTCCCCGCTCTCAGCCCCTAACCCGGGCTGGGCGTAGTTCGGAAGTGATTCCTCTATAATAGCGAGGGATCGCATTAAGTCCAGAGCCTCGTTTAAAAAGCGAGGTTTGGACGTGGAAGCGAGAGTCCGCGGGGCTGGCCGGGGTGAAAGCCTCCTGGCCATACCTACTTGGCGTGGACTTCGCGAGTTCGGATGTGGAGTTCGAGGGCGAGTCCGGCTTTTCAATGATAGGGGGAACTTGGACTGATTCCGAGTTCGTCGTGGACACGATCGGCTCCGGATCCTTGATAATGCGGTTTGCAACGGAGAGTCCGGTGGGCTCCACACTCCCATATTCAGACCTGATGGTTTGCTCCGGATCTAAGGCCAGCACTGTGATCGGGGCCGCTGTCGGCGTTCTGGGAACGAGGGTCCCCAGACTTGCCTACCTGCGGCCTGCGGCGTGGCTCAAGGGGGCCCAGCGCGGCCCGTCTTCATCAACACAAGCTCAAGACCCTCGCGAGGGGCCAAGCCTCGCGGGGCGGACAACAAGGAGCTTCCTCAGGCACGGCCTCATCAGGCTGACTCACGAGGAGGCGGAGAGTTCAAGGCGGGGTACCTCGCGAGGTGCCCATGACGCAAGCCATGACGACCAAGGGCGCCAGTCGGGCGCCAGCCCGCGCAGTGTCCTCCTTTCCTCTTTGGTCCAAAGGGAGCAAGCGCAAGCGAGAGCATCAAGCAAAGGCATCCATTTCAGTGCAACAAGACCAAGACCAGCCCAACGGCAGGGGAGAAGTCATTGTGGAGCCCAAGCAGGCGTCACCACCAGAGCCTTTGACAGGCGAGGACCAACTTTAGTCAGGATAAGTGTACCTGCTGTTCCCCTTCAAAATGGCCAATTGTTGGCGCCCTTCCCGCTCAATATTTGGGAAGAGGCCCAGGGCCTTTGCCTATAAATAGGACTAGCCACCCCCGAGGTAGAGGGGCGAGACCTGATCGAGAATCCAAGAGCCAGAACCAAGTAGCACCAGCCAAGAACAAACCCTCGCGAGGCTGTTCTTCCTTGTATTGTTCATCATCAGCCCAAGAGGCAATCCACCACACCACACACTGGATTAGGGTATTACACCACAATGGTGGCCTGAACCAGTATAAATCTTGTGTCTCTTGTGTTGTTCTATTTGGTAGTTTAGATCCTAGCGATTCGGCGAGGAACAGGCAGGCAGAGGGTAAAATCTCCGCGTGCACCCCAGTGTTCGAACCTCAAGGGTCTGCCGGAACCCGAAATCCGACATTTGGCGCGCAAGGTAGGGGTGCGCCGGAATTTGCCTTCCGTCGTCTTGTTCTTCTCCGACCACCGCATCCATGTCTGACGCTCGTCGGGCTCGCGCCGAGTGCCGAGCCGCCCTCGCTTCCCACGTCGCCCAGACGGCTCCTGTCGGCGGGCGCCCTCATCGTTCCCCGTCACCTGCCATCAACGCCGCCACCGGCCCGGCGGGGAACGAACAGCAAGCGTCGTCCCAGCACCCATCCATGAGGCAGGACGGCCGCACTGCCACACCCTCGCTCACCCCCGTTGGTTCTTCGTCACGCGCGCCACGCGCGGCCATGGAGGCCCGAGCTGCGCTCATCACGGCAAATGAGCTCCTGCGCTACCACCCCATCGACGACGTCTACGAAGAGTGGCTCGACCGAGTCGCCGAACTCGTCCGCGCCGCCGAGGGCTCCCCCGCGTCGTCCTTCTCGCTGCACCGCGCCCCGCCCTGCGCGGGTAATGAAGCTCTTGGGGCACCTCAGCCGCCTCCACCTCAAGAAGGCGCCCTGGACCCAAGGCGCGCGGCCCCTGGGCGGAACCCACTCCGTCAGGCGCCAGCGCTGCAAGAGCAAAGCTGCCAAGAAGTCCCTCGCCCTCGAGAAGCTGCCCGAGCACTCCCTGCTCCAGCATGTCAAGACCCTGCGCTGCCTCCAGCCGCGGTGCATGGGGACCCGCAAGACCAAGCTCTTCGTCGCCCCAGGCCTCCTGTGGCCACAGCAGGCTGCCGCGCCTTCACCTCCGAGCTGCGTAGTGTCGTGTGGCCCGGCAAGTTCAAGCCAGACCTGCCTCCTCGCTACGACGGCACGGCTGACCCTGCAGAGTTCCTCCAGCTCTACGAGTTGGGCATCGAGGCTGCCAACGAGGACGAAAAAGTCATGGCAAACAGGTTTCCCATGGCGCTCAAGGACGGAGCCCGCACCTGGCTCCTGAATCTGGCCCCAGGAATGATCTCCTCCTGGGACGAGATGCGCACCCGCTTCATCGCCATCTTCCAGGGTACCCGTGACCAGCCACCCGCCGTGAGCGACATGCGCCGTATCAAGCAGCAACCATGGGAAACCCTGCAAAAGTACATCCAGCGCTTCAACAACGCGCACCTCAAGATCCCCAAGGTAATGGAGGAGGCCATCATCTCAGCCTTCTCCGACGGGGTGCGCGACGTCAAGATGAAGGAGGAGCTGGCGATGCATGAAGACCTGTGCACCTCCTTGGAGCTGTTCAACTTGGCGACCAAGTGCGCCAGGGATGAGGAGGGACGCCTCTCCCTCCTCGAGTTGCCCGCGGCGGACCCAGAAGAGAAGAAGCCCAAGGCCAAGGATGTGAAGCGCAAGGGGGCTGCCCTACTCGCGGCAGAGCCAGACACCAAGTGGGGCAGAGATCAGCCCGAATCCTCCAAGGGCAGTCGGTACTGCGTATACCACGACCTCCACACCCACAACACCAATGAATGCCAAGAGCTCCGAGCCGTGCGTGAAGGAAGGGTCGGCAGACGTCCTGACCGCAGCGACCGGGGCTACGGCCGAGGAGGAGGAAGGAATGCAGGACGTTGGGAAGACCGTGGCCTGCGCCAAGGGTGGCGCGACCAACCTCGCGAGGACCGCTGGCAGGGCCCGCCTCGCGAGGGAGGCTGGAGGGACCAGCCTCGCGAGGATCGCCCGCAACGGAACGCAGGCCTCCCTCTGCTGTCGCCGCAGCCAAGGAGAAATGAAGACCGTCATCAGGACGAGGGGGCTGGGGGCTTCCAGGAACCACATGCGATCGCCTGCATCCTGGGTGGAGCTCAAGCCCCAGCCTCTCAGCGCATCTTCAAGCAGTTCGCCCGCGAAGTGAATGCAGTCCTCCCCAAGCTCGAGGCCACGCGCCCTCTCAGGTGGTCGGCATGCGCCATCACGTTCAGCTCAACAGATCAGCTCAAGTGCGCGGCCACAGCCGGAGTCCTCCCGATGCTTTGTTCCCAGATCATCAGCAACGTGCTGGTCACCAGGACCCTCATCGACGGCGGGGCAGGGCTCAACGTCCTGTCCGTGGAAACATTCAACAATCTTCAAGTGCCCTACAGCCAGCTTCAGCCAACCAAGCCTTTCTCCGGAGTCACCGACGGCTCCGCCGTCCCGATTGGGCAGGTCCGCCTTCCTGTCACCTTCGGGGCACGCGACAACTACCGCACCGAGCTCATCGACTTCGACGTCGCCCACATTCGCCTGCCATACAAAGCCATCCTCGGGTACCCGGTGTTGGCCAAGTTCATGGCCATAATCCACCACGGCTACAACGTCCTCAAGATGCCAGGAAGTGGCGGGGTCATCACGGTGCCCTACGAAGAGAGAGACGCAGTGTGCTCCCTGGAGCGAGCCTTTCAGGCCGCATCACTGGAAGACCCAGACCGCGGAAGCAGGAGGCTTCCCGAGGCCGCACCCAAGAAGAAGAAGACATTGCCCGGCCCGGCCCCTCAGGAGGCAGGCCCCTCAGGACCCGCGCCTGCTCAGGGGGAGCCTCCTTCCATCGCATAGGGAAGCGTGCTCAGCGCCCTCCTCAGGCAGGGCTCGGGGGCTCTCCCCTGGAGGGCCGCCGACCTCGCCAAGGTCACAAGGGAGGCGCTTGGGCACCACGTGGAGGCGTGTTTTTGAAGCACGTTTCCCTCAAGAAGGAGCAAGGCAAGGAGGGCCCAACCTCAGGAGTTCGTCAGCAAGGCCATTTAGGAGCTGCAGGAGTCAAGGGTCATGAGAGGCAGCCGCAGCCTACCCGCTGTGGCCCCCCATCCAGGCGAGGATGGTGGGTTGCGCGTCTGCATCGACATACCGGGGCTCAACCGAGCCGCGTCTCAGGAGTGCCTCTGGCCCTCACGAGTGGGACGCTGCGAGGGTCTGCCCCACAGCTACGTCCGCATGCCTTATGGCTTGCCGAACGCGGCGGCTGCGCACCAGCGCCTCATGAGAGCCATCTTGGAGGCACAAGAGGTCAGGCGTTCCGCAGCCCTGACGGAGATGGAGATGGCCTGCGAGGAGCCACCAGCGCCTCCGGAGCCTCCTGAGGCCCCTGGCCCTGGGGGCTCGTAAGGATCGGCTCCCGCAGCCCGCCGAGTCTGCTACACCAACACCCCTTCCTCCCCAACATCATCAGGTGACATCTTTCTAGTTTCATTTCCGGCTGGGAGCGCCCACAGGGCCGCATTATTCCCAGGCCGCGTGGGTCCGTCCCTGCGGCATGTATCCCTTTTGTTTCATGTTCTTAGCTTACCTTATTGGGGGCGCCCCTCGGGCTGCATCATCCCCAAGTCGCTCGGGCCTGACCCAGCGGCGTGTACCCTTCTTGCGTTTATCTTAGGCTTATGCTGTCGACCCACCATGCTTGTTATTTGGTGCCTTTTCCTCCTGGGTATCGGAATCTTGGGCGTTAAAGGGGGGTGCCTGAGCATCGAGACTCAGGGCTCCTACCGGCTCTCCAGCCCTCACCCTCTGGTCTTGTCCATGGCATCACGACCTGGCAAGCCAGCGACGGCTGAGACCAGCTCGAGAGCCGGGACCCGAGGACGTGGGAGTTTCGACATCTAACCCAGCTTGCACGTTAAAGGGGGGTGCCTGAGCATCGCGACTCAGGGCTCCTACCGGCTCTCCAGCCCTCACCCTCTGGTCTTGTCCATGGCATCGCGACCTGGCATG